>NC_133008.1:28466209-28769239 GCF_048564905.1 Vicugna pacos | reverse complement strand
TGGTGGATGGCGCAGGGCTGAGAGCTGAAGCAGGAAGAGCCTGTCACGGGGACAGAGGGGGCAAGAATGCCCCTTTGTGGTAAGAAACTGGGTGCTCACTGGTCAGGGAACTCGGGGCAGCCTGTGGGTGAGAGTGCTTGGACGGGGGGGCAGGTGGGTGGGGGACACAGCCACCAAGGCTGGGGTGGGGGACTGGATCCATCTCCAGTAGGGACGGATCCCAGGAGCCCAGATGGGCATAGCGGCCATGGCAGGACCTGGGACCAGTCAGACTGCAGGGAAAACAGTGGCCACCCTGGTCCCGGGGTGCCAGAGACTGGGGCTCTGCGAGAAGGACCCGGGGGAGCTCAAAGTGGAGCGCTGGTGCACCAGTCTCGGTGGGCACGGAAACAATCAACTAGGCCACAACCGCAAGTGGTAACGCCCTCCTGGCCCCCCCCCTGGGGCGTCCATGCTTCCAGGAAATAAGCACAAAACATGTCCAACTATTCATTCTAAATTGAATAAACTGCTTCAATGTCTGCCTTTCTGCTTTTGCTGAATTTTGGGTTTTTTTCCTACCATAATCAATTCTTTCTTTCACGTTCCTAACTTTCAGATTCATAAATCTTAGCTGATCATGTGACCACAGTGGACCTCTGCACACACCTATGATTTCCAGTCTGTTCTGTGACTATCAATTTCATGTAGTCTTGTCAATAACTTTATGTTCACATCTACTTTATGGTGTATTTCAATCCACTATAGAAATCAAGAAGTTGGGAGAGGCTGAATGTGAAAATTCTCTCTGCAAATTTTGATTCTAATGCTAGATTCGGTTTTCAACCACATCCTAAGAATTCTAACTTCTCTTTTGCCTTATGGATAGAAAGTCTCTCTGCCTAAAAGGGTCATTTCCAAAGTACAAGAAAATTTCTACTAGCAAATAAGAATGAACTAAGTCAGAGTTGGGGAGTTCTTTCCTTTTGAGTTTGTCCTTGGTGAGACCTTTTAAACAAACAGGGAAAAAGCCAAATTAACGGGGTACAAGGCGGGCAGACGAGGGTGTGGCTATTTCAACAGCTGCAGGCGTGGAGCTGAGAAGTCAAGTCAGAAGAACAGAGATTCCTCACTCTGCTGATTCCAGTGTTTTTCAAAACCAAAGTGGACGCATCCACATGGTTGCGCCGTTGTTCCCGGAGCAGCCCGGGTGGCCAGCGGGCTGGTCTGTTACCTGCGGGGAGGCTGGCACCGGCTGGGCCACGGGCGTCTGGGCAGCCGCCGACGGACACAGAGCCACAGAAGCCGGTGAATCAGATCCGCCCTCTGAATTCTGCATGCTCAGGTCTAGAGAGAGGCAGGGAGAGAGTGAGTGGCGTGGGGCTGCAATCACCAAGCCCAGGGAGGCAGCTTTGGACACGTACAAGATGCACGAGCAATCATTACCCACAGCCTTCCAAGTTCAAATGCAGGGACCCTGGCCAGACTGGGAGAGACACTGCACAGTCGTTCCACAGTGGGGAGAGTTGGGAGAGGGGCAGGGAAGGTTTTCCAAATATAAACCCCAAAAGAGCCCCGCAGGAGTTTCTGCGTAACAAGCCAGGATAACAGCTTCTCCCTTTCCTATCTGATCAGGCTTAACTATATTCAAGGGCTCATACAATTTTTAAACTCACTTATCCAGAAAATCAAAAGCTCCTGAAGGATGCTTGCCATCTGCAGAGCCACCACCCCCCAAACTGTAAGCACCTCCTCTGCGGGCAGGGCCTCCCCCCGGCACCGCTGGCCTCAGGGCTGGGCATTCTCTGTGGGGCTGTCCGGGCACTGCGGGGTCTTGAGCAGTAAGGTAAAGTGCCTTCTGTTTCTAGAGCCCTTCGCCCAAGAGAAAGCACAAAAGTGTATTTTTTTTTTTTTGCAGCTGGGTGCATACATTTTCCAAACAGGCAGCTTCAAAATTCTCTATGGAAAGACTCACTTAACCTGAGCATGAAGTGGCCGGGGATACAAACTCATTCCAGGAAAATGCCAACAGTCAGACTTCTTTCATCTGAAATAAATGCTGGCTACCTTTAAGGTTTTGAGAAGCCGCTCAATCCACAAACGGCAGAGAGAGGAGGTGGCTTTATGGTCACACACCCCTGTCCCCATCCCTGTCCTGTCCTGGCCCCATCTCTGAGCACATTCGCCCAACGCGTAGAGTCCCGGGGCTACTGACTCCTGGGGAAGCCTGGACAGTGTGGCACACACCATGGTGCCTGGGACACACTGCCCCTCCAATAAGGAGTGGAGAATTTTTAAAAAAGCCTTTTTAAAAAAAATGCAAAGAAAAACTGATAATAGATTAAAATAATTTGCCTAAAGGAAGCAGAAAGGGGTGTGTGTGTGTGTTTGAATCTGAGAGTGTTGGCTTAATCCTGTGTTTACTGACTATTCCCCGACTCCCCCTTCCCCCTCCCAGATGCCTTTGGGGCCACGAGAGCCACTGGATGGACCACGTCCGTGTCTGGCACATTATTCTGTTTCCCATGACCTTGACTCAGTTCTCACCACCAGATGTCCCCAGAGCCACGCAGTGACAGGTGCCTCCTACTTTCTCTGCTTGTTTCAGAGGAGGAGCTTGTGAACTTCCAATCTTCTGTTTCCTGGGGCTCCAGCTTTCTCTGTCTTCCTGATCGAATTGACCTTTGGAATTATTCTGTTGGAATTTGTTTAATTGAGGTCTCTTATTTTCAGTTTTTTCTGACTGTTTACACCAGGCATTTGCACACTATACACCACTGTGTTTCCATCTGAAGCCAGGAAGTAGGTAACTTCAGTGGCACCACGAGGAAAGGGACTAGAACTCACTGAGACCGGTTCCTTGTTCCACCAGCTGCAATGATTGTGCTCCACAGCTGAAGTCTTATTGAAACAAGGAGAGCCTGTGAGAGTGTTGGGATAGACAGGGGCCCACGCTCTGCTTCCTGTGGCCAGAACACACCTTCCAGAATGCAAGTTATTTAAGATCAAGCAGCGTTTTCAGGTGAGCGTGTTCCCCAGTCTAACACACCCCTGACAATGCACTGTCCGTCGCTCACACTGCTCAGCGTACGTTGTTCAGACCCGAGTCAGCAAACTTGTTCTGTAAAGGATCAGAGACCTCTGGAGCCACATGGTCTCTGTTACAACCACTAGGCTCTAACATCATAGCACAAGAACAGCCATGGCTAACATATAAATGAATGATCCTGGCTGTGTTCTAATAGAACTTTATTTATAAAAACAGGCGATGGGCCAGGTTTGGCTCATGGGCCACAGTTGCTGGCTGCTGGTCCATGTAATTTGGGTTTGATAAAGTGATGTGGTTTTGGAAGGCGGGTGGAAAAATTAGACTGTCTGGATTCAAAGTCTTGAGGCCCACACGCTCTTGGTCCAGTGCATGGTTCTTTTTGGCCACATGTCACCAACATGACAGGACTATAGGGGGCCCCGGAGAGTGACTCAAATTGTTAGGAGGATGGAGGGGCTGACCTTTAAAGACAAATGGAAGTAATCAGATGCTGGTCTGAAATGACAACAGTGGTGCTCCCGGAGCTTATGTGAGGTCATGAATAAAACTGATTCCTCAAATCTGGGAGCCCCAGAAGCCAGGTGCAGCCCTTAAACCTGAAGATGGGAGTTCGAATACAATGGACAGGTTACTTTGGGGAACTTAGTGGGTTGAAGAGTGTGCCCCCCCAAATTCACGTCCACCCGGAATCTCAGAATGTGACCTTATTTGGAAATAGTGTCTTTGCAGACGGAATCAAGGAAAGGACTGGGGTGAGATCATACTGGGTTAGGGTGCCCTAAATCCAGTGACAGTGTTCTTGTAATAGACAGAAAAGGACACACAGAGGAAAGAAGGTTCTGTGATGATGGAGGCAGGGACTGAGGCATGTAGCTACAATGCAAGGCCAAGGATGGCAGGGCCACCAGCTTTGGAAGAGGCAGGAAGGCCCCTCCCCGGAGGGGTCACAGCCCTGTCGACACACTCCTCTCCAGAACCATGAGAGGATACATTTTTGTTGTTTCCAGCCACACATTCCGTGGTGCTTTGAATGGCAGCCCCAGGAAACTCCCCAGGGCCCCTCTCTCATCCTGTGAGAGGTTTTGGTGTCCTGCTTCCACGCCAGGCACGACTCTGGCAGCTGACACACATTTCTCAAATGAATGAAGACTTCAGTGACGCCTGAGTATTACCTCTGACACTGAAGTGCGAACATTTATATAGAGCGTTTCAGATAGTGAGTCTACCACAGCACTTTATGAAACAGATAATAATACACAGAATTATGATTTCAAGAGGCAGTACAGTTGGGAGCTATAAATAGGTTCATAAAGTTTCAGAAAATTTAACAACTGACCTGGTTATTTCAGGGGGACCTAGGACTCTCTGACTGCTCTGCTCTCCCCGAATGCATCCTTGATGTTAGGATCAGACAGACAGACAGACGGACAGATGTCATGTGGGCCAGAGCCTGGCTGCTCTGATACATGAACACACAACACGCCTATCCAAAGAGAGCATGGACTCCTTCCTCACCCACCTAAGGTATTCAAGGTTGTAGGTTACACATAAGCTGATCCAGTTTCCTGAAAATGTTTTCTTTGGGTCCATTAATCAAGGGTTCTCAGCTCGTCAAAGTTTAGATATTTTTAAGGTTTTTTAAAAGGCATGCAAAAGAGCCCTGGTTTTTAGTAATGACGCAGCAAACTGGTTGGACTAACCCTCATTCAGATAACAGCAAAAAATCTGGGCAAAGTATTTTTTAAAAGCAACTATTTCAGGGAAATATATTCAATAACTTTTGATAACCTATAATAAAAAATAATACAAAAAAGAATATTTATATATGTATAACTGAATGACTAGGCTGTACACCAGAAACTAACACAACATTGTAAATCAACTACATTTTAAGAATTAAAAAAAGCAACTATTTAAAGACCATGGAGGGTGATCAAACCAGGGAGACACTGCTGGGGAGCCCACCAGGGAAAGGCTGCTGTCAAAAGTCAGACGGGTTGGTGACTCTGTGGCTTTTTGCTCGGAGGCACACCCCAATCCACAAGTGCTTGGGTGGCAGAAAGCTGCAGCATGGTTGTCTTAAAGTTTGAAAAGCAAGAGTTCACAATGTTGCGGGGAATCCCGGAAGAAGAGCCACAGAGAGAGTGAACCCCCAAATCTGACCACAGAGTCCACCCAAATCTTTAGCCAACTGACTAGAAACCACACATGTGAGGGAGACATGGGGGTCTTGGAGAAAAACCAGTAATTAGAAGATGAAAAAACTATGAGGAGATTTCAGCTGCTACTCCCTGCAGGAGGGACAGAGTTTGAGTCATGCCAAGTTAAATACCATCAGGAGAAGATAGTGGAATCCAGAGATTCTACAACATATCATTCACGATGTTCAGAACCCAATAACACAAGAACTATGACAAGAAATAGGAAATTGTGATTCATACTCAAGAAGAACAACAAAGGAGACAGTTACAACCCAACCAAGATGATCCTGGTGATGCAGATAAAGCAGCTACTGAAAATATGCTCAAGAACTTAAATGAAGTTGTATGCACCATGAATGAATGTATGGGAATCTCAGTGGAGGAAGAGAAACTTTTAAAAAGAGCCAGGCAGAAATTTTGGAGCTGAAAAGCATAGAAACTAAAATGGAAACTTCACTGGATATGCTTAACAGCTGATTAGAGATGGCAGAAGGAAGAGTGAACCTGAGGAGAGATCAGGAGAATCCAATCTGAAGAACTGAGGGGGAAATATGAAGGAAAATGAACAGAACATGCAGTTTAACATACTGCAAGTCCCAGAAAAAAAGGAGAGAATGGGAGAGGAAAAAAGACATATTTGAAGAATGGCCAAACATCTCTTAAATTTGGTGAGAGACATCAACTTACAGGTCCCAGAAGCTCAACAAACCCCAAGAAAGATAAATACAAAGAAAATCAACTTAAATGTGTCATAGTGAAACTGTTAAAATAAAAAAATAAATAAAATAAAATCTTTAAAGCAACTAGAGAAAAATTCACACTATATTCAAGGAAACAACAGCTTGGATGACAGCCAACTTCTCATCAGTAACAATGGTGACTAGAAGACAATAGAATGACATCTTTAACGTGTTGGCGGAAAAAAAAAACTGTCAACCCAGAATTCTGTATCCAGCAAAGCTATTGTTAAAAGGTGAAAGAAAGACATTTTATGCTAAACAAAACTTGAGAAATTTTGCTGCCTACGCTATAAGACAAGCAAAAAGTAGTTCTTCAGGATGAAGGGAAATAACACCAGATGGTAAACTCGGAGCTACAAGAAGAGATAAAGATCACTTGAAGTGATAAATATGTGGGCAATTACAAAAGACTCTACTGTTTTCTTTCCTTCTCTTAATTTCTTTAAAATATCTGTATCTATTTAAAAAATTTGTAAGTCTCTTATGGGATCTGTAACACATGTAGATGTAATCTGTGTAAGAGTGGCAGCACAAAGGAATGGGCGGGTAAATGGCTCATGCAAGGTATTTTACATGATATAGGAAAATATTACCTCCATCCAGTTTGTGATAGAGATGCATATTGTAATCCCTATGGTAACCTCTTCAAAAATATAAAACGATACAGCTAAGGAACTAATAGAGGAATAAAATGGAATACCAAACATAACTGATTATCCCCAAAGAAGGCAGGAAATGAAGAAGAAAAAACAGATGAAACAAAAGGCAACATGGCTTTTCTAAATCCAGACATATTAATAATTACAATAAATTTAAATAGAGTAAACATTTGAATGAAAAGGCAGAAATAGTCAATCTGGATAAAAAACGAGAGTCCATTATATGCTGCCTAAAAGAAAGCCTCTTTAAATATAAAGGCACACACAGGTGGAAAGTAATAGGGTGGAAAAAGACATACCACGCAGACACCAATCTTAAGAAAGCTGGAGTGGGTATAAGGATCAGAAAAATAGACTTCAAGGCAGGAACATCACCTTGAAGATAGCTTGAGATAATGAGGGACATTTCACCATGATAAAATGACCAATTTATCAGGATGACATAATCATTATAGATGCACCTAGTAATAATACAGCTTCAAAACAGAACTAAAGGAAGAAATCAATAAATATATAATTATAGTTAGAGATTTTAAATACCCTTCTCTCAGTAATTTTGATAGAAATTAAACAAAAATGTCAGTGAAGATCCAGAATATCTGACACTATCAATCACATTGATCTAACTACTATTTCTAGAACACAACCACCAAAACCTGCACATTCTTTTCAAACGTACATGGACTATATTCACCACGATGGGTCATATTTGAGCCTAAAGTCAGTCTTATACATTTCAAAATAACAAAATTATATAGAGCAGGTATGTGCTTTGACCATAATGGAATAAATTAGAGATCAGTAGAATACCTAGAAAAATGCCAAAATATTTAGAAAATTTAAAATACACTTCCAAAATAACCCACAGATCAAAGAATAAAGAGAAATTAGAAAATATTTTAAACTAAATGATAATGAAGACATCACATATCAAAATTTGTGAGATGCATCTAAAGCAGTGCTTGGAGGGAAATGTTTAGCTTTATAAACTTCTATTTTTAAAAAAGGCTCAAAATTAATCATTAAGTGTTCAACTTTAGGATGCTCTAAAAAGACAAGCAAATTAAACTTAAACTAAGTAAAATGAAGGAAACAATAAAGTAAAAATTAATGAAAAAAAACTAAACCTCTCCAAATGATGGAGAAAATAAACAAAACCAAAATTTCTTCAAAACTGAAATTTCTTCCAAAAGGAAATGAGCTACCAAGCCATGAAGAGACATGGAGGAAACAGCAAATACATATTACATTTGGCCATTGAACAACTCGGGTTAAGGCCACTCCACATGCAGTCAAAAATCTGAGTATAACTTCACAGTTGGCCCTCTGTATCCACAGCTCTGCATCTTTGGATTCAACAAACCACAGACCACGCAGTACCGTAGTATGTATTTATTGAAAAAAAATCCACAGGTAAGCAGACTCGTGTGCTTCAAACCTGTGTTGTTCAAGGGTCAACTGTACTAACTGAAAGTAAATGCATTCATACTGTACGACTTCAGCTATATGGCATTCTGGAAAAGGAACAACTACGGAGACAGTAAAAAGATCTTTGGTTGCCAGGAGTCAGGGAGAAGGAGGAACGGATAGGAGCACAGAGGATTTTTAGGGTAATGAAAATACCCTGCATGATACTCTACATTTGTCCAAACCCATAGAAAGTACAGCAGCAAGAATGAACCCTAACGTAAAAACTGGACTCTGGGTGATAATGATCTGTTATGTAGGTTTATCAGTTGTAACAAATGTACCTTCTGGTGGGGGATGTTGATATTGGAGGAGGCTACGCATGTGCAAAGGCAGAGGGTATACGGGAAATTTCTGTACCTTCCTTTCAATTTTGCTTGAATCTAAAACTGCTCTTAGAAAAATCCTAGAAAAAAACAGAAAAGATTGACAACCCCCTCCATTAAAAAAAAAAAACTGATAAGAATGAAAGAGAAAAGAAAAAAACCACAAATAGCCGATTTCAGGAATGAAATGAGATATACCACTACAAATCTTACAGAAATCAAAACGATAATAAGAAACTATTATGAACAACTCTAGCCAATACATTAAACAATTTAGATCTAATGAACCCTTTTTTGAAAAATACAACACACTAAAACTGACACCAGGTGAAATGGAAACCATGAATGTGTACATCTAACAAGGAAATTGAATACATTATTGAAAACCTTCCTACAAAGAAAACTCGAGGCACAGTTTCACTGGTGAATGCTATCAAACACTGAAGAAGGAATTAACACACAAATTCCACCAGAAAATAGAGCAAGGAATACTTCACAACTCATTTCATGAGGTCAGCAAAATGCTGACACTAATACTTGATAAAGATATCACAAGTATTTAGACCAACATCCCTTATGAACACATAGGCAAAATCATAACAAGAAATTAATAAATTAAATCCAGCAATATATAACCAATATAACCCATACTTGTGTTGTCAATGATTTTCTTTTCCTAGTGAAGCCCCAGCTCTTTTTCTCCTCAATGATTTCTGACAAAGGTGCCAAGACAATTCAACAGAGAAAGGAAAGTCACTTAAACAAATGATTTATCTGTATGGGAAGAAAAGAACAAATTAACCTCAATCTCTACCTCACACCATGTATAAAAATGATTTGTAAGTTAGATCACAGACTTACACATAAAAGCTAAAGCTATAAAACTACTGAGAGAAAACAGGCAAAGGTTTCTTAGAAGGGGTGCAGAAAGTAATAAACATAACAGAAAAAAAATGATAAATTAGATTTCATCAAAAGTTAAAACTTCTGCTTATTAAAAGTTTTCATTAATAACAAAAATTGGTAAGCTGTAGTCTGGGAGAAAATATCTGCAAAACATGTATCTGACAAAGGACTTTTATCCACAATATATAGAAAGTTCCTACAACTCAATACTAGGAAGACAACTTTATGGGCAAAAGATTTGAATAGGCACTTCAAAAAGATATACAGAGGCCCCAAAAGTACATGAAATTGTGCTCAACATTGTTAGTCACTAGGGAAATGCAAATTAAACTACAATGACATGCCACTAAAGACTCACTACAATGGCTAAAATAATATCTGACAACAACCAGTGTTGAGAGCACACGGAGAAACGGTAACTCTCACACTGGTGGGGATGTAAAGCGGTAACTCTCACACCACCACTGGAAGAAGGTTTGGCAGTCTTCCAGACCGTTAAACCTACCCTTCAACCCAGAATTCCTCTCCTAGATGTTTATCCAAGAGAAATGGAAACATGGCTTCCAAAAATTTGGAAAGCATGTTTGTAGCAGTTTTATAGCCAAAAAGTAGAAAGAACCCAAACGTCTATCATCAGAGGAATGAATGAGAAATTCCAGATTGTGGTAAGTTAAACACGTGCAGGGTATTCCCTCAGGCAAACACTAAACACACACACACACACACACACATGCGCACACACACACACAGCTAAAAAGCTGATGGGAGAATACTACTCACTGATAGAAGAGTGTGAACTACTGAGAAACATAACTCATGGCTGAACCTCAACATCACTGCACTGAGTGAACGACAATGAGTCCGAAAGAGGACATACATAATACAGAACGGGCACAGCTAATTAATTTAAGGTTAAAAAAACCAGACGAGAGTGGGCGTGGGGACTGACGGGGGAAGGGACAGATGGGAACTGAAAGGTGGATGGACACATTCTCTATGTGATAGCGTGTGCATTACATGGACTATCCATCTGTCAGAACTGGACAGCTGACATCTGCACATGTACTGTCCGTAAATCTTAACTGAGAGAATCCTTTACTAACAAGTGGAGGATGGGGAGTGGGTGTAGGTAAAGGCAGCCAGGATGCAAATAACCATAGAGGGTGGAGGTGATTACTGGGGGTTCAGTCTCTGGCGCGTGGCTTTTGTTGATGTTTGAAATTTCCATAATAAAAAGTTAAACCCCCAAACCCATCTGGCTATTAGCTTGCGGCCACAAAGAATGTGCAAGCACGCTGTCCTTCTCAGCAGGCGCTGCTCTGCCAAGCTGGCAGCTCTTGGAGGCCAGGCGACCAGCAGTTTTGGGAGTCCTTCCTTCTGGGGCTTGTGAGACTGGTTCAGGGTGATCCTCCCCCGGGGGCAGCAGGACCCGGGGCCAGGGCACCAGTCAGTCCCCCACAGCCTGAAGTCCTCTGCTTCTCCTTCTCCTTTTCCTGGCTCAGCTGGGACGGGCTCCTCAGTGCTCACAATCACCTTGGACGGCTGTGCTTCTGCTCCGCACTTGAACTTGGCAATGGGACTAGGAATCATTCCTTGCTGTCCTCCCCACTGGTCCTGTCACATTCCTTTGTCCCTTCTCCTGTTTTTCTTCCCCAGGCAGGGATCTGAGCTTTCTTTCTCTGAGTCCCTGCATCTCTGGCTGCTCTGGATAGGGTTCCGGGACCCAGCCTGACCAGGTTGGCCCAAAGCTCTTTGTGGTTCAGAGACACGCCCAGTGTGCTGTTTACAAGCCGAGCACAGTTCATTTGCCATCTGGTCCCAGATAAGGGCAGACTTAAGAAATAAAGCAGGGAGGAGCAGCCACGTTGGCACAACTTCCCCCGCTTGGCCGGCACAGCGTTTAGGAGGCACATGTGACCTTTTCGTGATGCCACCACTGAGTCACATCCACCCCTGAGAGCATGGGCGAGGGTTCCTAAGTGTCTGTGAGGGGCAGAGGAGAGACCCTAGGTCAGCGGCCCTGGATGACAGCCTCGATGAATGAATTTGCCCGGGCGCAAAGGGAAGAGGCTTCTGTTTACAGGAAAATACTCCAGTTGCCTAGTAACCAGTAATGACAGGAAAGGAAATGCAGAAAAAGCGGAGGGCAAGTTCTGGGCCGGGTTCCTGGCCCGGGCTGACTCACAAGGACCTGAAGCAATCTCCCTTCCGCTCCTGCTCCTCCGGAGGCGAGGCCGAGGCGGGGGTCACCTGCCTCACACGGGTCGGGCTGGGATTTAGGAAGCAGCTTGTCATGTCCTGGTAATTAGGGAAGAGCAAGCCGAGGGGTTTTCATCCCTTTCGTTCTGACTGGCCCATTGACTTCCACTCTGGGCAGACGTAGGCCTTTTACTTTTACTTGGGGGAGGGACACACAGCCTCCTCCGGACATCAGTGCGTGCTCTGCCGGTACCTGGTGGCATCTGGATGGCACCAGGGTTCATTTGCCCCCAAGAAGGCAATTCACTTCTCCCCTGTGAACAAGAAGCAACAAGTCCAGAAGGTTCTCGAGAGCACAGGTTGTTGCAAACGCCGGGGTCTGCCCCAATGCCTGTGTTGACATTCCCAGGGTTATTAGGGGGATCAGAAAAATCAGGTCCCTTTGCTTCTCTTGGGTCCCCTGTCAGTCTGAGGCCAGATCAAGGGAGCAAGCCACGTGGGGGTTAGATTCTGTCTCAACTGACAGTCCCTGCTGGCGTGCGGCCCCTGCTGAGTGCCAGGCCCCTGGGGGCGACTGGTACACTTGGAGAACGAAGTGTCCATCTCCTCCCTGCCGAAGAGTGGACTCTTCAACTTCCCATGATGGTAGAAACCACATCTTTTCGCCTGGATCATTGCCACGCGTCGCTCTCCACCGTGAAAAGGCATGGCTGCAGGTTCCCAGGCTGGGCACCGCGGACGCTCGGGCTGGCCCGAGCACTGTGGGTGCTGACGGGACCCCCCAGCCCCCACCCACCAGATGCCAGGAGGACCCCATCCCAGTCTCCAGACACTGCCCAGTGTCCGTGAGGGGGGGCAGGGTCACCCCGACTGAAAAGCACTGTTCTCAGCGAACATGCAGTGTCTGGGACAAAGGGCGCGTGGGAATAAACTCACAGACAGACTGAGAACAGGGGAAAGGACCACTGCGGTGATCTGGGCAGGAAATCGCTGCAACGTGCGGAATCAGAGGGGAAACGACTGGGCCCTTTAAAGTCGGCCCTCTGTGTCCGGGCGTCACAATTTCAACTCTCATCCAGGGGGACCGATGTTCCTTCTTTGCCTAGAGCTTTTAGCTGCCCTGACATTGCTCAGTCGCTTTTCGGTTTTCCTCTTTTGCAGCAGTGGCCTTTGAAGGATCAGCGCTGGCTCCGAGTCGCCCTGGAATGAAGTATCTGCAGAATTCAAATTCCTTTTTCTTTTGGTAAGAACTGGGCTTCCGCTCCTGTTTTCTTCTCAGGAGCCAAACTTTCCCTCTTTCTCCAGCAGAAAGAGGATCAGGCCCAAGTCCTGGAAACTGGCCGTCGGGGCTCTAAGCACGACGCAGGGGGCGGGAGGCAGCGGCGCCCGGCGGCCCCATGGGTGGGAGAGGCCGCTCAGCTCCAAGGATGGTGGCCTTTTCCCCACTGTAACGAGGCAACACCCTCTTGGTTTCCTCTTGAAGAGACATGATTTGACTGCTCATGTAAAAATTATCCAGACTAAGGGATAGTTAGCTCGTCTCAGATGTGGTCTGATTTTAGTTGCCACTGATGATGTAACAGCTTCAGGGGAAAACGTGAATTAAGAAACCACCCAGCCTGCACTGACACTTTCGCCCCACAAATGTGCTCCTGGCCGGCGACCGGTCCCAGCACTTCTTAGTAATCACTTCACCACCACAAGACTTGGGTTCTGGGAAGTGGAAATTCTCCCCCGGGTGGGGGTGTGGGTGTGTGCTCTGAAGTTCATCACATCAGCCCCTTATTTGTCCTGGGAGAGTGGGCACCAGGAGTGTGTTGTCCACTTCCTTATGTACACACGGACACACACGCACTCACACCACACACATGTACAATCACGCGCACACACACACAGCCACACACCCGTGGACACACAAACACACACGCACACACAGGCACATGGGGGCACACATACACACAAGCACACTTACACAAAGGCATACGTGTGTGCACACCCATTACGGGCTAATGTGAGAAAAAAACGGCCCGAGGGAAGGGTAGGGCTCCGCAGCGGAGGGTAGGCTTAGCACGCACGAGGCCCCGGGTTCCATCCCCAGGAACTCCGTTAAAGCAATCAACAAGTAAACCTAATTACCTTCCTCCTCCTCCAGAACAAGAAAAGGGAAATGGTCCAAACCACTCGTAGGGCACTGCTGCCAGTTTCTTACTCCAAGTAAGTTTCTAGTCAACCAAATGCTGACCAGTCCCATAATTCCAGCAGGAAAACACAAACGACACTTACAGTGAAAAGGAAGGGGATCTATGTTTACATATTTGTACCCATGCACACAGGGGGAAAAAACCCTCAAAACCCAGGTTTTTCTCTACAGATAACTTGCTCATCCTGGGACTCGGCTCAGACATTGTATCGCCATCACCCCACTTTCTGACACAGCGTCCTCCTCCTCCTCCAGCCCAGATCCCGACCCCACGTGCCCACCCCTCTCTTCCTGGCACCCTCCAGCCCCTGCTTTCCTGCTGCAGCCACAGAGCTGAGTGGCTGTGACAGAGATGCCAAAGCCGAGACGCGTGGCAGCCCTCCTCAGAGACGGCCTCCACGGGCTCCGTGCGGGGTGCAGGTGCGTGTCTCAGGGCCCGCAGCTCCACAAGGGCCCTGGGCTTTAGTTTCTGCACAGGTCCAGGGTCTTAGGAGGGCGCCAGACTCAAGTACAGGGACTTCCCCAGGTGGTCAGTTCTCAGGCAGCTGCTCCATGATCAGCCTTCAAGTAAGAAACCAAAGGCTGAGGCTCAGAGAGGTCAAGCGATGAGCCAAAGGCCACACAGCACGAAGTGGCGGGGCTGGATCTGAACAGGGTCTCCTTCCTTTAACAGGAGGCACGAGTCTGTAAAGACCCCTGAGTCCCCCACTGTCTGTATCAGGCAGAGCCCCTGTTTCCTTCCCATGTAAATTGTTCCCCAGCCCCCACGCCAAAGAGCATCCAAAATAAGAACTTGAGCTCAGAGTTCTGCTTTAGAAGTCGCTAGAATTTAGCTCATGTTACCAGAGCTCTGAATCATGGCCACGGTCCGGGTGAATCCACCCCGGGCCGGCTCACTGGGCTCCCCTAGCTGGGGCTGCACGCCTGCTCAGTGACTGCAAGGGACTTGTAGAAGGCAACCCTGACATCACTGCTCCCATCGTCTCTTTCCAGAAGCGGCTGCCCGAGTGTCGAGCTGGGCGGTGTTTCAGAATTTACAGCCCCCTGACCGACTGCGCATGTTTGAAGCCCGGGTTTACTCCCAGCCCTGGAGGGGGCCACCTGCTTTCCCTCTCTCCATCCGTGTCCCTCCCTGCCCTCTTCCAGCGTTCCCTCTCCACGCGGGCACGCGGCGCCGTCTCCCCCACCCGTCCTGCCCCTGCTCCCGCACACTTCCGCTGTGGCTCTAGGGAGGCAGCCCGGCTGCCCCGATTCCTGACGGCGTGTTTACATGGGATGGCCTCCCGACCCCTCGGCTCCTCCAGGCCAACCCAGATGGAACTCGGTGTGCCGGGGCTTAGCGGCCTGAGTGGGTCCCCTGCCCTGTACTGCCTCCACCCTGCAGGGCGAGGTCTCTGCAGGATGAGGGCGGCCAGTGTGGCTCCAGGGGTCCAGACCCGTGGTGGCAAGGCGGGCACGGCGTGGAGGCTGGACTGGTGTCCCCGAGAGCACTGAGGTGGCGCCCGCCAGGTTGGGACTGACGGACCCTGTACAGCTGGGCTGAGGCCAGGCCGGAGAGCGCCAGTCCCTCCAGGCCCCCCGCACCCTGACCCCGCAGCAGCTAGAGCAGAAGGAAACCACCAGTAGCTGCAGCTGCAAAGTGGACCAAGAGCCGCAGGGAGCGGCAGCTAGGCCCCGCCGTCATGGCATCTCATCACCTGGGGCAGGGCTCCCCCGGCTTGGCGCCGTGGCCCCTGGGCAGGGTCGCTATTGGATGTGGGGCGTCCCGGGCACTGGAGGGTGCGGAGCAGCCTCCCTGGCCCCACCCACTAGACGCCAGCAGCACCTCCCAGTCTGACCACTATAAATGGCTGAGACATCACCCAGGGTCCCCTGGGGGCAAAGTCAGCCAGGGATGAGAGGCACTGCTTCCTCTCTTCGGGAACTGCTCAGAAAATATAACCGCATTTTAACACAATTCCCAGGAGGCTCGTATGCATATTAAAGCTTGAGAAGCGCTGCTCTAAGCCAGGGTGTCTTCCTCTCAGCACCAGAGACTTTCCAGGAGGGTCATTCTCTATGGGGGGCCGTCCCGGGAACCGTGGGGGTGTGGAGCAGCTTCTCTCGCCCCACCCACTGGATGCCAGGTGCATCCCCAGCTGTGACGACCAAAGGTGTCCCCAGACATGGCCCACTGTCTCCTGGGGCAGGACCGTCCCCAGGGGGATCCACTGGTCTAAGGCCACAGCCTCGCTAAGCATGGCACTTTCAAATCAACCAAAAACCCTCCTCTGTGCTCATGGTCTTGGACATACCTTCAACCACACAGCTGTGCACATGTTTGGCCTCTGGACCAGGCAGTCTTCCTCTAGGAAACACAGTCTGGGTCTTAGTCACCCCATGGCCCCCTCCGAGCCCCTAGCATGTTGCACGGGATGACCCCCCGGGCATATCCAGAAGTGAGCGGGGGAACGAGGGCCCTGCTGCTGGGGCCACTGCCTGCACTGTCCACCTTTCCTGAGCCGGCGCCGGCCCCTGGCCCAGGTTCTCGGGGGTGGCTTCAGCAACGTCCTGTACCACAGTAGGTGGGGAATACGCTGATTTAACTTGCCCCCTCCTGCCCACCGCCTGAGCCTTCGGAGCGCCCCACACAGCAGGGAGGAGGAGCCTGGAGGGGTGACAGGTGACAGGCCGGGAGCTTCTTCCTCAAGAGCATCTTCTGGGTCTGAGCCAGGTGACAACCCAGCAGGAGACAATGCTGCCTGGTGACAGGCCACTTCCTGACCCCTCGCCCTCCCCAGACACAGCCAATAACCACGGGGGATGGGCAGTGCCTCCGTGACGGATTCGGGCAGCGGGGAGGCGGGCTTTCTTCATCCTCCCACCAACACACACACACACACACACACACACACACACACACACACACGGGACCTTCCATTTTACTACCCCGTCCCTCTCGTCCTCACTTTACCCCGGAATTTAAAAAGCAGACAAACGGCCTATCTACAAATGGAGAACTGCCACTTGAAATCACAGCACTGGAGGGGCCCTAGAGCAGGGGAGGGTAGAGCTCAGTGGTGGAGCGCATGCTTAGCACGCATGAGGTCCTGGGTTCAATCCCCAGTACCTCCATTAAAATACAGAAATAAATAACCCAATCATGCACACCCCGGCCCCACAAACCTCCTAGCACAGGTCTTCCAACGATGGATCATTTTTTTAAATGATCAATTTAAAAGAAAGTTTTAAAATCAGGCTACAACTCCTGAAAACTGACTTACCGAAACTGGGACCAGGTAGGAAACAGTTTTCTGGAATGCAGAGTCGCATTTCTTTTGGAAGGATTTGCCTTCCTCAGAACGGAATGATCTGCAAGTCTCCCACAGCTACGGGCTGCAGGAAGAACCATGTGTGCTAGTTCATCTTTGGGGGAGTCCTCGTGTTAAGTCAGAACTTACTCGTTTTGATTCCAGCAACACTCAGTGTAATTGCATCTTAATTATTGCATCTAATAGGGATGGTAGCTAACAAGCTTGTTTTTTGTTTGTTTTACAGCCTGCTTTTATTTGTTCTAAAACACAAATGACATCCCATTATGAGTTTTGGCTGCAAAAGAATCTTGGGAAACTTGTTCAGATACTTTAAATTGTCCCAAGGCATTAGCTGGGAACACTGGCACTAAAGTGCAGTGCATGTGTGCTCGGGGTACCCAGCCACAGAGCGGGGTTGTCCTTCAAAAAGAAACAAAAATCCATCCAACTAAGCAGGTCTCCCTGCGAGAGCTGTTGACTGACCACCCGACCACGGGCTGCCGTGCTCCGATACAGGCGCACTTTCGCGGTTGCTGGGGCCTTCGTCAGCCAGACTGCACTCAGGTTGAATGAGGCAGGATCAAGTCCCCTCCAAAAACCTGCCCTGACTAACACGGCTCAATTTATAGCCCTGTTTGGTGGGCGGGGCAGGGGGTGGGTGGCACAGGGAAGAGGGAAAGAAATGTGTCACCGGCTTTGAATGAAGTTCAGGGGCAGTGTTTACCTAAGCAACAAACGCCGGTAAACAATCGCTATCTCTGGCTGGTGAGGAGGACGTGGGGGGTGGGGGGGGACTGTTCTGATCAAAATCCACCCCATGGCTGCAAAGTGCCCCTCACCAGGGTGAGGAGTTAGTGGGAACATACCTGCTTCCCCTAGTAAGCATGATGTACACGTTCCCCTGAGGGTCACCTGAGCACCCGGCTTCCTAAGAGGAATACTGAAGAACCAGAAGGTTCAGGCTTCAGTTTCCATCACCAGCCAAACTTGCACGTGAGTGTCTTTACGTGTGAGCCGTCAGGGTTCAACACCTGGCTCTTCTGATATTCTTGTACAACAGGATATAAAAACATCATGCTGAAACTCGCCCGGGAAGTTGCAGCTTCTCGCTGACATAAGGAAGGTAGACTGGACAGGTATTGATTTATAAACACAAGGAATGAGATCAAAAAAGACATTCAACTGAAGACTGAAATAAGTCTCTAGTTGAGAGCAGTCAAAGACATATTCAAATAGCTCAAAGTTTTGTTTTTCCTCCCCCACAGCTCCTCTTGGTTTATACAGGATGAAATGTCAACATGACAACACACTTTCTTCTAAGTAGACCCCAGGTGGACCCAGGTCTACCTGTCGTGGCAAATCAAACTCAAACGTAATTTCACCAGAGGAAAATATATGCAGATGTTCAATTAGAACCTGGAGTCCGCGGTCCTGGCGCTGTTTGCCAGCCCTCATTGTTTGCTGAGTAACAACGGTTGCCAGGGACAACGTAGTCCACTCCCGTCTCCAAGAGCCTGTTGCTGGGCAACGGTGAGAATACTTCCCAAACCAAACAATGTCATCCCCGGAGCAATCCCCTCTATCTCACATTAACCAGATCTAAAAAAAACCCTCCCAAATATGTAATCTATTATTTTCAGAAGCCCGAAGAGAAAGGCAAATAATCTCCTCTCTATAGTAACCACGGGGAAAACAGTTTACCATATTTGTTCTGAAATAACAAAACCCAAGAAAGGACCAACTGTCTCCGCGGAAAGCATCACTGGAGGGACTTCTGCGATCCTTCCTAGTGCTGGGAGGAGAAAGTGCCTTTTTCTCCAAGAAGAAAGAATTTATTTATCATCAGGCCAACAATGTAGGGTAGCTCATAGCTGCATACGGGTCTTCCAGGCAGTGACCAGAAAAAGTGAAACAGCCTGGGGAGTCAGCTATTTGAAAAACACGTAAGAACAGAGGAGTAGATACCCAATTAAAAAGCCTTTTGAGAATGTCAAGTGCGTACGAAATAGGTGCAAACGGAACCGAGGACTCAGCATTAGAAACGCCTCCTGGGGCTGGGCCGGAGGAAACTTACAGCGTGTGGTCCCGGTGCCGGCTCTCCCCGCCCCGCGCAGGGAGGGGACTCTGGGAGAGGAAGCCAGGCCACATCAGGGCCCCCAGATGGCAGGAAGCACAGGGAGGGACATGCAGCCCCAGAAAGAGGTGGCAGGGAGGTCCCGAGGGTTGGCCAGTCTTGACCCACAGAGAAAACAAAACCAGCTGAGCTCAGACCCTGCGTGAGCTGGGCTCTGCGGAGCCGTGCAGGCGGCACGCCGGCTCCCGAGGCTCCGGGACGGGGAGCGGGAGCAGGCAGCACTCTTACAAGGCAGGGCGTCGAGTTCTAAGACATGGTCTGGTTTTGAGGGGAGCGTGGCCAGAAAACCTTACAACATGTTGACTGAACGGCAAGTACATGGCTCTAGCCGCAAGGGCCCGCTTTCTCGATGATGGAGGCGCAGGACGCTGAGAGACGTGTCCTGGCAGGAGCGCACCTTTGAGCTCTTGCCTGAGGTCCGGCCCCGGGTACGAGTTGTCAGGGCTGCACAGTAACTTTTTTTCTTAAGATCTCATCTTAAGATCTCATCCAGAAGGGGCTCCTAGCATAAATTGGACAAGATCAATGCGAGTCTCTGAGAAGAAGGGAAGGTGGAGTCCACGCTGTTAGGAGCTGAACCTGGGCTCCGGAGAGACCAGGAATTTGAGGCCAGACTCTAGGGCCGTTAACCCATGGCTCAGCGGTAGCGTAGAGCAGTGACCAAGCTGGTCTCTAATCTGAGGGGAGACCGCGAGCAGCCAACATCATGGGAGTTGCCAGGGGACGCTGCTGAGTCTGCCTGGACCTACCCCCCTACCCCCGCCACGCGAAGGGAGGCTCTGACATGCAGCCTGAGGACCCCAAACCCCATCTCCGGGAAGAGGACTGACGCAGAGGTCCTAGTTGCTTTAGTCATTGATTTCAATCAAAAACTACTTATTGAATGCCTAGCATGGGCCAGGTATTGCCTGGGAATCAAAGCAAACCAAATTGCCTTCCTTTGTGAAGCTTGTGTCCCAGTAGGTAGTGGAGGGAGGGGATAGAGACAGTAAACAAAAGAAATAAGAAAAGTATATCCTATGTCAGATGGTGTCAGATGCAGAGGTGGGGGCTGCTGGGGTGGGGTGGGCAGGGCAGCAATTTCTAAAGGGTTGTCACATGTCTCCCTGAGAAGACTCACTAAAGAGGTGAGGAAAGAGTGGGGCAGAGCCATTCAGATATCGAGGGGGAAAGCATTCCTGTGGCGGGAACAGCCAGTGCAAAGGCCCAGTGGTGGGACCAGATTTGGCTGGTGACTAGAGTGGAGAGAACCAGGAGACCAGGAGGAGAAGAGGTCCACGCAGACCATCACACGGGCTTGGCTTTTGCTTAGGGTGAAACGGAAGTGACCAGAGCATTTCAGCCCAAGAGCGACATGCTTTGACTTGTGTTTTAACCAGGTCCCTCTGGCTGCTGGGTTGAGAACAGGTAAAGAAAGAGATGGGGGGAAGTAGGGAGAGCAGTTAAGAGGCTACTGTGATAATCCAGGTGAGAGATGGTGACATGGCCTCAGTGACAGCAGGGAAGGGGTGCAAAGCAGTCAGATTCTGGATAAATACTGGGTGTGGAGTCAGCAGGGCTGGCTAAAGGTTGGATGTGGAGTGTGAGGGAAAGGAGTCAAGAGCGTCTCAAAGATTTTTTGTAATTAAAAGGATGAGATCATGAAAACTGCAGGAGAAGCAGGCCTGGGGAGCACCTCAGAGTTGAGTTTTACAGGTGTGAGGTGTGAGAGGCTCAGACATCCAAGTTGGGATGCTGAGAGAGCAGATGGATATGTAAGTGAAAGTCTGAGGGGCAAGGAATAAGCTGGAGCCATCAGTGTATAGATGACATGGGCCAGAGTCATCCATGTATAGAGGATGTGGGTTGGAGCCAGCAGTGTACAGAGGATGTGGGCTGGAGCCAGCAGTGTATAGATGATCTATTCAAAGCTATGAGTCTGGCCGAGCTTGTCAAGGGAGAGCAGAGGCCCAGGGCCATCATTTAGAGATCCTAAAGAAGAGGGGATCCAGCAAAGGAGCCTGAAAAGAGGAGGCCAAGGAAGTACCAGCGAGTGGTGTCCTGAGCACCAGGTGATCGGGGGCTGGGAAATGACCACTAAGTTCAGACAGAGAGGTCACCATGACCACGACAGAGCAGTTCCAGAAGAACGGTATGAGCAAAAGTCATAGAGATTGGAGTGGGTTCAAGAAAGACCAAGGGTCATAGGCCTGGAGACCCAGGAACAGATAAGTCTTTTGAGGAATCTCTGCTGGAAAGAGAAGGAGAGGAACAGAGTGGCAGCTGGAAGGGGAGGCCAGTTGAGAGAGGGTTTCTGAAAGTGGAAGACGGGACAGCAGGTGTGTGTCGTGATGGGCAGGACCCAATGGGAGGGAAGTGACACAGGAGGGGAGAATTGCTGGTGGAGCATCCTGGCACAGGTAGGGCAGGACGGGAAGTCCTGCAAGAGAGAGGAAGGGCTGGCCAGAGCCAGGTGCATGGACGTCTGTCCACCAGTCCCGGACAGAAGGCAGAGTGTCTGCCAAGATGCAGGTGTCACTGAGTCACAGATGGCTCACCCCAAACCTGAAAGTCCCTTTGGGGAGCTCTTGGCCCCCAAACCCATTCTTCAGTCATGGGTTCCCTTTGTTACGATTCCAGGGCCTCCCGAGTCTACTCTGGGGTGGGACTTGGGCATCACGCATGACAACTCACTCAGGGCTACAAACTCACAGCAGAAACTCTAACAGACCCTGAACTTGGAAGGGTGAGCCAAGAATGAGCCCACAGACGGCCTCCCTGGGCCCCAGGCTTCAGGGCTCCCACTGACCATGGTAGGAGGTGGGGGCTTAGGAAGGTGCACAGGTCATGGGGGTGGAGCCCTCTTGAACGGGATTAGTGCCCTTCCTTATAAAGGGGACCCCAGAGAGCTAGCTCACCCCTTCCACGTGAGGACACAGCGAGATGTCTGTGACCCAGAGAGGGTCCTCGCCGATCATCCCGGAACACTTAATCTCAGACTTTCAGCTTCCAGAACTGTGAGCAACACATTTCTGTTGTTTATAAGCCGCTCAGTCTGTGCTGTTCTGATACAGCAGCTTGAACGGGCCAGACAGACCAACACTTGCTCCCAACCCCATGGCTCCCCCTCCACTGTCTAACAGAAGCCCCGTCCTTCAAGAAAAATAAAGGCGTATTTCTTACTAGGTCATGCCTGAACTATGTGAGATTACCAAGAAATCTAACGTAAGCTAAACGATTGAGGCCAAGAATCTTGCTGTGAGAGTTTTGAGATCAGAGGTCGCTCGCTCTGGGCGTCGCACGGCCCTGGGCCAGCTTGCAGAGTCCTCGTCTGCCTTAGGAAGGGAAGGACCTTCATGGCTTGCAAGTGGTCACCTGTCTCTGGGCGACAGATATCTCTCAACTGGCTCAGGACTGAAAATCTAGTCTGAGATCCCTTTGGCACCACCCAGGGATCTGAAGAAATGAAAATGAAGCAAAGGAAGGCAAAATTAGAAATAGTGATCGCAAGGGGGAGGGTATAGTTCAAGTGGTAAAATGCATGTTTAGCCTGCATGAGGTCCTGGGTTCAATCCCCAGTATCTCCTCCAAAAATATATGAATAAATAAATAAACCTAAATAACTCCCCCTCCAAAAAATGTAAAACAAAAAAGAAAAGAAAGAAATAGTGATTGCATCTGCCATCAGCCTTCTCCTCACCTCAAACCCCTTGTCCAGTCCTCCTGGAAGAAAAGGATGTTCTCTTTCTGGCCACGTGAAAGTTTCAACCCCCAAGCCAAACCTCAGAGTGCCCTGACAAAATGGAGAAGAACGGGGTTTTCGTTGTTGCCGTGGTTAGACCCATTATTCTAATTAAGGCCAAAGAGAGAAATCTTGGAGGTGTTTTAGGTTTTTTAGCCAAATTAAGCCTAATTCAGTCCAAGAAGAGACACTAAAATCGATTCCATTTTAGAAAGGCTTTCTCATCAAAAGCACGGCGGGAGGAGGGGAGTGTTATTTTTGAAATTGAAAAAGACACCATCAGACCTTGAGAATGTTTTAACTGACTTTCCTGTTACATCATGACTTGAGATGTGGGGGAGGGTCTAGCTCAGTGGTGGAGCGTGTGCTTAGCATGCACGAGGTCCTGGGTTCAATCCCAGTACCTCCATTAAAATAAATAAACCTAATTACTTCCCCCCACCCCAAAACAAACAAACAGAAAAAGACTTGAGATGAGTCTTCCCTCCTCTCAGCAAACACTCAGCGGGCGTGAGGTTGGGCAGGACCCGGACTGGGAAGCCAGCAAGCAGCTCACGGGACCCGGACAAATGCCCAGCTTCGTCTGTTCTGTTTTTGGCCTCTTCATTCCCACCCTGTATTAAGTCAGCTCCCAAAGCAGAGAAAAAGATAGTCTGGAGGGAAAAAAAATGGAATAAAATGTTCTAGCTCTGTTTGAAAGGTGGAAAAACAGACAGGTACCCTGAAACATGGCTTCCTATTCCCCCCCCTCCTGTCTCGTCCGGAACGAACGACCATCAACTTGGACAAAGAGCCACCTTTCGAACCCTCCCACGTTTCAATCCTGCTTCCAGTCCCCCTTCCTTTGAGAAGTCCCGGTGGCTTGACCACCGTGACAGTTGACAAGCATGTACCACTACTTGGGCATAATTTTCAAAAAGATAAATATTTGACAGATTTCCATCCAAACGGAATTTGAAACTACTTGAATAAGGGAAAAAGTACGATCGAACCTCGGGGGTGGGGCGGGGAAGGCCCTTGATAGCTTACACGGGCTGGAATAATGAAGACACGTTTGCATTTCTCTTTAAGTCAGATCCTCCTTTTTTCTGGCGCAAGTGTCATGTTGAAGATGAGATTGAATGTGGGTGGCTGAGCTCAATAATTTGGGCTGCATGCTCCTCTTTGGGGATCTAAGCATCTCCCCAGGATGCTGCTCAGCCCGCACTGATTAGGAGAGCACCCGTGAGGACGCAGGACGCCGGCAGAAAGCGGCCAGATCCCTTGCTCTCTAGCACACAGGAGGTGTGCATCTCACCCTTACACAGGAATGACTGTGGACAACCTCTCAAGGACTTCCTGGCAACCTCTCGACAGGTCTGCCCAGGCAGTGCCCAGGGCAAGGTCGACACTCAGGAAGACAGAATATGGATGACAGGCAGCCACGCCCCAAGTGGCCGACCTTGGCCAAGGGACGTGGGCTGCTGGGACCACAGGGGACAGACGTGGAGCGGGGGAGTCTCATCTCAGTGGAGGAGAGGAAGAGCATCCTGGACCTGTGTGGCCTTCCCCCAGACACGCAGCACAAGCCAAGTGACGACGTCCCAGGAATATATGTAACACAATGGCTGAGAGCAGGCACCCGGATTGGAATCCTGGTCCCTCCACCTGCTGGCTGGGTGACCTTCGGCGAGTGCCTTAAACCTTTCTGAGTTTCCGCTTCTGTATCCATAAATGGAGGAAATAAATCCTGTCTGGCTGGTGAGTCACTGTGTTAAATAAAATGAAGCCTACAAAGCATGGGGTTTGCTTGCCAGCCCCACACGTAGTAGGTGCTCAGGAAGTATCAGCGTCGTGGTAAGTCGCTCCATTCGAACGCGACCAAGATCCACTGCTGGGTTTTGCCTGTTTCAATACCTGAAGCCCTAAAAGCCGCCATGTGCTTTCTTCTTTGTGATTTCAAAACAAGGGAGAGAAACTCTCCGGGGAGCGCCCCGTGCTGTGTGCTGTAGCCATTCCAGGGCATATTTGTGGGGTTCGTCATTCTGGCCAAATACTTCACACTTGATTCTCTCCCAGCATTGCTCCTTCCAAGTGAACACGGCCACGCTGCTGTTATAAAAGTGTCGTCTCATCCTCAGCCCCCTTTCCCTGCTCAGAAATCCCGTCCTTCCACAAGAATACCTGGTGAGTTTAATTCCTCATTAGGAGATCCTTTTTGCTTTGCCTCTTTTGCCACAAGTTTCCAGGGTCTGCATCTAAACCAGTGGCCTAGTCTCCAGCAGGTGATGGTGCCTGCGGTGTCCCCACATGTCCCTATGCAGAGGTGGAGCCATGCAGCACTGGTGCTGGGGGTGGGCAGGGGGATTCTTGTCCTAGAGCAGGGTCTGCCTTTGCAGAAAATGACCTCTGAGCATCCCTTGAGACCTAGGATGTGTTTAAACCCACACAGCCTGAGGATGAAGAGCTAGTTGAAAGCAGCGTCTCTTTTCCTCCACTCTCAGAATTTACCCTACAGAAACACACGCTGGAAAGGTATGTGGACACACACTGTTCACCAATGTGCATAACAGCATGATTCTTAAGAGCGTCAAAGTAGAAACAACTCAAATGTCTGTAAGCTGATTAAGCAAAATGTGGTCCAAGCATACAGTGGAACATTACTCAGCCATGAAAAGGAGAGAAGCTCTGACATTCGCTACAACGTGGATGGACCTTGAGAACACAATGCTCAGTGACAAAAGCAGACACAAAAGGACATACAGCGTGTGGTTCTACGTGAAACGTCCAGAACAGGCCAATCCAGAGAGACAGAAAGTGGATCTGTGGTTGCTGAGGGCTGGGGAAATGGGGAATGGACAGTGACTGTTAATGGGCACATGGTTTCTCCTTGGCATGATGGAATGTTCAGGAGTTAGTGGTGATGGCTCTACAACTCTCTGGCTATACTGAAAACCACTGAACTGTACACTTTAAATGGATCAACTTTATAGTATATGAATTATCTCTCAATAAAGTTGTAAAAAAAATATGGGCAAAAAAGAACAAGGTACCTTCCCCAAGACAGATCTCCAAGACACACAGTGCCTGGCCCAGAACAGACTCTCAAATACTTGAAGAATGAATCTATGTAAAAAAAAATGCAACTATATATGCTCTAAAATAGGTAAATTCATTAAAAAGGTCTGGAAGGACACACACGGTATTACTACCAGGGCTTATCTCATGGGAGGCGAAGGAGAGAGGAGGATCAGGAGAAACTTCCATTTCTTAATGACTTCTGCAGATGACGGTCCTTTATAGGAGCAAGATTTTTGTATAACTTACATATCCTTTAAAGAATGGTGCTACCTCTGTAAGCCCTCGGAGGCACGTGGGCTCGTGTGAACACGCAGCTGCGCCCGCAGGCTGCTGTCTGCGCAGGGAAGCCCGCTGCTCAGCCCACCTGGTCTGCCGGGCGCTGCTGCTCTTACGACCGAAGCCTTTACTGTTCATTCAGCATCCAACACAAAAAGAAGCCTTACTGGGTAAGTCAACTGTGGGACATTCTCTCGGTGGAGCATGACCTTGCAGTAAAAAGAGCAAATCCCTGAAACACACACCAGCATGATGGATTTCAGATGCTTTCCGCTGAGTGAGAGAAGCCAGTCTCAAGAGCCATGTGCTGTGTGTCTCTGCGTACGTGACACTGCGATGAAGGCGAGGCTACAGGGACAGGGAGCAGCGTGGGGCAGCAGGGGGACAAGGGTGGGGCAAGGGTCTTACTGCAGATGGCCAGCTCAAGGGACCAGGCTGGGGCGTTGGGGTTGTTCTCTGCCCCCTTGGTGGGGGGTGGTGGCAAGGATCTACGTGCGTGTGAAAACTCACAGAGCGGTATGGAAATGTAAACTAGGAGTGAGCCAAAGGAACAGACTGATTTACTGAGGGCCAGGCATTGGCTGAGGCTCTGAGGATTCAAAGGTGTTGACAGCTCTGCTCCTGGGGCGCTGACATCCTTGGGCAGGGGAGTCAGACAAGATACCAGTCGCCAGAGACACAAGGTTATTTCAGGAAGACCTGGCAGGGGGACAGAGCTAGGGGTGGTGGGGGAGACGGGGGTCCCAACTTCTTGGCAGGCCAGTTGAAGGTGCCGTGGAGGATGGTGTTGATCTGAGAGCAGACCAGACATGGGGAGAGGTGGGAGTGAGCCCTCCTGGCACAGGGAGCAGCAGGTGCAAAGGCCCTGTGGCAGAGGAGGGCAGGGCTGCTGCAGGGTCAGCAGAGAACCCAAGGGCACCTCCAGAAGTCTGGGGTTTATTCCAATTCCTGAGGGAAGCCCCAGGTGGGGGCACAATATGATCTGACTTATCTTCCTAAAAGAGCCCTCTTTTTAGATTGTTAGGAGAAAGAGTGAAAGCAGGAAACCACAGAGGAAGCTCCCACAGCACTTACTATTTAAAAGTTTCAATGATAATTAATGCTTAAGTTCCTAATTGAGCTTCTTAAGACCTATATATGGAAGCTGGGCAGGAAAAATACCATTCTATGAAGAAGCTAAGTAACATTCATCCCAGTACATGAAGGGTTAACTAATTAACTATTTAGTTAACAGGAAAGTAAATGACAGCTTCTACAATTTAAATGCAGGTAATTATACACTTTGATCACAGCCCACAAGCAACAGCTGGCTTATGAATCCAGTGTGAATTGTCCCTACTGACTTATAAACACCATTATCCAAAGAAATAAATTCTTTATGAGTGTGCACTCAGTTTTTAAAAGGGGCACATAAAAGAGGAGACAGGAAATGAACAAGGCGTTGAATCTGCTGTTCGGTTACAGTTACTCACTGTTAGGGATCAGTACAGTACACTGATTTCAATCAGGCGTGGGCCAACTTTCTATAAAGGGCCAGAGAATAAATGTTCGTGGCCCCGACCATCTACTTCCTGTCTCTATGCATTTGACTCCTCTAGGGACTTCATATAAGTGGAATCATACAGTATTTGTCCTTTTGTCACTGGCTTATTTCTCTGAGCATCATGTCCTCAAGGTTCATCCATGTCGTGGCAGGTGTCAGCATTTCCTCCCGTTTTAAGGCTGAGTAATGTTCCACTGTGTGGATGGACTACATTTGGTCTATCCATTCGTCTTTCAATGAACTCTTGGGCTGTTTCCATCTTTGGGCTCCTGTGATAGTGCTGCTGTGAACATGGGTGTGCCAGTGTTTGTCTAAGTCTCTAGGTATTATTCTAGAAGAGGAATGGCAGGATTGAATGGTAATTCCATGTTTAACTTTTTTAGGAACCACCACACTGTTTTCCACAGCAGCTGCACCATTTTATATTCCCCTGGGAGCGTGCAAGGGTTCCAACCACTCCACATCATTGACGATGCTTATTATTTTCTGGGTTTTTTTTTTCATTTTTTCAATAGTAGCCATCCTAATGGTGTGAAGTGGTATCTCACTGTGGTTTTGATTTTTATTTTTGACAATGAGTGATGTTAAGCATTTTTTCACGTGCTCATTAGCCATTTGTATATCCTCTTTGGAGAAATGTCTGTTCAAATGTTTGTCCATTTCTTAATCAGGCTAAGTGGGGTTTCTTTGGTGTTATTGTTGAGTTGTAGGTGTTCTTTATATAGTCTGGATAGTAACCCCTTATGAGGTATATGATTTGCAAACATTTTTCTCCCATTCCATGGGTAGCATTTTCACTCTGTTGATAATGTCCTTTGAAGTATAAGAGTTTAAAATTTTCATGATGTCCAATTTCTCTATTTGTTTTTTCGTTTGTTGCCTCCGCCTTTGGTGTCAAATCCAAGGAATCATTGCCAAATCCCATGTCATGAAGAGTTCCTCCCATGTTTTCTTCTACGAGTTTTATCATTTTAGCTCTTACATTTCGATCTTTGACTCATTTTGAGTTAATCTCTGTATGTGGTGTAAAGCAGATAACGATCCCACTTCACTCTTTTGCATGTGGATAACCGGTTTCCCAAGATCATTGGCTGAAGCACCTGTCCTTTCCCCACTGAATGGTCTTGGCATCCTTGTTGGGGTCAATTTTTATAACCAAGTAATTAAAGTTAAGTAATAACACATGAGGATCTAATCTTGCCAGAAAGAGCACCACAAAAGTGAATTTGTGAAAGAAGCCGACATAAATTAGATGAGTTCTGCTTTTCTGCTTCAATATCAGTGGCCACATCTGTGCAGACCCCTTATTCCTGCGTCCAGTGGGGACTTCCTCACTATTATTTCCATCCGGAATTTGAGTGAAGCTGACTCCCAGCGCTCTACAGAGGTACATACACACAGGAGGGTCCCTTCCCTGCCTTTTCTGTTTACTATCAAGTGTTCGATTTTGACCTCATTCTTGCTCTTCTATTTTTAAAACCTAGAGGATACTTGGAAAGTGGTTTCTTTCCTCTGCAATATGCCTGTTCACACGATGACAGCAGGTTCCTGTAACTGGGTCTGAGGACTCAGCAGGGGTTGTACTTCGGGGAATCCGTGAACCTGAACTTGAACGTGAAATTCCAGTCGGAGCACAAGTGTCTGTGCCTGTTCTTCTGGGAGAAACTCCCAGCTTTCAGCAGACTCTGACAGAGGCCCGGGCTGAAGAAAGGAGAAGAACCACTGGGCTATATGTTTGGTTTTTTTTAAACTTCACAAATTCGAGGACTCCAGTTAGACAAGCCTTGGAGGACCCAGGCAGGTCAGCAGTCTTTAGGAGAAATGGACACAATTAATTCACTCCCTGGAGGGGGTGGAGCGTTGGCCGTGCCTGCCCCTCCCACCACCACAGAAGGCAGACAGGGCCAGACGGCGGTCACAGGAGGGGAGGGTCACCTGCCCTGTCTCTAGCAGGAAGCCACAGCTTGGAGGTGGCTAGACTGTTCGGCCATCACGCCATCTTTTGGGATTCAAACAGTCCAGGAAGGGATCGTGCTGATAATTAGCCCATCCTTCAATGACCACCTTGGTGGTAATTAACCAACCCACAGGCCACCAAGCCCAGGAATGCCGCAGATCTGAGGAACTCCAAGAGAGAAACCTCGGCCAGCAGGTAATTAAGGGGAGAAGAGCAATGTTGTGGGTTGTTTTTTTTTTTTTTTTTCACATCCACCCTAACTGAATAGGACCGAGGAAGCAGACATGATTTGGCATCGATTTGGCATCTGTGGTGGCCCTTTGGTGGCTGACACTAACCAGCGCTGCGGTGAAGAGCTCAAGGTGAGCCCACTTAACTCCTACCCCAGGGAAGCAGTCCCAGCTCCTCCTGGGGGTCTAGCAGCCATTCCAGCAGTGTCTCCACTCTCAAAAATTCAGCTAGGACCAACGATTGCGAAGTTACGGGGAAGTCATCCCAAGGCGGGTTTTAGCTCTATGTGAATGGGCTGAAATGTGGAAATAGTCAGCTTTCTTGATCTCTAAAAGCTGATTTTTTTAAATTGATTGGCCATTCCACATTTTAATTTCTTACATCTCACTGTTCGAGAGGGTTCCAATACTGAGGCAACGGTTTCAGATGCTGGGTTTCCCACAAGAGCAGAAATTCATTTCAGAAATTACCCATGGGTGACCTGACTGGCGCACCAAATTCCAGAGTCAGTGCGATCTGCCGAGGGATACTAGTCCTCGGGTGACAGCCACTGGGGCCGACTGTCGGCAACCAGAAGAGAGGAACCCAGACTTCCTCGGGAACCCTGAGTGTTGTCTAAACCTCAGCCCGGCTCTCTGGGGCCAGAAAGATGGGGAGGATGCCAGGAGAGATGCTGAATGTGGAGGTAATGCTGGGATCTGGGAAACGCACCGTCTCACAGATGTTAGGAGGCCAAGGGGATTCAGCCTGCAGGATGCATGTGGCCAGACCAGGGCTCTTTTAATTATAGCAAACAGGAGAGGATAATACAGTAAACACTATTCCCTTTACCTTAAAGGAAGTGAAAAGTAATGTTAAAAGTGCTGGGAAGTCACGGGTCCTCCCCTCCAAATCACACCTCTGAACCGGCGTCGGGTCCACAAACGCCTGATGCTGTGCTGAGGGCCAGTCAGACGTAACCTGCGCTGCGTCAGACCGGCCGCTGGTTGGCTTTTTCTGTTTAGGGTCCAACAGCCAATATTGCAGGCTCTGCGGGTTGGATATGCTCAGTGGAGACTACTCAGCCCCTCCAACGTAGGGCGAAAGCAGCCCCAGATGTTACGGACACAGGTGAGCACATCTGTGGGCCAATGAACCTTCACTCTTGGACACTGCAATGTGAGTTTCATACGATTTCATGGGTTCCAATACATTATGCTTCTGTTTGGGTTTTTCCCCCAACCACTTAAAAATGTACAAAATCATTCTTATCTCTAAGAGAGAGCCTAAAAATGATTCTGGATAAACAGATGGACAGGTAATCAAGCAGGCCATGTGATGACAAACTACATTCTAGAAATCTCAGTGGCCAGAGGCTCAAGGACACTCTGAGGGTGACAGCCCATGCCCCTGTCATGTCTCTCCCCTGGAGCAGGAGGACGCAGTGTCGGGAAGTCTCTGGAATGACATGCCCACAGGCTAGAGCGGGAGCCATGTCAGGAGGCAGAGGGGACCAGCGCTCAGGTCCTGTGTGGATCCTGACCCCTGCCTCCCCCACGTAACACTGACCTGCACCCCTGAACCTTTATGATTCAGAGGTCTTGTGGATCTGTGGATACAAGAAGACGGTAAAAGAGGATACCTTTGAACAGACATTTCTCCAGAGGAGGTCTACAAGTGGACAATATGCAAATGAAGACATGCCCAACATGGTCAGTCATTTGGAAAATGAAATTTAAAACCACAACTAGAGACCGCTTCACACCTACTAGGTTGGCTACAATAAAAACAAGGGAAAATAAGACGTGTTGGTGAGGATGTGGGGAAACTGGAGCCCTCCTACACAGCTGGTGGGAATGGAAAGCGGTGAGGCCGCTGTGGAAAACATTTGGCATTCCCCCAGGAGCTAAACGTGGAGTCGCCGTGTGACCCAGCAACTCCACTCCCAGGTCTACACCTGGGACAAATGAACATCTATGTCCACACAAGGACTTGTCCACAGGTGTTCAGAGCAGCGTTACTCGTAATAGCCCCAAAGGAGAAACAACCCGAATGTCCATCAGTGGATGAATGGGTAAGTAAATCGTGGTCCAACCATACAACAGAGTATTATTCAGCCATAAAAGGGAAGGAAGCCTTGTCACTCACTACAACGTACGTGAACTTCAACCCATTATGCTCAGGGGAAGAAGCCAGTCCCAAAAGGCCAAGTGTTCTATGATTCCATTGTCGGAAATGCCCAGAACAGGCCACTCCACTGAGACAGGAAGTAGATTAGTGGCTGCCAGGGCTGGAGGGCCGGGGCAGGGACTGTTAAGGGGCACGAGGTTTGCTCGGTGGGGGTGAGGGGAGGAAAAGTTCTAGAATTAGAGAGTGATAGAGGTTATGTCACAGTGCGAACATCCCCAAGAGCTGCACGGTACTTTAAAACAATGAGTCTTATGTGAATTTTATCTCAATGACAAGAAAGTGACAGGGCAAGCATGGGTGAACGCGAGACGAGAGCGGATGGACGCTGTGCAAACCAACATGTCCCCATGCTCTCACCCAGGCAGAAACGGGGCGCGGAACCGCTCCAACAAGGAGGAAGCTGGGCCTGACAAGCTGCTAGGTCACAATTCTTTACGACGCTTTCAGGAGCAAGCTCGGTTAACAAACAAAAACACTCCTTACACGCTACTCCTGAGAGACTTTCTGTTTGAAAACCTCAGTGACGTAGGGTGAGATGTTAGGAAGTCTGTTTTCAAAATGCCAGAACATTTGGCCAAACGTGTCCCGTAAACAGCACCAATCGTGGGGAAGGAGTGAGGAATGAACAGCGAGAGGCAGGTTCTCACCATCGGGAATCTGAAATGAGACTATGTCCCAGAACCTCCCTCTGGAGGATAAAGAAGCGATCGTTTCCGGAAGATTCGACATTCATGAAACTCGAACAAAGGTAAACCAGATCAGGTCAGTGTCTCAGGAGTCTTAGAGGCCATTAAAAAGAAAAGTATGATTCATTAAATTTACAGTGGGGGAAATCTTCGATTAAGGATGGATAACTTGGGGTGGGTTTAGCTCAGTGGTGGAGCATGTGCTCAGCAGGTACGAGGTCCTGGGTTCAACCCCCAGTACCTCCACTTAAAAATACCCAAACAATAAATAAATAAACCTAATTATTCCTCCCAAAACAAACAAAAGAGTTTTTTTTTTATTAAAAAGGATGAATAACTTTATTCCACTCAACAAGAATTCTGGTTTTAAACCATTGGTGTGGAGTTAAGAGGTGTCTACACTATGAGAAGTCAGTGACACAGGGGGACAGAGGTTGGCTCCCCTGGGAGCTGGCGAGGGCAGACATGGCCACCGGAGCACCAGTCCCTGGCTGGCACCAGGGGATGTGCGCTGGCCCTTGGGGACAGGTCTCCTGCTGCAACAGCGGCAGTGTGAATGCTTTGGTGGCCTGTCACGGTAGCAAAGAGGTGAAAACCACGTATCAACAGGGAACTCAGAGGGGTGGGAAAACATCGTTGCTGGGTGAGAGACAGCTCAGAGTCAAGTTAACAAGCATGAACTTGTGTTGGCACAAACCGGCCAAGCCACGGAGCCTCCTCAAGAGGCCCCTGCGGCCACGGGTGCAGCTCGGGGCGACAGACTGGGTCTGAGTCACCCGCATGTGGGCTGTGACGTGGACAGAGCAGGACTGACAGGGAACAAGTTTCAGAAGCAGGGGCTGGTCCAGGGAGAGGCTGCCAGGCGTCCTGGAACCTCCCGAATCACAGGCAGAACACGAGGGTGCGTCTGTTGTGTGTTTCCGGCGGGAGGACACACGTGTTCACCTGACTGTCAGAAGGCCCGAGACCCAATGTTCTCTTAAGGGGACCTGGAGTCAAGGCACCTTGTAAAGGGCGCCACGTGGGTAGGGGTGGGGTTGGCGGTGTGGTTTCAGGCAAGGACACAGGGGGACGTGACCTCCACTGCGGGACTGCAGCGTGAGTGTGAAAGGGAGCTGGTGCAAAGGGAAGGGAGCCCTTCCAACCGGCAAGTCCCCTTCTGAGAGTCTGCAAACGTCTCCCGCAGGCGCATAAACATACTCGGACAAGGAAGTTTCCTGAAGCAACGTCAGTAAAAGCGAAAAAGGGTAAATGAACTGCCCCTCATAAGGAGCCAATTAAATACCCCAGGACACGTCCGCCTGGTGGGATCTCACATAGGAATGTGGAAAAGACGCAGCACACACACAGAGGACAAGGAAAGATACAAACTAAACACTAGCTGAAAGCAGCAGGTCGCAGAAAACTGGGCATGATACAATCCTCTCCTTTTTTTTTTTTTTGCTTGCATCAGAGGAATGAAGCTCTGACACACACCACAGGATGGATGAACCTTGAAAACATGCTACTCAGTGAGAGGACCCATCACAAAAGGCCAGAGTGAATGATTCCACGGATGTGAAATGTCCAGAACAGGCAAATCCACAGAGACAGAGAGTGGGTTGAGTGGGTTGTGAGGGGCTAGGAAGGAGCTGGGGGTGACTGCTCTTGGGGACAGGGTTTTGTCCTGGGGTGATGAAATGTTCTGGGACTAGACGGTGGTGGTGGCTGCATCGCCTTGTAAATATACTGAAAACCACAACATTGTACACTTTATGAAGGGGTGACTTTTATGATATGTGAATTACATTTCAATTAAAAAATAATGAAGTAGCACTGAGTATGTTTCATCTGCATACAAAATGTCTGAAAGGATCGACTCTGAACTCTGCCAGCGGAGGGAGGGGCAGGAGGAGAGGAGAGGGGGAGCCAGAGGCTCTCTCGTCCCTTTTCACTTTTTCGTACCAGTTGGATTTTTTACAGTGAAAAGATAGGACTTCCGTGATGGAAAAGAGGAAGTCAACAGGTTTAGGGGGCCTGTCCATAAGGATCCCAAAGTCCCTAAATGGTCACAAGGGAATTCTGGGATCAAATTGCCCAGTGGCCCGGAGTGGACACCTGTTTGCAAAGTCCAATCAAGATCCTTTGGGAAAATGGCAAACATTCGAGTCGGGGGACCTGTGCTACGCAGCCCTGTGAGCGACTTCAAACTGTGAGGCTGTGAAATATTGAACACGGTAAGCAGCTCAGCTGCTGGCCCTTTTAAAGAGCAGGGATTGGGGGTGGTGACATGAGGAGGGTATAGTTCAGTGGTAGAGTGTGTGCCTAGCATGCAGAAGGTCCTGGGTTCAATCCCCAGTACTTCCACTAAAAATAAATAAATAAAACCTCATTAACTCCCCTCACAAAATCCAAATTAAAAAAAAAAAATTTTTAAAAATGATACCTAAAAAAAAAAAATAATACCTTAAAAAAAGAGTATGGGTGACCTCAAGATCCTGTCTGTCTTCATGTTAACGCTCTTCCCTGCACCGCCGGCCACCGTGGCTACTGAGCTCTTGGAATGCGGCCCATTCGAATGGAGATGTGCCATGGGTGCCAAACACACACTGGGCTTCAGAGACTTAACACACCAGGATGTGCGCTATCTCAATGAAAACTGCTTCATATTGACGCTGTGTTACAGTAACAATATTTTGGACCTACTGGATTAAAAAAATTTATTATTTAATTAATTTCCCCTCTTTTTACTTTGCAAAAGGTAGCTAATAGAAACTTTAAAATTACACACACAGCTTCCATGACATCTCAATTGCACAATCGCAGTTCAGCAGACTCTGAGAATAAATCACCCAACTGTGAAATCACAAATATCTTATGAAGCCTTGTTCTACTGGAAAGTAGGCAAAATGCTTTTAGAGCACGATTAGATCTTGATCTAGTAAGAACTGGGGTCAATTCAACAAATCATTACTCTATTTGGTGTCGTGCAGAGACAGTCAGACCTGGTCTCTGTCCTCAAGGTTCTTGTACCACATGAGAGAGAAAAGGAGACACAAATAACTCCTCTGTGGCAAAGGTGACAGGTGCAGACTCCAGGCGGAACTCAGTACCATGAATGATGGGGCGGGGAATCTGGGAAGGTCTCATCCTGAACCCGGCTGTCCGGGCAGGACCATCCCACAGCGGGGTTTGGGGAGGGGTGGGGGCAGACGGGGCGGGCGGACTAGTTCAAGAGCTGGAGCCAGGCACAGGCAGGGTGTGTCCCGGGGGTGGGGCAGGTGGAAGAAGGGCAAGTGGGCCGAGCTGGCTGGAGCAGAGGGCGCGGCCTGAGGGTTCTGGGGGGGGGGGGACGGGCTGCGAACGCCGGGCGGAGCCCCTGCGTGCCATCCTCTCTCACAGGGCAGAGGTCGGCAAACCATGGCCCACGCCCGGGCCAAGTCCGGCTCAGTCTGCTGCCTGATCTTGCACGGTCCACAAGCTAAGAATGATTTTCACATTTTCCAATGGTTGAACAAAATACCAGAGTCAAAATATTTTCTGACACCTGAAAATTACATGAAATTCACATTTCAGCACCCACAAGTAAAGTTTATTGGCACACGGCCACCGCCATTCAGAGCGGGCAGTTGCAGTAGGGGCCGTCTGGCCCACCCAGACACCTAAAATATTTACTATCTGGTCCTTTATGGAGAAGGTTCGACGCCCTCGCCCCTGACCCAACCCCAAGTTCCTTGGAATATTAAAAGATTCCACAGGCTTTCTTTGCTCAAATAAAACAACAGCACTTTTGCCAATTTACAGACAAATATGTGATGGAGACATTTCTCAGACTGAAAACAGTCTGCCCTACAAATATTTCTCAAACCCTTGGTACAGGGCTCCTGTTATCTGCTAGTGAATAGCCGGAAACAAGAGAACACTCCCCACAAGCACTGCATCACCGGGAAACACTCATCAGGCCGTCACGCCTGATTCCACAGCAGAAGACGCCGCAGCAGAAGTTTTAAAAGACGTGCTCGTAGGTGCTACCGTGCTGCAGCATGATATTTTAGAATCCAATCATGTGCCAATAAAACACTGCAAGTTCACGTGATTTAATTAAACGTGCTGGCAGTCAGTGGTGTCCCACAAAGACATCATGCAGCTCCCCACCTCCAACCAGCTTTCAAACCCTTCACATGGCCAGAGCCACAGCAAAAGCTAAGGTTCCAAACACTGGCAAATGGTCTATAACTCGGCAGAAAGGAGCATTCATTTGCTCCACAAATTCTCAGTCCTGTGTTTTGTTGATGAACTAATTCTAACAAATCTAAGCACATTTGTTTCAAATTGACTTTCAACAGAGTAAAACCTTTGAAAAGTTCCAACACAAACATGAATCAAGCCACTGCAACTGGCTTGACGTAGAATTAGGCATCTAATATCCTCCACTGTGTCCACGGCTCCCGGCTACAGGACTGGCAGCAGTCTGGCTGTAAGACCACATCCCGAGGAAGATTCCTGCGCTTTCTGGAAAAGAACCTGACTTGCAGTGTTGGCGGGGCCAAAAGGGGAGTCGACTAACAGTCAGAAGCCTTTGATGAAAACTTCTTTGGGGATTTTGTAAAGGAAAACTAGGTATTGAAAGGGCCAGAATGTTCATTTAGACCAAATCAAAAACATGGAGTTTTGAAGGCTATCAGATCTCAGGCAAGGGTTTCATGATTCTTGCTTTTTTATTTGATGTAGGCCTTGCCTCTGAAGAATGCTCTGGGCCCAAGTGTTTGATTCACTCATGTATGGAGTAGGAAGCCCTCGGGGGAAGTGTGGCAGGGACGGTGGTCCCTGTGCCCTGGAAGCACACAAGAACAGGAAGTAAGACATGGAAATCACTACCGCCCGTCCACGGAGTCTTGGGGTGCTAAATCTATGTGCCGTGGCACCTCTGGCTGATTAACCCCATGCTCCCTAACCCAGAGGTGATTCTGCCCCCCAGGGATCTGCCACATCCAGAGATGTAGCTGTTGTCACGACTTGGGGGTGGGGTGGGTGTTCCTGGCAGGTGGGAGCCAGGGAAGCTGCTCAACCTCCTACAAAGCCTAGGACACCCCTCCACAACCGCCCTCCCACCTACAACGATCCAGCCTCAAAGCCAACAGTGATAAGGTGGAGAAACCGGGTCTGGTCTTCTGTTTGCCCCCTTAGCTGACGGATTAAGATCGCAAGGTTCCCTGGTGAGAGAGCATCAGAGGAAGGTCTTGAAAGAAGCGTTAAGGTTTTCAACAGTAGAAATGAATTTCAGAGAGAGGGGAGACCAAAGGATAAGACCTGTTTAAGGCAGGGAAAGCCCACTGGGAAGTATCATGAAAGACAGGCAATGAAAGAGGAGACGGGGTTGGACCTAGCCCAGCCTTGAACGCCGAGCTAAGTGTGATGAGATTACAACAAAGGGGAAGGGGCCAGTCCATCCATCTGGCTACAAAAAGCAGAGAGAAAGAGCCCATCCGCTCCTCCTGAGGTGGCCCAAGAGAGCCCCAGGGAGGCGGGCTGGGAGGACATGAAGAGATAAGAATCGTGAGCCAAAGGAACAAGGCCGATGCAAGGATGGGGAAGTGACCCCAGAGCATGCTTACTGCTGCTGAGCTAACGGCTGAAGAAATCCTGCTTCCAGGACAGGAGAGGAGGGCGGGCTTCCCACGGCAAGGACTCCAGTGGCCACTGGGGTAGAACAGAGAGAGAAGCAAGACTGTGCAGACCACACAAATGTAAGGAAGGAACCGGAAGTCTGGGTGGGGGCCCAGGTCGCTCCTGGACGCCACTTCTACCTCTGCCACCCTGTAGTTTGTTAGATCTGAAGACTGCTGATGGGTGAATCTCTTCTGGGGCGGCTGAGCCTCCCCGGGAGCACAGTCCAGGTGGCAAGAGCACTGCCAGTGATGAATCCAGGCATGCAGGGCTTCCAGAAATACCTTCTATTCACTCCTGTTTGTCACTTGAAGAGCTGATAGTAAAACCAGATGTGATTTACACAACCAGTGTAGTCCTGAATGGTCCTGCTTCACGCCTGAACTCCTGGCCAGAACATCAGTGGCCAACGGTTGCGGACAATTTTAAATTTCTCAAGCATCCTCTCCCCTCTTAACCTCCTACACAACGCTATATGCACACACTTGGGTGGGTATCTGACTCATGGTAAGCCCCTCGCATGTCTGATATTTGGGGGTCACAAATATTTGCTGAACTGATGGAGACTGAGAAGGTTCCTCACAGAAAGGAGTCCCGAGTAAGGTGAATTCTTCCAGAAGTTGAAGAAAATCGAAGCACATGCCTGAAACTGTTTTCTGTGGGTCTGGAATCCAAGTTTATTTTTCCTCCAGGCAGGCTCCATCTGTACTTATTCTGAGGAGAAGAGGAGAGGTGGGAAAGCTCCGGGTGGTTTTCTTTGGGTTCTCCCTGGACCGGGTGGAGCAGGAACACATTTTTGCGGGCTGGTAATTTTTTTTTTTTTGGGGAAACTGCTTCCCAGGCCTTACCCCACAGGTCACCTTTTGGACAGAAACGGATCCTGGAAACATGGCACTGTTTCCCAAAGATAAACAGTTTGCATTTTAAAAATATAAGCATAATTAAGTGTTGCTGTGACTTCAGGAATGGACTGCTGTATCATGAGTGTGATTTCAACAGTTTTCCAAAAAGGCAGGTGCTCGTGAGCCAAGACTTCTGTTGCTCTGCAGGGACGCGTGCTTTTTCCCTTCTGCTGGGACTGTCCCCATCTGATCGCTCTGGTCTCTACAAGCCCTCACACTCCCTGGTGCTCAGTTCTTGAGTTACTTCCCTCTTTGCCTTCACAGCCCTTTCCAGGTTTTTCCTGGGACCTAAGAGTCCCTTCAAAATCTCCTCTGTCCAGCAGGGTTCACAACATCCAAATGTGAAAGCAGTCCTAGGGTTCATTGAGGGATGAAAGGATAAACAAATGTGGTCCATCCACACAGTGGAATATTACGCAGCCTTAAAAAGGAAGGAGATTCTGACACCTGCTACAACAGGGATGAACCCTGAGGCCATGATGCTCAGTGAAATAAACCAGACCCCAAAGGACAAATACTGTCTGATTCCACTCATGTAAGGTCCCTAGAGGAGTCACATCCAAAGAGACAGGAAGTAGGACGGTGGGGGCCAGAAGCTGGGGAGTCAAGTGTTTCATGGGGATGAAGTTTCAGTCTGGGAAGGTGAGAAAGTTCTAGAGATGATGGTGGGGATGGTTGCACAACATGTGAGTGTGCTTCATGCCACCGAGCTGTGACTTTAACACTGATTAAAATGATCATGATTAAAACGAACATAAAATGATTGTTATTATATTTTGCCATGATTTTTTAAAAAACCACTTTCCTCTGATTCTTCACTGGTTTCCTGCTCCTTGAATTTGGATGGCTCTGCCTTTGGCCTTCTCTGCTCCCTCTCTGCCTCTCCTTGAGTGAGTGCATCTGTTTTCATGATTGCAATGACCTATCACATGCTGACAGCTCAGAGATCCTGTCCTCCAGCCAGGACTGCCCCCTGACTCAGCTCCAGACCCCAAAATCCACACTGCCCGCACTTGGAGTTCCCACACACATCTCAAGTGCCCCAAGCCCACGCCTGAGCTCCTGACCCCCCCCCCCCGCCCGACATCGGCGTCTCTGCTCCCTGAAGTGGCCTGTTCCACCTGATCCCCAAAGTCAAGACACCTGGGAATCACCCTGGACTCTACCCTGCCCTTCGTCCCACAGCGAGTCACCAGGTCCCTGAAGCCCCCGGGAACCTGAGAACCCCGCAGCTCTGTCCTCCCCAGCATCCCCGGCTGGTGTCATAGGCCCTGGTCACCCTGCACCTGGACCATGGCAACATCGACTCTCCATCACCAGCCTCCAGATGCCAAGCCTTCTGATACATCTGCCACAATCCCATGTGCTCACCAAGTGCTTCCCCAACAAACCTCTCGGCCCAGCAGCAGACAAGCCCCACCTGTTCAGCCAGGGGTCGGCAAACTTTTCCCTTAAAAGCCCAGACAGTAAGTATTTTAGGCTTTGTGGTCCATGTTTGGCGTCTGTCGCAAATAGTCAGCCCTGCTGTGGTCTCAAAACAGCAACCAGAGATGGCGTGTAGATGAGCGAGCATGGCCGTTTCCCTCGAAGCTTCACTTCCAAAAACAGGCCGTGTTTGCCGACACCTGCTCCCATCCAGCCTCATCTCCTCTGCTCCCTGCGATCAGCTTCCAGAGGGCACAGCCACGCCGTGGCTCTCCTCACCCGTCTGCTGGCACACCACTCCTGAGATTCAGCTCCAGCCCCCTCCTCCTCGGCACCTTTCCTGGCCCCTCCAGGGAGCGTGGCCTCCCTCCTCTGGGCATCATGCTGCCCTAGGCAGACCTCCAGTACATCTGCATTTTGAAACTTCCCCCCAAGTTAGTCTTTAGTCTCTGTAATCTCATAGGATAGTGCTTGGCTCAGAGAGAAATGAATGAACGAATGAATAAATGAACAATGGAGAAATAGCAGAGGCCCAGGAAGCAAGTCTTTCAACAAATGACCCGATGCCATGGCTCTGACAGCTACAGGCAGAGGTAAAATTTACTGAAAACCTAATTCAGACATAAAACAGAAGCCAGACTCATCTCCATGGCCTCCAGGGCCCTCTGCCTCTCCTTCTTCTGCTCACCAGCCAGCAGCCACACAGCCGCCCTTCTCTGCCTTGACCAGGCCCAGCTGATCCCTCCTGCCACAGGACCTTTGCATCTGCTGCCCCTTGCCTGGAAGGCTCGTCCCTCTGAACTGCACAAGGCTGTGCTCTTTCATCAGTTCAGTCTCAGCTCAACTGTTAGCTCCTGAAGAGCTTCCCTGGATGTCAGTAGCCCAGTTCTTACACACACACCACACACACACACACACACTCTCTCAAAATAACTGCAGAGATCTTAGTAGAAATAGGCTCACTGCGTATAGCACATCTGGGCTTTGTTACATTGTAAATGATAAACAATCATTGTATCTATCAGGCCATTACATGTAAGTTCTACATATTTTTAATGGCTTTCTATGTTTCTTTTTTTCATTTTAAAATATGGATTATGGCGTGTATAATCTGATTCACGGCATCTGAAATCCACTTGCTGTATGCATGTGTATTATCTGTAGGCTTGGGAAATCAACTATACTTTTTGGAAAGTCACAGAATTCATAAAAATTACAAATAAGGTTGTCAGGGCATAAAACTGTGCTTTAAAATATCCAAAATCTATGTATCATAAAACAGGAATGCATTTCAGGAAAAAAGAAGTGAGGTGTAGCGAGGAGTGGGGCCAGGCGGTCCGCTCCCGAGGGCTCAAGTCCTGGCATGAACACCAGGCCGGTTCGCACCTCCAAGTGGCTGATTTCCAGACTTTGACCAGATTGGCAGCTAAGAGCCAGAGATAACAGAGAAGGGGAACCCGTTTTTAAATGTTCTCCTCTGAAAGTCCTGCCGGCAGAGCTGGCCGCTTGGCAAAACCCATCTGAGCATGTGATGCTGGGGACTCATTTCAGATGGACCTAGACCTGAACCGAGACGAGTTGCTTTGAGCGACTTTTCTGGTTGTTTTTGGTTTTGCCCAGGCCCTCCCGCTTGGAGAGCACTATTTTGGACAGGAGAATTTCTATGCAATCAAAGGGTATTTCCCACCTTAGACGGTGCAAGGCTCACACACTCAGTCAAGCAAGACGTATTTACTGAATGTCTCCTCTGTGCTTGGTGGTCAGGAAATCAAAATTAAAAAATCAAAAAACAAAATTAAAGAAGCGGGGGCAGCTATAGCTCAGCAGTAGAGTGTGTGCATAGCATGAACAGGGTCCTGGGTTCAATCCCCAGTACCGCCATTAAAATTAAATAAGTAAGTAAATAAATAACCTAACTACCTCCACCCCCAAAAAACAAAACAAAACAAAAAAATCATCTCAGGCAGGCCATACTGCTCATTTGCTTCATTCTAATAATAAAAAATAACATCAAAAACAATGGCCCCTCTACTGCACACCTGTAATGTGCCCGGCCCCGGGCTAAGCAGTTATAGACACGATTCCTAACATCAGAACCACACAAGCAGACTCTCAAGTCTCGGCCTCATCTTGCAGATGCCAAACCTCACCTGGAGTCTCAGAGCCAACGTTAACCCCTTCTCTGCCATGGCCCCGAAGCCCGCCCTGGCAGCATCTGGTGCTATGACCCGTATTTTCCCTTCACTCCTCCCTCCGGTCCTGTTCATCCAGTCTGAGCTGTGCTGAGCCACGTAGATGGTGCTCCATGGCAGATAAGGAGCAGCTCTTTATTTCCACATAAGCTTTCCCCAGAAGTGTGCAGGAGATTGTTTATTTACTCATTTAATAAACATTGAGTGCCTACTCAGTGCCAGAATTAGTCTCAGCCTGGGGGACACCGAAGTCCGTAAAACACACCAAACTTCTCACTGAGCTGACATTCCAACAACAGCAATAATAAATCCATGTTACAGACAGCGTGTTGGCGATAAACGCTAGGGAGAGCGAGCGAGCAGGGAAGGAGACTGGCAGCGTCATCCCTTGCAGGTGAGTAGATGGCCTGGGAGTTTCAGGGAAGGCTTGAAGGCAGGGAGGGATAAGCCCCCAAAGGCCTGGGCCAAGAGCTTTCCGGGGAGAGGTTTGAGGAGCTCCCAGGAGGCCAGTGGCGCTGAAGTGGGGCACGTGGGATCGCAGATGAGGCCAAAAAGGAGTTGGGCTAGGGAGCCCGGGTGGGGAGACTTGGGCTTTTGCGCTGAGGGAGACGGGATCGGGGGAGAGCTCTGAGTGAGGTAGACACAACAGGACACGATATGACCCCCTGGTTAACAGGCTGCAGTCACTGGGACAAAAGGCGCCCATGGCTTGGACCAGGGGTTGGCGGTGGAGGTGTGGTCAGATTCTAGGTCCCTCTTTTTTGGTGATGGCCTGAGAGAGAGAGGGATGGAGGACGACTCCAAAGTGTTGGCCAGAGCAACCAGGAGAGGCCAGCTGACATTCACCAAGGGAGCTCAGAGCCCAGGAGGAACAGATTTGGGGGATTAAGAAAGCCGATCAGGACTGATCAGAATCTCGGTCTCCACTAGTCAGTGAGGCTCTTCCGGCTCTCCTCCCCAATCTCTGTGCCCATTCTGTCTCCCACATGCCCCCTCGGTCCTCGGTCCCCTCCTGAAGTTCTCCCATTTTTGTCTTTTCCTATAAGAATTCCTTTGGTGATCTTGGGGTTTCTAAGAAGCATATAGGTGGTTTTCAGTTCTCTCTCTAATTCCCAGTGCCTATTCATTCATTCATTCATTCATCTATTCAGTACGGCCTCTGGGCCAGGCCCATGTCTAAAACACCACTGCCTGTGATGGAGCTAATCGCCTTGAAATTCTAGAAAGGAAGTCAAAACACCTTTTTTAAAAAAATACAGAAGCCGATAATCCCTTATAACAAGGCCAAATCCAAAAAGTTCTGAAATATGGAAGTTTTTTGGTAAATTTGGCACGACTTGTTTGGTGACAAAACCTGACCTAAACTGGCTTGTGGTTGCTTATAGTCCTTATCTACCCTGTTCAGTGTGACTAGTCACACAGTTTTGTGCAAAAAAATGGATGTGCTTGTTGGGTGTGCCCTGGGCTGGGAGTTTCGGGCACCAGACTGGTACTTCTCTGCCCCCGCGTTCTGTGAGGGTCCCAACAAACAAGACGGTTTCTCTGAGAACTTCCCCTGGTTTTACAAAAGTTTCACATTTTACAAATAAGTAAGTGCGCATGGGGGAACATATTACTTCAACAAGTGGTCAACCTGCATTAACTAGAAGGAGTCGAAGATATTATAAGATATGGTTCCTTCTGGCCCTGAAATTTTACAAGTAAAACAACCTCATGTGGCTATAAAAATCCTAGAAATACATTTAAAATTTTGACTCAATTATCACATTAATTAAAGTTAGATTAATTAAATGTTGATTACCACTAATTAATTTAAACTCAAATCTGAAACTACATATTAGATCTAAGGGATAAGAGCCAGATAAACAATTTCCCAGCATCTGCACTCCTAGTTCCATTCTGGGAGTGCTTCAGTGACAAACATGGGTAAAAGATGAATACTAAGGTAACGTGCACTCTGCACCCAGAAAGCAAATACCAACTGAATTTCAAAGGACTTGTCTGTTACTTGGAGTAATTAATAACTCCGTCCTTCTCCGCCTGGATTCCCCTTCTGAGCATCTCCGAGGTTTATCTGGGATGAGAAGAACGCATAAAGGTCTAAATAATTCACATTGCTTTTACCACAGAGGCAAACTGTTTCTGAACTCATTCCCGACACAGATCAGTTGGAGTATCATAGGCGCACAGAACCAGTTATCTTTTCCATCATGTATTGTGAGAAGTCTTTTTAAAAAATGACTACCAAGTCTCCTCCGATGTTTTACCAAGCCTGTTGGCAAGATTAGCGCCAGTAATTAAAGAAATTAAATTCCTTTCCGGGGGTGGGGGTTTACCATACATTCTTTTTCTCTGGCCAGAGTAGGTGAGTAGCCATTTCTAAGGTTATTTAAGAATTAGTTCAAGTTTTTAAGCTTGAGTGGGAGAAAGGACAGGTAACCTGGTACTCCCCAGGACAGAGGGGAAAGCTCTTTTATTTTTTTAATTTTGGGGGGTTTTGGGGGGGGAATTAGATTTATCTATTTATTTATTTATTTTAATGGTGGTGCTCGGGATTGAACCCAGGACCTCCTGCATGCTAAGCACTGGCTCTACCACTGAGCTATACCCTCCCAGTGCCAGGAGTCTTTATATAAGCAAACAAATAATATTTCTGATTATGAAGCAACAAGATAAAACTATGTTGACAATATGTGCAGGCAAAAAAAAGGTTATGTTGTTAATGTTTTCTGTTGTTATTTTGTTGGGGAAATCCTAGTTGAAATGGAGAGCCCTGCGTCAGGTTTGATTATTTTGGATTTGCAAAGATAAAACTTATGGGGAGGCAGGAAAACTCATGAAAGTCTGTACTGACAGTTAAATGCACAAAACAAGAAAATAACTGCGTGTTGGGGCGGGCGGGGGGTGGGGCGGCTCATAATAAAATCACCCAGAAGCAGGAATGAAGTCTCGGGGAAAGGCAGCCCTGGACTCGCGCGCCGCATCCTGCCCTTCTCCCTCATTCCTGCGGGGCAACCAGGAGGTTAAAATTAGGACCGTGAACCACCCCCGCCGCCGCCGCCGGAATGGCAGGGGCAGTTGGGCCCCGGGGGCCCTCGAAATAGCCACTAGGATCGGAAACCGAGCTTTCCTAGCGCCGCGGCGAGAAAAACCAACAGGCACGAAGCCGGAGGGAGCGCCGCAGCGCGTCCCAGAAGGAAAAGGACAGGAATCAGGAGCATCTGCGGGGGGTGTGTGCATTTACTGGGGTCTGGGTGGGGGCTGGGTTCACAAACACACACACGCACTTGCACAACCCCCAGAGAAAATGCCACCGAGCAGTTTGGGCTACAAGTTGGGCTCTTTAAACTGAATAATAAATTACTAAATTAAAAAAAAAAAAGCCCTTTCGGTGAAACTTTCCTTGCTTCGCGATCAATCCAAATAGGGGAGCTGCGGGTGTACGAAGGGCTTCCTGACGGGCGTGGAAAGGCTGGCGGATCCGGGACCCCCCAAACTTAGGAATGCGGGGTTAAAAGGGAGAGTGCAGAGGAGTGTCCGAGGAGCCCTAAACACGAGGATCGGGGTGGGGGGGGGGGCGGGCGGTGAGAAACGGGTGTCTGGAAGACCGATTCTTGATTCTCGATTCGCTTATCGGGGAATTTGCTGGCAAAAAAAGTGAGGAGGGAAGTGGTTCTTCTCTTGGACCAGCGCACCGACATTTGGTTAAACAGTGAGAATTGGGGGTACAGAGGGTCATCAAATTCATTATTTGGAAGCGGGGTCAAAACGAGGTCATCCCCGGGACACCCCAAATCCAAGAATTTGCGGGGAAGGGTGAGAACGGATCTTTTAGGCCCTCCCAATTCAGGAATTTGAGGGTAAACGTGAGAGAAGGGTCTCCGGGGTGCCCCAATTTCAGAGATTTGGGGGGTAAACAGGAGGAGTCCCCAGGCGCCTTCAGTTCAGGGAGTTTAAATGTAAAAGTTCGAGAGGCATTGTCAAGGTGCCCTCAATTCAGGGCGTTTGAAGGAGTGAGAAGGGGGTCCCCGGGCACCCCCAGCTTAAGGATCTGGGGAATAAAAGTGAGAAGAGGTTTCCCAGGGGCTCCAAATTCAGGGAGTTTAAAGGCAAAAGTTTGAGAGGGGTTCCCTGGATGGTCCCAACTCGGGGATTTTGAGGGTAAGACTGAAAAGGGGGTTCCTGGGAACTCCTGACTCAGGAAGTTTTGTAAAAAGTGAGGCGATGGGTCCCCACCTTCCCCCGAGTTTGGTTAAAAGGAAGAAGGGGTCCCCGGGAGTCCCAAAATCGGCCGCGCCTTCGGGACTCGGGGTGCGGAGGTAGGTACCGCGGACGCGCCATCCCGGACGTTAGAGGTGAACGGCAGGGACTGCGCTGCCCGCTCCCCGACCCCCGGATCGGGGTCCCCGCCGCCCCCCGCACTCCCCGGCCGGGTCGGTCGCATCGGTCACCTGGAGTTCGGGCCGGGAGTTCGGGCAACGGCTCCCGCGGCGGCGGCGGCGGCTGCTGCTGCGTGTTGGTCCCCGTTGGTAAGTAACAGTCTCCACGGCTACAGTCTCTATGGCGGCGGCGGTGGCGGCCGCGGCCGCTCCTCCTCCCGCTCCCGGCGCCCGCCCGCCCGCCTCGAGCAGCCTGCCCGCCCGCCGCGACAGGGCGGGGCGTTGTTATCGGCAACGGTTTCCAGGTTCCACGCCCCACCGCCTCAACGGCCCGCCCACGCCCGCCTCCAACTGGCGCGAAGAGGGCGGAGCGAAAGGCCTCGTGACTTTCCATTGGCCGCCTGCGGTGCCCGTCAGAGGGGGGCGTTACCCGGCGAGGAAGAGGGCGACGCCCAGCCAATCGCCGCGAAGGAGGGCGGGGCTTGGAAGGAGGCGCGCGCGAGTCGGAGCGTTGGCAATAGAGGCGCGCGCGGGCTGGGTGCCGGTGGCTCGGCTCCCGGTAGGCCGAGTTTCGGGGACCCAGGGGCCTTTGCTCATTACACAGACGACTGTCGGCATCCTGGCACAATCTGGCTCCGGGGTCAGCAGATTCCGACCCGCGAGCCACATGCGGCCCACTGCCTCATTTTCATGTACCACAAGCTGGGATTTTTAAAATACTTTTTGAGTGGTTAAAAAAAAATCAAGAAGCTTTTGTGACATGTGGAAACTATATAAAACTCTATCTTATTTTATCGAATCCAGTATTTTCAACTCAAGGGTTGGCAGACTACGGCCCTTGGGCTGAATTCTGCTCCCCTGTGTTTGCAAATAAAATTTTATCAACACAGTATCCCGCATTTCTTTAAGGGACCCAAGGCTGCTGTCATACCACTGGGACAGGGTTGGGTAGTGGAGAGTAGGGTGTTTGCACAAAGATGGGATGGAATAAGCAAAGTCTAAAATAGTTACTATCTGGCCCTTCACAGAAAGTGTTTGTCAACCTCCTTCCCTCCGTTTACTCCCAGGTAGTAGGTTCAACTTTTCCAGTCGGACAAACAAGGGACCCTCATAGAGTTTTTATGGGGGAGGGGTTGACAATAAACAGAATAAAAAAGCAAACAGATAGTTATTTGGGAGAAGGGGCTGCAACACCAGGAGAGAAAGCATTGTCTGAGAGGAGGCAGGCAGAGCAATTTAAGGGAAGATTACATTTCAGCCTCATTCATTCAATGAGTAATCATATTCGTCAGCATCGACTAAATTATTCTTTTATGCCAGCAAGTGATGTAAGCATTTTTCATATGCTAACTCAAGTTCAAGCTCACAGTTGCATCCTGAGAAAGGAACTGGGCATTATATATACCCATTTTAGAGATTAGGAAACAGAGGCCCAGAAAGAGTAAGTGAATTTGTAATCAAACAGCTTCAAACTCCTGCAGTCTGGCACCAAATCCCACACCCTTGACTACTAGATGGGTGGTTTTCAAACATTTTTGACCACAACGCACAACAGGAAATACATTTTACCCAGAGGCCCACACACACATATTTAACTAAAATAAAATATTCATGACATGGTACTTTAGGTGATTTTTTTTTCTATCTTGCTTTGTTTTAACGAAAATGCTGATGGCGGCTCACTAGCTTTCTAACGGATCGCTTCCTGCAGATTTTCATGTGATGGAATCTTAAGCCTGGGACTGCGGGAATCTGCTTCTGTCCTCCAATTATTAATTTAGTCAGAAATGTTTACCAAGTGCCTACTATTTGACAGGCCTTGTTCTGGGTGCGAGGGGCACAATTCCCATGCTCACAGGAAAAGTGACACTGTAGTACCTGGGGGCCAGTAGGGGGGGCTTATTTTGGACGGAACAGCCAGGGAGGGCCTCCCAAGTGTGGCCAACCAGGATAGCCGATTATGGGGTTTCCCAGGACATGGGACTTTCAGCGCTAAATCCGGGAAATTCCCAGGCAAAGCCGGAAGAGCTGGTCACTCTAGGCCTCTCTGAGGGGGTGACATGGGCCAAGGTCAGAATAACAAGGAAGAAGAAGAGAACATTTCAGGAATTCAAAATCACTGGGATGGAAACTAATGTGGAAAATACAAAAAGCAGGTCCTTGGGTATGGGTGGAGCAGAGTGGACGGGGAGGGGTTGGGTGGGGGTGGCGAGTCAGAGGATGGAGGGGGTCATTTCATTTGAGGCCTCACAGGCCATGGGAAATGGTCTTCGTCAGATTGGGAAGCCATGGGAGGGTTTTTAACAGGGGCAGATGTATTCTGACTTGTGATTTGTGATTTGAAGAGCTCACTGTGTGGGGAACAGACTGTCAGAGACAAGAAAGACAGAGAAGCTGGGAGTCTGTTCCAGTTCTCCTGGACTGAAAAGTATGGTGGCCTGGATCAGGGACCTGGCAGCAGAGGCAGAGATGAGTGGGTGGATCAGGGGTACATTCTGGAGAACATTCTGATGGACTAGATTTCAGGAGGTGAGGGGAAAAGTCAGAGTGGGACAGGAGGTGCCTTGGAGCCCTCAATGGATAGATGGATAAGTAAAGCATGGGAAAGCCACATGGCAGAATTTTATTAGGCAAAAAAAAAAAAAAAGGAATGAAGTCCTGACATCACTAGGACATGGGTGAATCTTCAATACACGATGCTAAGTGAAAGATGTCAGTCAGAGAAGGTCACATATTGTGTGGTACCATTTATGTGAAATGACCAGAAGAGGCAAATCAGGTACAGATCAGTGGTTGTAGGGGTTGGAAAAGGGGAAATGGGGAGTGACTACTCAGAGGTATGGAGTTTCTTTCGGAGGTGATGAAAATATTTTAAAACTGACTGTGGTGATAGTTGCATAACTCTGTATATATCCTAGAAACCACTGAATTACATGTTTTAAAATGATGACTTTCACAGTATGTGAATAATAGCTCGATAAGGTTATTAAAAGACTCTGCCACCATATTAACTAGATTCCTTTTCATTTTTAAGTGTAACTTACTGATGAAGTTTTGGAGTACTGTCACCCGAAGTCCATTTTACCACAAGCCAGCCCTGCGTGTTTTATCCTGTAATTTTGCCCAGGGCGGTGATTTTTAGGAACACGTTCATCACATTAGAGCAGAACTGACTGTACAAAATAAGTTATTTCAGTTCGAAGTTAGAAAGCAGGAGCTTTAACCTGGTCAGGTGACAGTCATCCTTCACAAAAAGACAAGACAAGGTGGGGAGCCTGCCTGGTCAGTTTTTAAGAAAATCGAATAACCCTCAACCCTTGAGTTAAGGGCAACCTCCTTGGAAAGGCAGCAGCAGTCCGTGACATCACCACTCTCTCATCCAAGGGCCTGATTCTCACCCAGGTCTAACAGTCCTGCATGTCTCTCTTCCTGCTTAGCTGCTGGGAGAAGACTGAAGTCTTCGGAGAAAGAATACAGAGCTGCACCTGCCCCTGTCCACCTACGTGGAAAAGGCTCCTTGTTTGAAAGTTACTAAGAATTTCAAGATGTCAACAGCAGAGCAATAATAAATCAAGTGCAGGAGACTTTGAGAAGCTGTCCTCGGTGGGGGGGCTGCCACCTGCATTCCCCTTTACCGGGCCAGACTCACTACACTGACCACCGCTTCCTCTCTCCCCAGTCCCTAGGAATCGTGGCACCATGTCCTGCTTATCCTCTGGGGAGGGAAGCCAGAACAGGCTTCAGGATGAGATCTAAGATGCCCCCACGCCGGCTCTCTGAGCACATCTCGTTCCCGAGAAACACACATCTCTTCCCAAACAAACCCACTGTTTGCAAGCCCGTCCAGATTTAGCAAGTTGCCTTGGCTCGGCTGCCGAAACAGCCGGCCAGCCTGCCTCTCGTCCTGCAGCATCTGGCAGGATGCAGATACCAGTCCAGCACGCCTCGCGGGAACGCCAGCATCACCCACTCCCTGCTCCCAGCGGGTTTCCTTGGAGCCAAGGCGTGCCCTTTGAGTCTCCTCCTTAGGATCAGAGGGAGGGGCAATCAGACCCCGCTGTGCACTCAACCCTCCACACCCCCTGGACATTCTCGGCCAAGACATCCTTTTAAAAAGTTCCCTTCTGATGGTACCCTCCTGTTCCTTCTTGGTAGGTGAACAGCCTTTTGAGTTGGGAAACCCTTTCTCGGTTATTTCCTCTGAAAACCTGCTCTCTGGACTGGGGCCCCCAGGGGATATTCCATACCTTTGTGTCTTGGGGACCCGGCTGAAATGTCAGTTTACAGCCCTGTTTCATTTGCTTTTCTGTGGGCTGCCTCTCCCCCGTCCGTCCTCCGGTCTAAGTTCACTTCCATTAGGGCGAGGACCTCTTCTGTCTACTCTCCTGGACCCCGAACATCTAAAGCAGAGGTTTTAAGCCAAGAGTGACTCTGCCCCACAGAGGACATCTGGCAATGTCTGGGAACATTTTTGTAAGTCAACTAGTGGGGTGCGGCTGGCAGCTACTAGGTAGAAACCAAGGATGCTGCTCAACACCCCACCATGCACAGGACGGTCGCCATCACTGAGAATTTATCTAGCGCCAAATACCAACAGTGCCTAGACTCAGAAACCCGGCATTAACATTCTGGGAAAGGACTCAGTCTGATCCCTGGTTCGCACCGTGCACCAGAATGAAGTTCCAATAGGCTAAACTACGTAAACTAGGGTGCCCCCCCCACCACTCAGTTTGCATATTTCAACGCATGCAGCATCCTAGGGCTTCCGAAGGTCAGATGATTATGGAACACAGAGTCTCCTGGGGGTCCACGGAATCCTCTAGACCAGAGGGTCTCATCTGGGATGATTCTGCCCTCCATGGGACACTGGGCGATGTCTGGAGACATTTTTGATGTCACAATAGGGGAGGGGAGCTACTGTCATCTGGCAGGTAGAAGTGGGGCAAGCTGCACCCTACAATGCCCAGGATGGCCCCACCACAGAGAAGGATCCGGCCCCAACGGCAGCAGTGCCGAGACGGAGAAAGCTGGGCCTAGAATCGGGCTTGGAACACAGCTGCTCCTCAGTAAATTACTGTTGATTAAATGGACAGTGGAACACCAAGCCTGCAGATGCAACCTCCTTGCCAAAACCTATCTTAAATTTTTTTAACTGAGATAAAATATACATAAAATTTATCATTTAAACCACTTACCGGTGCACAGCTCAATGGCATTAAGCAGATTCACACTGTCTTGCAACCATCCCCATCGTCCATCTCCAGGACTTTCTCCACTTCCCAAACTGAAACTCTGTCCCCATGAAACACTCACTACCTCCCCCCAGCCTCTGGCCCCACCGTCTACTTCCTGTCTCGATGAATTTGACTCCTCCAGGAGTGGAATCAGACAGTATTTGTCCTTTTGTGTCTGGCTTCCAGCATAACGCCCTCAAGTTTCATCCGTATTGTGTGTCAGAATTTACTTCTTTTTAAAGGCTGCATAATATTCCATGTGGATGGACCACATTTTGTTTATCCATTTGTCCATCAACACACAATTAGGCTGCTTCCACCTTGACTACTGTAATCATGCTGCCATGAGTATGGTTGTACAAATAGTCTCTCTTCAAGACCCTGCTTTCAATTCTTTTGTTGCCCCAAATCTCTTAAGGCTAGATGGGCAAAAATGCTTCCGTCAGGAAAATGCAAATGAAAGGAATGCATATATGACGGGGTTTAAGACTCCAATTACAATCCAGGGAAGATATGGAAGGGATGCTCTGTGATTCATCCTTAGCTTTTCATTGCAGTCCCACGATTTCCCACTCAAACAGTGGTTCTATGTTATGGCAGGCCGGGAGGAAACGGGCGTGAATTTCCAGCAGGAAATCTCAGCTCAGGACTACCCTCTGTTCTGTCGCTCTCAGCTCCTCCGTATTCCTATTCTGGCCCAAATGACCCCTTATCACGAAGTGCTGGGTCCCTGCTGACATAGGACACCCAGGGCTCCTAAGTGGATGAAGGAAAAGCTGACATTTCCCCTAGTGGACTCTGCTTTCAGTCTCTTCCAGCAGGAAAGCTTTGCTTGCTTAAAGAAGCTACTCAAACCACACAGCAATCTCTGGAAGATGAACAGGGCACAGTTTGGAGTGGAAACGGCCCAGCCAGTGTCTGCGGTACAGGAAGTCACAGAACCAGAAAAGCTGGGTAGCAGTGGTGGGAAGGGGGCATACAGAAGGCAGCATCTCGACAGCTGGGTCCTCTTACCTACGGAACCGGGACAAGTGGCAACAAGGAGGAATCCCTTACAGGGAGGGGCCACTTGTCCTGGTTTCCCTAGAACTTCTGTGCTACTAAAACTGAATTCCAAGAAGTTAAACAGAGTTACTGTACAACCCAGCAATTCTACTAGGTATAAATCCAAAGGAGATGGAAACATTCGTCCACATGAAAACTTGTCAACGCACATTCATAGCAGCATTACTCATGTACAACAGCCTCACAGTGGAAAGGACTCACATGTCCGTTGACGGATGGAGAAACAAAATGTGGTATATTTACAGGATGGACTATTATTCAGCCATAAAAAGGAATGAAGCAATGACACACACTACAACTCGGATGAACCTTGAAAACATTCTAGGAAGTGAAAGCCAGACTCCAAAGGCCACATATCGTGTGATTCCACGGATGTGAAACGTCTAGAATAGGCCAATCCACAGAGACAGAGAGTGGGTTTGTGGTTGCCAGGGGCCACGGAGGGAGGAGTTGAGGGACTGCTTAATGGGTCTAGGGGTCTGGGTTTCCTCTGAGGACAGTGAAAATGTTCTGGAATTAAATAGTGGGGTTGGTTGTACCACACTTTTAATTAAAACCACTGATTTGTACACCTTAATATGATGAACTTCATGTTATGTGAATTATATCTGAATAATAATAATAATAATAACACAGGATTAGGTATCTGGAGACCTGTGTTTGGAGTTAGACTGGTGAAAAGGAAGCAGTTTTGATCACAGGCAGGGGGTGCCACAGAGCACCTGGCCTCCCAGAACTGCAGTCTGAAACCATAGCACTGAATGATTCCAAAGATGGGTCTCTTCCACCTGGAAGAGTCCACAACTGAAAACATCACAAGTTAAAGTCGGGCATTGAGACAAAATGAACAAAAAAACCTCGAAACATCCCCACCAATAAAAGACTGATTTTATAAAGCAGCATTCAGCAAAACAATGGAATATTATACAGCAGCGAAAAGAGATGAAGCTAAGTTCCTACTATAGAGCATAGGGAACTATATTCAATTTCTTGTAATAACATATAATGGAAAAGAATCCAAAAAGAAAAAAATACATGTATGTGTATGTATAACTGAATTCTTTGCTGTACACCTGAAACTAAAATTATAAATCAACTACACTTCAATAAAAAATAAAATTAAAAAAGAGACGAATTTATGTGTGCAGATGTAGGAGAATGGCTATAATCTACATATTAAACAACAAAAAAAGTAAGCACAGAACATTGAACACTGTCTACAGGGTTTTCCCATTTGTGTTTTTCAAAGAGGATATTTGTTTACAAAGGGGATAAAGTTACACATGTACTACCTTTTAAAGTAAATATGTAAATATTTATCCAGTAAGTGCTGGATCATTTGCCAATATTAACTCATTTCATCACCACAATAACTCATGTATTATTCGTCTCATTTTACATATGAGGGAGCTGGGTGTGTTAGTCATCTCATGCTGCATATCAAATTGTCCCCAAACTGAGCAGCTTAAAACAACAAACATTCATTATCTCAGATAGTTTCTGTGGGTCAGGAATCTCATTGTAGCTGCACTGGGTGGTTCTAGCTCAAGGTCACTCATGAAGTTGTGGGCAAACTGTTGGCTGGGGCTGCAGTCTCATCAAATGGCTGGACTGGGGAGATTCTCTCTCTCTCTCTTTTGTTCATTCTTCCTTCTTTCCTTTCTTTTTTCTTTCTTTCCTTCCTTCCCTCCTCCTTTCCTTTTCTCTTTCTTTCTAAAGTTGTGTAAGAACAGTTAACACGAGATATTCCCTCTTAACGAAATTTGAGTGTACAACAGAGTATTGCTAACTACAGGCACAACATTGTTCAGCAGAACTCGAGAACGTATTCATCTGGAAACACCGAACCTTTATATCCATCCAACAGCAACTCCCCAAGGGAAGAACTCACCTCTGAGCTCACTCCCGTGGTTGTTGGCAAGCCTCAGCAACTCGTTGGCTATTGGCTGGAGACTTCTGTTCTTCACCACTGGGGCTTTTCCATAAACTGCCTGCGTGTCCTTTTGATGTGGTGGTGGGGACACGGCAGCTGGCTTCCCCCATGCACTCAAGATGGAAGCCAGTCTCTTTATAACTTAATCTCGGTGGTGACATCGCATCAATTCTGATGCATTTGTTAGGAGCAAGTCAGTAAGTCCAGCCCGCACCTGGGGGAGAGAATTACATAAGGATGTGAACACAGGGAAGTGGACGCCACTGGGGAAGTATCGCAGAGGCTGCCCACCACCTCGCGGGGTACGGAAGGGGTCAGTGCCTTGCTCAAGCTCACAGAGCCAGCTAATGAACTGCAGAGCGGGGGTCTGAACCCAGGAGGTCTTGCCCGCACGCCCTTGTGCTTGACCTCTAAGCTCTACCACATCTCCTCCGTGCTCTTCGGCAGCATGCTTGTATATACAGAGAATATTTCTGGGAAAACAATAAATACAGAGTAAGGACATGCCTGACAGTAGGAGGCAGGCTGTAGATCTTTTCACACGGTGCAGGCTGCCTGCCTGTCTGCCTTTGTGTGTGTTTACCAAGTGCAACTATTACTTTTCCAATCAAGTTTTGGGAGGTCAGAAACCGCAGAGGCATAATAAAATGAAAGGATCTTTTTCTGCCAAAACATAAAAATCAAACCTCCCCAAAAGTTTAACCATATGTTTACAAGAAAAGAATTAGCCAGGTAAAAAACAACAACAAAACACAGGACCACTGAAGTCTAGGTGAGTCCAAGAATGTGGTAGCTTTCCAAATCTCCTGGATAGGATTTACCCTCCGTGGTTGTTAAACCTTTTTTTTTCCCCTCCCAGATGGGCTGCTTCCTAATTGACTGTTTTTATTTAACTAATGACTGTCAATTAACCGGTGCAGTTAGAACTTTAAAGGCCATTTAAGCATCGGTGGGTGGTTTCAAGAGGCGCTGATTTGGCGCAGACCTGAGTGTGAGCATCTGATCCTTTCACGGGCAGCATAAAAGGACAACTTCCATAACGACAGGGTTTCTGAATAGTGGATCTTGTATGGAGAGCACCTGAGCGCCACCAGACCCTTACTTTTCTTCTGCCTTTCTCGCCATTCGTCACATTTCTCTGAGACACCAAATCATTTCCATAGCAAATGGCTGTGACCTCCAACAGCCTTCAGAGGGGCAGGCTGAATACACATCAGGCACATTAAAAAAAAAAGTCCCATGTTTTCAGCCAACTAGGCAACTGAGAAGGAGGGAAATAGAATGTTTGTGCCTATATTCCATACTGACTGCGAACGGAAGGAGGAAAGAGGAGAAAAGAGAAAAAAAAACAGAGAATTGGGGGGAAATGAACAGGGGAGAGGAATGAGAAGGAAAGAAGTTAAATAAAAAAACAAAACAGGAAGAGAAACACTTCAGCGACAGAAGCCGCCAAGAATTCTTACTGCCCACTTTACAGAAACGGACCTAGGAATGTCTGCTTCTTAGCTCATAACTGCAAACGCGCTAGCTGCAGCGGAACATGGGTTAGTTAACTAGGCAGGACCCGGGCAGGAAATTGAGTGACTTTTAGGAAATTATACTAGGATTGGCCTAATATATTGGCAGGGCCCACTGATGAGGGAGGGGGAGGCACTTAGCAGCTCCTTCGCATCTTCTCGGACACTGGTTGTCCACGTTACCTGGGGGCGGTACCACAGGTGAACTCAGTTCCACATTCAGCAAGAACGGGAGATCACACATCGGGAAAAGAACATAGAATTGCATAAACTACGTGAATGGGTACATGGAAGGAGACACTTACACGGGCGGACTAGCCCTTCCTCCGAGTTTTCAGATGGACGCCCCTGTGTGTGTTTGTTTTTTTCTCCCAGACCATGGTCATTTCAGAATATCCACTTTTCGTTCTCTGGGCAGTCCTCCTTGAATCGGCAAAGCTGAGAGATACGACTTCCTTCCTGGGGCCATGAGTGAACGGATTCACGTTCAGGACTTCTGGGCTTTACACACACATGGAAGAAAACTCCTGAAGTTCTTCAAGTTATGGCGGATTGTGGTTTTTCACCTGGATTTTCAGTTGATGGAGTGATACCGTACAGGGGAAAGAGGTTGCTCTTTCAATCCCCATCAGGATGTACTTATTTTATGCTGTAATGAGGAGAGGTAATAGAGATGTTAATTAATGTAAAGATATGGACGAAAATCATCAAAGAGCAAGGCTGTAACAGGAAGTCGGAAGGTGATGTCTAAAACTGAGGTCCAGGGGGAGGGTACAGATCAGAGGTAGAGCGCATGCTTAGCATGCACGAGGTCCTGGGTTCAATCTCCAGTACCTCCATTATAAATAAATAAACTTAATTACCCCACAAAAAAACCCCAAACAAGTTTTAAAAAAAATAAAGGGAAAAAACCTGAGATTAATATCAGAGAAAATAGTGTTACCAGTGGTTGGCTCCTGGGGGAGGGGTATTTGTGGAACTGGAAGAGGCACAGGTGGAACAGGGCGTTATCGTTTTGTTATAAACCTTTCTGATTTTTTTTAAACTTAAAAAAATTTTTTTATCGACATATAGTTGATAAACAAGGTTGTTTTAGTTTCAGGTGTACAGCAAGGTGATTCAGTTACAAGTAACTGAGTCACTTTTCTGCTCTTTTTGATACTCAAACAACAAAACAACGTGTATGAATGACCTTAATAAAAAAGTTCAAACATAAAGAAACAACAGACTGAAGTCAGGGAACTCCACACCGGCTGCTGGCTATAGGGAGGCCGCGCTGTGGTCCCTGCAGCCGGGCAGCACAGATGGCAGCCCCCACCAGGGGGAGCTGTGAGAAAACTTACGGTTCTTCTCCGGAAAAATAAAAATGAGAATCACTCTGGGGACTCTACCATGGGAATCGCTGAACTACCCAACGCGTCTGAACTATTGCTTGTGTCAAATCTGGCCCTCTGCCTGAATTTGTGGGGTTTTTTTCTTTCTTGCTTTGCTATTTAATTTAAACTATTTTTATTGTGATATGATCGACATTGTATCAGTTTCAGCTGGACAACATAAGGGTTCCATATTTGCATACATTGCAAAATGATCCCCATAGTGAGTCTAGTTAACGACCATCACTTCACAGTTACAATTTTTTTCCCCTTGTGATGAGAACTTTTAAGATCTACTCTCTTAGCAACTTACAAATATGCAACACAGTATCCTTAACGACTGTCACCATGTTACACATGAATCCCTGGGACTTACTTACTTTATAACTGGAAGTTTGTACTGTTTGACCACCTTCACCCGCTTCCCCCATCCCCCACCTCTGACAACCATCAATCTGTTCTCTGTATCTGTGAGTTCAGTGTTTTGTTTTGTTTTGATTCTACATATAAGTGAGATCATACAGGATTTGTCTTTCTGTCTGACTTCCCTACGCATAATGCTCTCAAGGTCCCTCCATGTTGTCTCGAATGACAGCATTTCCTTTTTTTGTGACTGAATAGTATTCCATTCTACACATATACCTGTGTGTGTGTCTCACACTGTCTTCTTCCTGTCATCTGTCAACGGACACAGGTTGTTTCCATGTCTTGGCTGTTGTAAATAATGCTGCAGTGAACGTGGGGGTATGGAGATCTTGTCAATAAGTGATTTCATTTCCTTCATAAAGACCCAGAAGTGGAGTTTCTGGATCATCTGGTAGTTCTATTTTAAATTTTTTGAGAAACCTCCATACTGTTTTCCACAACAGCTGCACCAATTTACATTCCCATCAACAGTGCACAAGGGTTCCCCTTTCTCCACATCCCGAGGGAACATCTCACTGCAGTTTTGATTTGCGTGTCCCTGATGATTAGTGATGGTGAGCACCTTTTCTTGTACCTAATGGCCATTTGGATGTCTTCTTCAGAAAAATGCCCATTTAGGTCCTCTGACTTATTGTGAGCACCCGGGTTCTTTTACAGAGTTGCCCTCAGCTTCAGTTCATTTTGCCCTTGGCCTTGGAGGAGGGGGAGTCTTCCGGGGTCAGCTGGGTTGGGGTAGCTGGATTTTGCCAAATCAGGGTTTCTCTTTCTGTAGCTGCTGCCTCTGTGCAATCGTGCTCTCTATTGTCAGACTTTTCTCGATGAAAATGTGCGCGGTGGCCTGGAATAAACTCTGTCCCTCTGCTTGGAGGAGGGGCTCCTCAACCAAGCGGACAGCGTGGTCATTGCTGAGAGCCAAGGCTCCAGGAGAGTGACGGCAAGGGAGGCGCTGTGGGGGATGCAGAGTTCCTCTTGCTGTCTTACCTGGGCCAGGTAAGACAAAGGTAAGACGAGGTCAACGGAGGGATGAGAGTGGGAGACAGTTACTGCTTTTGCTGCACCACAGGCTCATTGGGGAGAAGAGGCGGGGAACGGAGCTTGCAAAAGGCTTATCTAGGGAGCACGCTGGTGGAAGGGCAGGAAGCAGGACGGGGCTTCAGAGGGAGAGAGGAGTTCACCTGCCTCCAGGGAGGCTCTGCAGGTGGGACAGCCTCTCAGAGTTGCCCGAGTTGGGTGAGGGGCGGGGACGCCGTGCCCCGACGCCGCTGCGGGCCGCCCTGGGAAGGGGGCGTGACCCTAGACGAGGTGGTGCTATTCAAGGGAGGCTGACCCCAAGGGACCGACAGCAGAGGCCCGCTTCCGGCAGCACTTCCGGAAGCTGGAGGACATCCTTCATCTGGGTGAGCATTGCTGCATCCGCCTGGTCCTCCCCGAGCCCGCTTCAGATCCCAGCCTTCCACTGCAGAAGGGGGCGCCACCGCCTTCCCATCAAGGGCATGACCCCAACAGTGACCCCCATCACCTGTGTCCACATCCCATAGGTTGGGATTTAGCCAGATGGTCACACGTCGCAACAAGGGGCCCCGGGGAGCAGTCCTTAGGTGAGTGGCCCGGAGAAGCAGGGGCAGAACGGCTCGGGGCGGCTCTCCCGGCCGCCGCGGCCTCGGCGCTCTGCGGAGTGAAGGCTGCTCGGCCGCGGGAGCGAACCACCCAGGAGGCTCCAGAGACAGTGGGATGCTCCTTGTTCTCTTCTCTTGGGGGAGCAACTATCCGGTTAATGAATGTGTACTGTGCACCTGCCGTGTGCCCTGCCGGGCACTGCTGTGGGCACTGGGGACGCAGCGATGAGCAAAACAGACCTAGAGGAACGGGCGGCAGACTGAGGACGCCCAGAGCAGGGCAGCGGGACCGAAAGTGGGGAGGGTGGGGCTGACACCCCCCTTCCCCAGTGGAAGGCTGGGATCTGAACCTCTCCCGACCTCCCGGCCTAGGTCAGCTCCCCCAGCAAAACCTCTCGACCAACACACGCTGGGTGTCTCTGCACACGTAAGCTGGCATTTGCTTGAAGGATTCTAGGTCCCCCCGCTGTCTCCCTGAAAGGACTTCATCTGGTTTTGCACATCTTCGTGTCCCCCACATCCAGCGTGATGCCCGACGTAAGGGCTGTAGTTCCATAAAGACTTCACAAACACGTGCAGGAGTGCAAGGCACGAACGAACGGACAGGTGGAAAGAGAACAGCTGTCCTCCCGCCCCGGAAGCAGTTTCCTCCGGGACTTGGGGCGGGCTGGGAGGGGGAGGCAGCGACAGACAGTGACGTCACAAGAGGCGGCTGGGAGGAAGGTTCCGGAAGGCTGAACGGGGTGGAAGGGCTGTTGGGAAGGGAAACTGCCCACCCTCCTGCCTCTGTCGCCACCGCCATCCTGGCTGGAGTCAGACAGCAGGGGCTGGGGAGGGCAGCACATGTTCAGGCTTCCAGGAGGAGCAACTTGCTCATCACCTTTGTGGAGGAAGGAAACACCCTGCGCGCCCAGATGTCCCAGGAACCCAAGACTTGCTGTGATGGCCAGAACCATACCTGGTGAACAGTGGCAGGTGCCAGTGGTGTGGGAGAGGGGCACACGGGGGTTCTTGGGGATTCAGAATCTGACAAGCACATTTGACTTCCGATGTCAGTGTGACATTCAGGCATATCTCACAGGGAGCTGGATTCACCACAAACACACACTTTGGCCTTGAGGTCCCTCAGGAGCTTTTTCTATTGCATTTCCTAACTGGTTGCTGCTGGTGCACAAGAAAGTCACTGGGTTTTGAATATTAATTTTTTACCCAGTCAGCTTACAGAACTGTTTTTATTTCTAATAGCTGTTGGTTGATTGAACAGTCTAGGTAGCTGATCACATTATTTGCAAAAGGGCAACGTTGTCTGTTTCCAGTCTTTATTCCTCTCACTTCTTTTTTTTATCTTACTGCGTTGGGTAAGGCCCTCCAGATCAGCGCTGACTGGTAGCAGCGACAGTTGGTGTCTCTGTCTTACTTCTAACTTCACGGAAACTCTGCCAGTGCTTTTGCTGTTACTGTTAAGTATAATATTTATTGTGTAGTTCTGGTAGGTATCCTTTATCAAGATAAGGAAATGTCTTCCATTTCTTCTTTGCTAAGGGATTTTCATTTAATAGTGGATATTTCATCAAATTCTATCTTGAGGAGATTATACAGTTTTTCACTCTTGTTCCTTAAATTCATTGTAACCCACGCTGATAGATTTAATTAAATGTTGAATAACTTTTGCATTGCTATCATAAACCCCACATGGCCTTTCAAAATTGTGAAACACATCTTGTGTATAAAATAACACACAAAACATTTTGATGTATAATTAACGCAGAATTTAACGAATAGCAGTAAGTTTCTGTGTACCTACTTCACTTTATGAAATAGAGCATCACTAGTAACTTAGAAGCCCTCTGTGTCCTCCCTTTTCCTCATGCTCCTCTCTCGCCTGAATGAGGCAGCCCTACCCTGAAATGCCTGCGGAATTTTCCCTCCTAGTTTTACCACCTAAACAAGGACTAGTTAATGTTGCCTGTTTGTGAACTTCATACAAATAAAATCATCACTGCCACCTGCTTCTCCATCAGCATCATGGCCAGGAGAGGCATCCAAGTTTTTGTGTATGTTCCTACACTTCCATCACTGCATCGTATGCCATAATAGACCTGCATTCACTCTCCTGTTGACAGACATTTGGGCTGTTTCCATTTTGAGGTTCTTGTGAATACTGCCACTTGTCCGTGTCTCCCGGGGCAGACATGCAAGAGTTTCTCTTGGGTGTATGTATCTGAGAGTGGAAATGCTAAGTCAGGGACACGCACGTGTTCATTTTTAACCATTAACACCACTCTGCTCTCCCAACAAGGCATGCCATCTTTAGCTCCCCCAGCAGCGAAGGAGAGCGCCCACTCTTCCTCTCCAGCATCTGATGCATTTTTGCAAGTCGGCTGGAAGTGAAAGGATGTCTCATTGTGGTTTTAATGTGCGTTTCCCTGACTACCAAGGAGCCTGAGCATCTTGTCCTGGGTCTATAGCTCATTCACCTTTCCTGTTCTGGGAATTGTCTGCTCCTGGTTTGCCCCTATCTCCCAGGGGATTGTCTTTTTTTAAAAAAAACAAAGGAGGAGGTCTTTGCATATTCTGTATGTGAATTCTTCCCTGGGATATAAACACAGCAAATATTTTGTCTTGGTCAGCAATTTGATTTGCTACTTTCTGACGTCTTGATAAACAGACATTCTTCATCTGGTCAAGATTCTTTTAATCCACAGCTGGATTCGACCTCAGCTTTTGGAGAAGGATCATATCATCCCCACTTACAAGCTGCTCACGAATGATGAGTTGGTCGCAGGATCAGAGAGAGAGAACTCTGCTGTGACCACAGGCAAGCGCACCTTGCCGTGTTCTAGTCTCCTCATTGGTAAAATGGGGGACAGCAACGGTAGCGACCTGGAAGGGGTGCTGTGAAGATTACACGAGTCCGCGCACGCAAGCCCCTCAGAGGCGTGCCTGCAGAAAGACCCACATCACCCTCTTTTAGTGCAGTTGTCCTTTGGTATTAACCACAGTTTAGCTCTTGCTGGTTTTACAGGGAGCCTCTCAGCCCAAGAACACAGGGAAGTGTCTCTCTTTGGAGGGCTCCAGGCACTACTTCTGTGTATAGAAAAGGCTCTAACCGTGCTTGCTGGTTTCATATTGTAACTGCCTAGTCTAGGCTAAGCTTTCTCAGTGTCGGTGCTTTTGACCTTTGGGGTCGAATAACTCTTGGTTGTGGGGTGCTCTCCTGGCCACTGTAGGATGTTTAGCATCATCCCCAGCCCCTCCCCACTAGATGCCAGGAGCCTCTACCCCCAACTTGTGACAACTGAAACTGTCTCCAGACACTGCCGCGTATCCTCGGGGGCGATCCACTGGTTGAGATCCATAGGTGTACTGAATCAATTATTTAGGTCTGTATTCATTCAGCTAATATTGACTGAACCCCTTCGTGTACCAGGCATCCTAGGTGTTAGGGATACAATGATCAATAAGACAGTCACATACACATACACACACACACACACACCTGTACACACACATTTCAAAGCCAAATCCTGCAATGTAGGGAGAGAAGGTGGAAGGAGAGGGTGGAGGGTTTGGCTCAGCCTGGGATAACACAGGATGTTTTCCCTGAATGGACTCAAACAGAGGCTGAGTTTGGGGAGGAAGTGATAGATGAAGATGAGTGAGAACAGTGTTTGGAGCAGAACAGACAGCAAGTGCAAAGGCTCTGAGATGCCAAGGAGCTTGGAGTGTGTGGAGGGTAGAGAGAAGGTCCCAGGAGCTGGAGTTGAGGCGATGGGGGTGAGTGGCATGAGGCGGGGCTGTCTCTGTATTTCTTCACCTCTACATGCCCCTAGTTGCCTGGAGACCAGCCACAATGCACACTTCTATACCCGGAAGATGCCGAGCTGCTTCCCACCTCACGGCCTTTGCACCCCTTCCCTGGAACACTCCTTTCCAGTAGGACGCCTCATCCTTCAGGTCTCAGCTCAGATGTCATCTCCTCTGAGAGGCCCTCCTGACCACCCCAGTGCTCTCTACCGGAGTGCCCTGTTCTATTGTCTCCATTCTGGGCATCACTAATCTGAATTTTCTTTTTTGTCATCGAAGGGAGACCCACAGCACACAAAACTCCCCATTTTAGAGTGCACAGCTCGGTGGCACCCAGTATCCACAATGATGTGCAACCTTTCCCCCACCTTGCTCCAAAATATTTTCAGCACCCCAAAAAGGAAGCCATACAGTCATTAGCCATCCTTCTCCATCCCCAGCTCCTGGCAACCAGGGATCCACACTCTGTCTGTGGACTGGCCTGTTCTGAACGTTTCACATGAAGATAATCACACACTGTGGGACCTTTTGTGTCTGGTTCTCTCACTGAGCATCACGTTCTCAAGGTCCATCCACGTGGTAGCAAGTGTCAGTGCTTCTCCCCTTTTTGGAGCAAAATCATGCTCCACTGAGTGAAAGGACCACATTTTGTCCATCCATTCATCCACTAATGGGCGTCTGGGCTGTCTCCACCTTTCGGCCACTGTAAACTGTGCTGCCGTGGACGCGGCTGTGCACTCCTGGTGTTTTTCACACAGCTTTAGAATATTCCACCATATGGAGATTCCACAGTGCGTATTACCAAGTCCCCTGTTGCTGGATGCTTGCATTCCCTCCTTCCTGCCGCTGCTCGGTGTTGCAGTGGCCAGCCTCTGTAGTCTAAGTACCCGTCAGGTGAGTCATTCTTTGGTGTTTCCAGTTTACTTTGGTTTGTCTTCAGCTGGGAGTTCTAGTCCTGATTTTATTTTATTATTTTTGTGGAAACAGATAGCTCCTGAAAGTCCTTTATGGTAGCCCCAAACAGCCTGTCATGGTGCCTGGCCTGAGGTAGCCCTTTTATTACATGTTTGTTAATTTTTTATATTTCATCATAAATTTCACTTTGGAGTAGGGGTATACAATTCTGGTACATAGTACACCTTTTCTTTTTTAGTATGCCAAAGGAAACCATTATTTATGAAACATTAATTGAGCAGAGGAAATTTTTCTCTTTTTTCCCCCTTTTTTAATCCTTATTTTTTATTGAACTGTAATCGATTTACAATGTTAGTTTCAGGTGTACAGCAAAGTGATTCAGTTATACGTCTACATGCATACATATGTATTTTTTCAGTTTCTTATCCATTATGGTTCATTACAAGAAACTGAATATAGTCCCTGTGCTATACAGTAGGTCCTTGTCATTTTTATATATAGTAACGTATGCTGTTAATCACAGACTCCCAATCTATCGCTCCCACCACTGGCCCCCTCGGTAACCAGTTTGTTTTCTATGTCCGTGAATCTATTTCTGATTTGTAAATAAAATCTGTGTATTTTTTTAGATTCCACACATAAGCGAGATCATATGATACTTGTCTTTCTCTGTCTGACTTATTTCACTTAATATGATAATCTCTAGGTCTATCTGTGTTGTTGTAAGTGGCATTATTTCATTCTTTTCTATGGCTGAGTAGTATTCCATTGTATAAATTATACCACAACTTCCTTATCCAGTCATCTGACGATGGACATCTGGGCTGTTTGCATGTCTTGGCTATTGTACATAGTGCTGCTATGAACACTGGGGTGCATGTATCTTTTTTAAATTAGAGTTTTCTCCGGATATATGCCCAGGAGTGGGATTGCTGGATCACATGGTAAGTTTATTTTTAGTTTTTTAAAGGAATCTCCACCCTGTCCTCCACAGTAGCTGCACCAATTTACATTCCCACCAATGAAATTTTCTCTTTAGGCTGATAGAATAAAAATATAGCTGACTATAAAAATGCTCTCGCCAAGTAACACATATTTGGAAAAGTGATGAAGACTTTCCAACAATTAACATGTAACTGACATGTTACGCACAAGACGTGAGTCTGTATCAAAAATGAGATGCTACAGGTCATGTTATTTTCCCCTTATATTTTACCTCCAGCAATACCTGAAGGCCCCATGGATTAGTCAGAAAGTATTTTTAAATTCTCCATTTAAAATATAATACTTTTTTTCCCCACATATCGTAGAATTCTTTTTTTTTTTTTTTGGTAGACAGTTCTATGAATTCTGACAAATGCTTAGACTCATAAAACCAACAACACAGGCCGTTTCCCATTCCCACTCCCCAAATTCCTTCATGTGCCCCCATCAACTCCACTTCCCACTTCAGCCCCTGGCAACCACAGATCTGCTCTGTGTCACGACAGTTTTGCCTTTTCCAGAAAGTCATGTAAGTGGAATGACAGAGTAGGCGGGCTTTGCGTCTGGCTGCTTGCACTCTGCGTCATGCCTCTGAGACTCACTCAAATTGTTGCATCAGTAGTTTGCTCCTCTCTGTGGCTGAGTTTTGCTGTGTGGATGTACCACAGGGAAGGGACGGGGCAGGTCAGGCTGGGCCTTGTGGGCGGTGGGGAGGACGTGGGCTTCTGCCCTGAGGGAGGTGGGAGCCCTGGAGGGCTGTGGGCAGAGGAGGGTCACGGTCATACCAACATTTCACTTTATTCTTATTTTTTACAGTTTTTATTATGGGATGTTTCAAACACACAAAAAAACAGAGCTGGCAGTGTCACGAGCCACCCACAGCCCACAACGCACCCACTGCCTGGCTCCAGTGACTGTCAGCGTGGGGGAGGGTGGAGCTCAGTGGTAGAGCGAGTGCTTAGCATGCACGAGGTCCTGGCTTCAATCCCTAGTTCCTGCATTAAAAATAAATATATAATCCTAATTACCCGTCCAAAATTTTTTTAAAATACAACTGTCAACATGGAGTTGATCTTGTTTATTTCCATGCCCTCACACCCCTGCTGGATGCTTTAAAGCCAACCCTACCCAGCACATTACTCCAGGTTTCAATGCCTTAGCGACAAGGATTCCCTTCTCTAACTGAGTCCCAGAGCCACTGTCCCACTCTAAAAAGCATCCCTTCTTCATGTCACCCGAGATCCAGGCAGTGTTCAGGTCCCCCACTGCCTCACAAACGTCTTGTTTGCATTAGGATCCAGCTGGCACCTATACAGGGCACAGATGTTGGGCCCCACCCTTGACAGACGATCCCCGGGGCCTCGTTCGGGTTTATTTTACGATGCACCTTTTCCTAGCTACGTGCTTCCACTGAACTACAAAGCTGGCACCTGCTGGCGTGGAACTGGGTGCAGGTCCTGGGGCACCACTCGCCAGGTGTTTGCCTGCTGTATCCCTGGTTCTGGTGGAAACACTTGGAGTTGGGAGAACACTGATCACAAATCTAGAATTTAGAACAACTGCTTGATTCTTCTATCCAGCACCTTGTTGATCATAAACAAAATAATACAGTTTTCCTCCACGGAAACCACCAAAATGTCACTTGCAATCAATGTCAACCAGCTCTTTTGCTCCACAAATGGACAGTGGAAGGTGTCTGGAGACATCTTTCGATTCAAACAAATTGATATGTTGGATTTATGAGTTAAATTACATGCTTAAGGGGGATCTGATTAAGGAAACATGTGTGGCCAGTGTTTTTATGTTTGGGAAATTCTGATTTGTTAAATTCACAGGCTCATTCAGCATCACTCTTTAAGATGTTTATGCAACTCAATTAGTCTGCTTGGGCCGCCATAACAAGACGCCACAGAACGGGTAGCTTAATAGAGACTTATTTTTGCTCAGTTGTGAAGGGCTGGAAGTTGGAGAGGGAGGTGTCAGGAGGCTGGTTTCCAAGAGGACTCTCTTCCAGACGGCTGCCTTTGCACTGTGCCCTCCTGTGTGGAGACAGAGAGCTACTTTTCTCCTCTTCTCAGGACTTCAATCCTATAGGATTAGGGACCCACTCTTATGACTTCATTGGACCCCGATTACCACCCTCAAGGCTCCGTCTCCAAATACAATCACATTGGGGATTTGGGCCCCAACATACAGATCTGGGGGAACACAATTCAGCCCATGAAAATAGCTATTGACTTATGTTATGTAGATGTCTAGGAGAAAGGTGTTTAATAGATTTAAGGATGAACACATTGAAAGTCAAGCAAGGTTAAGGAGGGATGGTTGTCCTTCGCTGTACATAAAAGGCTTCAGGCAGTCAAGCCCAGTTCATGAGTGTGTATGGGGCACGGGCAGCCTCTGGAATCTGCACTGCCCTCTACCATTGGGCTAATGACCATGTGACCTAAAGTCTGATTATTGATGAACATCCTCTAAGGCGGCTGCACTAATTCTGACCACAATATATGAGAGCACCTATTTCCCCACATCCTCACTAATATAAGGTCTTCTTCAACCTTTTTGGTCTTACTGAATCAGACAGGTGGAAATTGTGTCATATTTTCTATGGCATTTCGCTCTTGACTGAGAGGGAGCATGTTTTCCTGTTTTTAAAAGTCGTTTTAAAATTTGTTTTCAGGGAACTGCCTATTTCAAGCCCTTTGCCCATTTTCTCGTGGGTTATTAGTCTTTTTATTATTGATTCATTGGAGGTCTTTACATATTAAGGATATCAGGCCTTTATTTAATAGATATGTTGTCCTTTTTTTTTTTTTCAGTTCACTGTTGACCTTTAGATTGGTGTTCTTTGCTATGAGGAAAACTAAAAACTTTTCATGTAGCAAGATTTACTCTGTTTCTCTTTTATGCCCTTTGGGTGTTCATGTTGTACCATCTTTACGGCAGCCAACCAGAGCAGAATTCTCCTGTGGGAGTTGCTTTCCTGCAGGAGACTTCAAAATGTTTTCTCATCCGTATGGGCCCGTATACACTTGGCCCCTATATTCGAGCTGTTTAAGAGTCTCTTTCGGAAACTCACAGACTACTCTGGATTTTACAACTGCTCTATGATCTGGCATACAAACCACTCTCCTCTCCTCCTAGGCCAAGGACAGGCATGACTAATCAATCCCCGGGTATCTAGGTAGACATGGGAGTTGGCTTCAGACCTGCAACCCCTTGGCCAGTCCTGCTAAGTTCTCTACTTTGAGCCTTGCAGGACCATGAAGAATGGTCTGTGTGGACCCAGAGGGGCTGAAACCCTGATAAGCCAAGACGAGGAAGCTGAGGACATGGAAGTAGAAATGAGCCAAGAACCAGGTAAGTTGTGTGCAGGAGAGAAAGGTGCGCTGACTCAGCCACAGCTTTCTATGAAGGAGTCTGGGCCCAGAGAGTCCAGCCACTCCCTGCCCTCGGGGGCCAAGTCTACACTCAGTGGGGAGTGGAAGTGGCAAGAGCAAGTGGGGGACAGCTGGCCATGTCATTCAGAATGGAGCTCCGCTAGCCGCGTGACAGTGGGCGAGTCACTTGCTCTTTCCAAGCCTCGTCTGTATCACTGGCTGGGGGTGGGGGACACTGATAACAGTACCTCCCTATTAGGATGGGGAGCCTGTGTGGGTAAAGCACATACATACGTAACAGTATATGTTACATATCATATGTTATATATAGTGCAGATGTAGTGTGTGTGCATATGTATGTGGCAGACACAGTAATATGTAACAGTTAACGTACTGCAGATATGATATATACAGTGAAAATTGTATCTATATAGTGCAAGTCTAATTATACACATTCATGGTGTAGATGCAATTATACATATGGCACAGAAATAGTTATATATGGTGCAGATGTAACTGTATATACATTGGGGCAGATGTAATGATATATGTAATACAGATATGTGTATATATAAAATATATATAATATAAACAATATGGAATTCTAGTTAACAATTCAAATGCTAAACGTTGATTCAAATCAAATGATCCACGTGTTGAAGAGTGCGATGGATGGACAGAGGCAGCTTACTTTGAAATGTATCAAAAGGACCACGCTGTGAAGGTTGGATACACAGACGGATGGCTGGGTGGAGATGTGTTAAGGCACATACAGCAAAATGCTGGCAGGTGTGGATCTGATGCTGAGTGCGAGGGCGTTTGCTATGCAATCCAACTTTTTGTGTGCTTGAGAATTTTCATAGTCAATTGTTGAGGGGGTAAGGAAGGGGTAAATAGGAGAGGGGGAGCTTGCACAGACCAGCGCTGACCATGTGACTGTGTCACTTGAGGAGTGGGGTTCTTTCAGGACAGCCCCCCACAAAGGTTGTTTAATTAACAAAAGCATCTGTCACCTGACCCTGTTTGCAGTTACTCTAAGGCTATGGACCATTCATCGAGATGGAGAAGTCCTTCTGAGGCTATCGAAACACGGGCCAGGCCATGAGATCCCCATGACCATCCCTGAGTTTTTTCAGGAGTCAGTAAACCGATTTGGGATTTATCCAGCCCTCGCATCAAAGAAGGATGGAAAGTGGGAAATTCTGAGTTTTAATCAGTACTATGAGGCTTCTCGGAAGGCTGCGAAAGCCATGATCAAGGTAAATGAGTCATTCCTTCCTTTATTCGCTCGTTCATCCTGTATTAAGTCATTCATCTACACATATGTACAAATGGGACAAAATGCATCAGGCAACCCAAAGGTTAACTGGTGAAAAATTTCCTTCTAATCTTTGACCCCTCTTTTATGGAGGGAGACACCATTTGCAGTGTTTGTATATTCCTTTGGGGAATAAGTTATGCATATATATTACATAATTCTGCATATGCACATTTTCACATCCACAGTAGCATACGATACCCATGGATCTGCATCTCGCTTTTTTTCCCCACTAGCATAGTATATGTATGTATTAGTTAGCTACTGCTGCATAACAATTGCTCCAAAACTTAGTGACTCAAAAGGACACAGATTTATTATCTCTTGATTTCTACGAGTCAGGAATCCAGGAGTGATGCTGTTGGACGTTTCGGGTTCCAGAGCTCTCATGAAGTTGTAGTCAAGTTGTCAGCTGGGGCTGCATCATCTGAAGGCTTGACTGGGGCAGGAGGGTCTGCTTCTAAGCTTCTTTACAGACAGCTCTTGGCAGGAGGACTCAGTTCCTTGTTCTATGGCCTTCTTCAGAGGGTCGCTTGAGTGTCCTCAAAACATGGCAGCCTGCGTTCCCCAGAATGAGTGATCCAAAAAGAGAGGGTGAGCCGAATGGGAACTGTGATATCTTTTACAATCAAACCTCAGCAATGACATCTATCACTTCATCCACGTTCTATTGGTTACACAGACCTTGACACAGCACAGGAAGGGATTGCACAAGGACACAAATACCAGGAGACGAGACTCACTGGGGGCCATCCTGGAGGCTGGCTGCCACATTCGGAGATCCTTCCATATTGACTTATTTTTTTTTAATCCATGTTCTTTTCAACTGCAAACACACGTATAACAGTAGTGACTACCATACATGGTGCCACAGTGGACCTCCTTTGTACAGTGAATTCCTACAAAAGAGTGCCCCTTTATGGTCACTGACAGCATGTGTGAGCATCTCCTTACCTATATTCTTACCAACATCATCATTGTCAAATGTTCATCTGGGCCAATCTGACAGGCGTACTAGGCAGAATTCTCAGGTGACTCCTCTGAGATTTCCACCCCTTGGTGTATTTATGCTGTACAATCCTCTCCCTGTGACTGTGGGCAGGACTTGTGACTATGATGGGATCTCCCTCCTGTGGTGGCAAAGGCGAAGAGACTTCTGCAGATGTAACTGAGGTCTCTAATCAGTTGACTTCAAGTTCATCAGAAAGGGCAGGTGCTCTGGTTGGACCTGACCTAATCAGGCGATCCATTAAGAGAAATTTTCCTGTTGTCCTTGAAGCACACTGCCATGTCACGGAGCAGGCCAGGTAGCAGGGAAGGCATACAGCCTCCAGGAACTGACAGCAGTCTTCAGCTGACGACTAGCAAGAGAACAGGATTTTAGCCATTCCATCACTGGGAAATGAATTCCACAGGCAACCTGCAAGCTTCAGGTTGCAGGGGCCCCCAAGCTTCAGAGGAGATCACAGTCCCCACTGATACCCTGACTGCAGCTTTGAGAGAGGCAGAGAACCCAGTTATTCTGCCCCTAGGCTCCTGGCCCTGTAGAAACTGAGACAACAAATGTGTGATGCTTTAAGCTGCTCTATCTGTGGTGATGTGTTATGCAGTCACAGATGATGAATATAACAGGCATCTCATACTATAAAAGGGTATCTCCTGGTGGTTTTGATTTATAAGAAATCTGATCACATTTTGACCAACACCTGAGTTTCTCTCTCCCCTCCTCTGATGCTCATGGGTCTTCATCAAAGGACTGTGAGAGGTCAGAATTAAGAACCATCTGCTTGGGCTGGGTTTCTTCTTGGCTGCCCCACCCCAATGCCCTAGTGCCCTGGTTAGTTCACCTCTTCTGAAAGACAATCCTCTTTAGCTCTGCCCTCAGTTCCGGAGTTCCAGGGCCCTTGCTCTCCTAAACCTTGGACATCCAATCAGAAATAAGTCTATCTGCACGTTAGTAAAGACACTCTGTTGACACTCTGTCTACAATGAAGACAGCCTCTGTGTCACTAAGCAGAAACACTTGGCATTGTGTTCTGAAGCATCAGCAGGCAGATGCCTTCCAAATGCTTATGTTTTTCCTGAGAACAGCAGGCCATTGCCAGCCTTGCCCCAGATGACTAAAAGAGCCAACAAAATTGGAATTTCCAGGACAGAAGGGGGCCCTTCCCCTACGATGATCACCTGCATGTCCAGGTTTCCCAGTTCATCCTCAACCACGTTCAGATCAAGGTTATACCTTTAAAAGTAATTTATCACCACTATAGGGTATCATTCTTTGAGTACTATTATTCAAAATAAAAATGAATTCAATAGGAGGGATTAAAAAAAAAAGAACAAAATAACAAGTGCTGGTGAGGATATGGAGACACTGGAGCCCTCATGCACTATTGGTGGGACCCTGTAAGACAGTCTGGGTAATTTTGTAACAGTCTCACAAAATTCAACTCAGAATTATCATATATGATCCAGCAATTCCACTTCTGGGTACGTACCCCAAAGAATGGAAAACAGGAACTCAGATAGATATTTGGACACTCATGTTAATAGCAACAATGTTCACAAGAGCCAAAAGATGGAAGCAACCCAAGTGCCCATAGATGGATGAATAAACAAAATATGGTCTGTTCATATAATGGAATGTTAGCCTTAAAATGGGGTGAAGTTCTGACTCATGCTAAACATGGATGAACTGGGAACATTATACTAAGTGAAAGAAGCCAGATATAAAAGATGAATATATGATTCCACTTATAAAAGGTCCCCAGAGGAGTCAAATTCACAGAGACAGAAAGTAGACAGTCGGGGCCCAGGGCTGGGAGAGGGGCATGGAGAGTCAGTGTTTCATGGGGACAGAGTTTTGATATGGGAAGATGAGGAAGTTCTGGAGACAGATGGAGGGGATGGTTGCACAACAAACTGAATGTGCTTAATGAACTGAACGGTACACTTAAATCATTAAAAATAAAATGCACAAAGTTAGAATAAATAAGCGGGGCATTATGTAGAGGGAGGTAAACCAGCCTCGCAAGAGTTAACAGAAAATATCATGCTCCAGATTTGAGCGTCAACACTGGGTTTTCCCTACGTGACCCCATGGGCTCTGGGTCTGCTCCCACCCACCCAGAAGCAAACCGCCTCTGTGTTTCTGTTTTCCGTTTGTCTGTCTGTTTTTCTGACTCCCCAGCTGGGCTTGGAGCCTTTCCACTCAGTCGGCATCCTTGGGTTTAACTCCGTCGAGTGGTTTATTGCTGCTCTTGGTGCCATCTTAGCGGGGTAAGACCGTGCGCTCGGTTCCCTGTGAAGACTGGGTAGCTGCTGCTCCGGGCCCGGCAGCCCTGGGCTGGTTCCCCCTGAGATGTGGACAGGGATTTCAGACACAGCCCCGGGCCAGCAGGCAAGATAGACACACACACCAGTCAAAGGACCTCAAATGCATAAGGTAGTTCTTCAGCTCAGGAATGAAAATACAAAAGGATTTTAAATGGGCAAGAGACTTGATCGGAAACATCATGAAAGGAAGTAGCCAATAAGCACCTGAAAAGATCCTTGAGGTCCTTAGCCAGCAGGGAGATGCAAATTAAAACCACAACAGAATGGTTAAAAGCAAGAACAAAAGGCTGTGAATGAAGGGGACAGGTGGCTGGGGTGGGGTGAAGTCCAAATCCCACCTCTTATTTGCTTTGGGACCCTGAAAAAGTGACCACCCTGCCCCAAGAGCCTCATTTTCCACATCTGTAAAATGGGGTGCTGTGAGGGTTCCATGATGGATGTCACAGTGACCTTATGGGAGTCGACACTCTCACCATCACTGTCATTTTTGTTGACATCGTCACTGTCAAGTTGTGGAGGGAGGGAAGCTGGTGCCAAGGCTGTAGACTCAGAATTTGCCTGCAGACTCCTCCCCTCCCCCACCTCCCTGGACATGCTGAAGGCGTGTGTGCACATGCACATGCATGTGTTTTCTCTTCCCAGGGGCCTTTGTGTTGGTATTTATGCCACCAACTCTGCGGACGCTTGTCAGTATGCCATTGCTCACTCCAAAGTGAACATCCTGGTGGTTGAGAATGAGCTACAGTTGCAGAAAATCTTTTCGGTAAACCCTCTACCCAATGCTGCCCGCCAGTCACCTGGGGGTGGGGAGGGGCGAACCTCAGGGCTCTGACCAGGTGCCCTGTAGCTTCCAGGGAGATGATAATGATCAGGTGGGGTGGTGGGACTTGCCCCAAGCACAGGTTCAGTACCAATCCCCCCACGACCACTTTTGGAATAACTGGCAAAGCCACTTTGTAGGGGAGTAGGGTGGAGTGGACAAGCTTAATTTCCAATTCATATTAATTTCCTACTCGGCTTCCATTTAAAAAAGGTGTCTGTGTATTATTCTATATACAGTCCACTGTTTACTATTTTTCTTTTAGAAATGTATATCTTTGAAGCTTTGCAATCCTTATAATCTTCATCTCTTACAACTGTCCTCATTTCTGAAATGTTTTTGTCTTTCTCTTCCATTTCTTTCCTAAGTTCTACCACTCCATTTTACTTCTGATGTCTGGCTCTCCCCCTGGGTACTTGTATGTTTGCTTTGTGTTCTTCCTAACCAGCTGCGTTTACCTCATTACATCTTACATTTTATGTTGAAATACTGGGTGGTAATTTTCCTTTGCTTCGGGGTGACTTTCCTTGGTGTCCAGTGAAATATGACTCCTCCTCATTCCTTTTTTTCCCCTTGCAGTATCTTTGTATGGATGTTGTAGCAATGTTTCTGATTACTTGTGTTTGAATGAGCTGCAGCTGCCTGAACCAGCTTTTGGCAGAATGACCCTAAGGGGCAGGGGGTCCTGGGAAGGGGTGAGCCTAGATGACCAGACTTCTTGCTTGGCCTAAGAGCCACTGTGACAGTTTCTTTAATACCATACTCCATCTCTTCTGAGTTAACATTTCTCCACTTTTTAACATCCTTGGAGTTGAGATGTGTCTTGCCGTCTGCGGCATCCTAACACTGCTGGCCATGTGTCTTCCCACATTTTAACTTCTCTGGAATGAAAGTAGATTTTCCAGACTTGATGAAATCCAGCTAGACTCACTTTTTCATTGGATTGGCTAGAGATGTCACAGACGCAACTCTCCTTCCTTTGTGTGAACAGGGTACAAGAATCCCACAGGCCTGGCTACTTGAAGCTCACAGTTCTAGGTTTAAGTAGAGTTCTGAACCTGCCCCAGGTTCAGCCACCTTCATGGAGGATTTTCATGGCCTGACTCCAACTAGAAGGTTAGCTGGATCTTGGTGCCAGGTGAGGAAGAGCTGGGAGGGACATCCTTCACTTCACCAACCAAGACCCACACGGTGTAGCTGAATTCAGGGTGCTGTTGTCCTCATCCATCTTTAACAGCTGCAGTCTACTGACACCGACCACAAAGAACCCAGTGGTTCTAAGAGCAAGTTGCTTAGTGTCAGTCAAGACAAAGAGCAACGTTTCAGTGTGCAAGGGAGAGGAGAGAGGCTGGGGTCCCTGTGAAAGAGAGCTCAGGACCTGCTCTGCCAGGGCTGGGTTGCCAATTAGATCCACGCAGAACTTTCTTTTAGATTCCGAAGAACAGGATACAGACCCTAAAAGCAATCATCCAGTACAGACTGCCGGTGAAGGAGACCAAAAATTACGACCTGTACTCTGTAAGTGTGCGAGGGGGCACTGAGCAAAGGTGAGGGCGGGGCCTTGAAATGGAAGTGGGCGGGGACTCAAAAGGAAGTGGGTGGTGAGAAAGGGAGAGGGCGGGGCCACTGAAGGGACATGGGCGGGGACTCAAAAGGGAGAGGGGGAGCAAGGAAGAGGGCGGGGCCATACAACGGAAGTGGGTGAGGCTGTTGAGAGGATTTTTTCTGGCATTAAGGGTCTTGTGGGAAGGTGTGTTTTCTGGTTATTTATTGCTGTGTAACATATCAGGCGTGTTAAAATTCACATTACTTTAAGTTTAAAAATTTAATTTATATTCAAACCAGAATTATAAATTTATTTTCCTGGCTTTAATAGACACAAAGTCATTTTTTTTAAAACCATTAGCCATTTTTAATATATACAAATATGTATATAGGGGTGCACATTTCTGCTATGGCTTGGACAAACAGCCCTGTTGGAGCCTGTCTTTATTTAAAATTTTGATGTTTTGTCCACCATGGATTTGCTTTGCTTTGACAGTGACTTTAAAAATATTGCATTAAAATATTTATCTTGATTGCCAAGCATCTTTTTGGCATCCCCCCAAGTTTTGCACCCAGGAAGCCCCTGGTCCTCACTCTGGTCCCGACACTGCTGCTGGGGCTCCGCCAGCACGTTTCTGGGTCTCTTTGGGGTGTCTCCATGCGATGTCTCCAGTAGGATGACTTCAGGACCTCTGGACTCATTTGGTGGCTCAGATCTCCAGAGAGGATGTTTTGAGGGAGAGAAACATCCAGGGGGAAGCTGTCCTGCCTTTAATGACCTATTCTTGGAAGTAGAATATGGCCCATCAAGGCCAACACATGGACACAGAGTCCACCTCTCACCGAGAGAGGGACAAGGCTTCTGAAGAGTGTGTGACATCATAAATGCTGTCACAGTCAACTTTTTGAAAATTCACTCTGCCTCAGGGTCTTCAACAGTCAGAAAATGTTTGGGTGCAAGCAACAGAGACCCACTTATGCCAAAGGAAGGGTTTTTTGTTCTCATCTTTTAAGGATACAATGAGTTAACTCACAGAAGCCAGGGCAGGAGGCCTGTGACGGGCCAGGACAAGCTCCGGTTAATTTCCACGAGGTTACTGGGCCAGGAAAGCCACTACCCAAATCAGAAGCCCTAAAATGTCATGGAGTTTATCTGGTTTGCCCTCCGCGCAAGTGGGAGGAAACATGTCAGTGATCCTTTCTGGCCAAAGCACTCACCAGCTTTCACACGTTTCAGAAAATATTTGAATATTAAAACCAGAACGATGACTAACCAAGTAAGACAAATGATCAGAATTGTAGACTTTTTAGAGGTTAAAAATGACCATCACAGCAGCATACCTTAAGCCGGGATAACATAAATAACTCATTTGTCAGAAACAGTACTTACAGCAGGGGTTCTCAACCTCGCGGGCAACTGGCTGGAAGACTCTTTGTGGGGGGCTGTCCCATGCATTGCAAGATGTTGAGCAGCATCCCGGGCCTCCACCTACCAGACGCCAGCAGCGGCTCCCAGCTGAAACAATCACAGCTATCTCAGACGTTGCCTAATGTCCCCTGGGCGGGGGGGACAATATCGCCCCTGGTTGAGGACAATGATTTATAGGGGAGTTTTGTGACACAGAATAGTATCCACTTCTCTGCAAGGGTAAGTAGAACCCACCATTTTTGATTCAATTTAGAAAAACATTCATTACAAGTAAGAGAAGAAGAAAGAGCCTGAGGAGGTAAAAGGTGAAGTTTGGGGGCAGAGGGATGGCAGATAAGACAATTAACTGGGTGGGTTGTGATGCCTGGGACTGGACTTGTGACCAGTTTTCAAGAGAGAGGGTTGGACTGGACGAGACTGGGTCTGGTGTCTACCCAATCCATCATCTGTGGCCATGGGAGGATGGGGTTCCACACAAGCCACCGGGGAGCACTCTTTGAGGGGAGGGCTTGGGGCACCTCTCAGAGGAAGGACAAGGTCCCTCCGAAGGCCTGTGTCTGCTGCTCTCACCACTGCCCTCCCCATCAGAGATGCGCTTCCAGAGGGGCCAGCGTTGCCCTGAGCAGGCTGCAGGCCGTGCTGGCCGTTTCCAGAGGACCTGGACTGCCCTCTATCTTGCAGACAGGACGTTACCCTCCAGAGCCTCATGGGGCGGCTCAGAGGTAGAATTTTTGCAGGGCCCAGGGTAAACGGTTCACACAGCCCAGCAGTTCCTTCCGAGGCACCAAATTCTCGGGTAATTAAGAGCAAAGGCTCTGGAGTCAGACCACCTTGGGTTAGAATGCTAGTCCCTCTACTTGCTCTGTGACCCTGGGCAAGTAACCACCTCTGAGCCTCAGCTCCTTCATGTGCCACAGGGAGAGGATGTATCTACTACCAGCAAGGGTGCCTTTGGTTGCAAATGACAAAAGCCTGACCCCCAGGTGGCTTAAGCTTGCAAGATTACTTGCTAGCTCGTGTAACTACAACCCCCGGTGTGGATTTCAGGCACAGCTAGAACCAGAGGCTCGACTAATGTGACTGAGGCTCCAGTCTCCTCTCCTGGTGTCTTGGTTCCACCCCAGCCTTATAGTCCTGAGATGGTCTGGCAGCCCCTGGGGGTCACACCTTCTTCATGTTCAGATGATTCGTTCGTGTCCTAGCACCTCCTGGAAAAGCCCTGGCCTTCCCTGTGACTGCAGCACCCAAGGTCACGAGCCCAGACCCAGTCCAACCACTGTGGCCGAGGCAGATGGGACTCTCTGGCTTAAGCCAGTCAGGGTTGCCTTCAGCCGCATCAGTCTGGTAACGAAGGAGCTGGAGGTGCCAAGTGGAACCTGGGAAGGCAGAGGACAGACAATACTGAACCGCCCTGTTCTGAGCACTTTACTTGTATTAACTCGCTTGCTGCTTAGAACCACCAAGGAGTTGGGTTCTGACGCCATTCCCATTTTACAAATGAGGAAACTGAGGCCCGGGGAGCTTGAGCAGCCTGGCCTGGGAAGTGGAGGAGCAGAAGCAAACATCTTAGGGCTCTCGTGAGAGGTACCAGGACTGGCGCAGCCCAAGCCTTTCCTCCTGCTGAGAACCACGCTTCAGGAGGGGCTGCTGGCGCCAGACGGGCCTGGGGAAGGGGAGCTCCCAGGGTGCTGAGGTCGATCCCACACCCCCAGGGTACCCTCACCCTGACACCCTTGTTTTGCTTGTCTTTTCTTTCCACAGTGGGACGATTTCATGGAACTTGGCAACAGCATCCCTGATTCCCAGCTGGACCAGATCATAGGGAGCCAGAAGGCCAACCAGTGTGCTGTGATCATCTACACTTCCGGGACCACGGGCCACCCCAAGGGAGCGATGCTGAGCCACGACAACGTAAGTGCTGTCTCCAGAGACAGGGATGAACCGGGCAGCTCCCTGAGGCCCTTCACTCTGGAGCAGTGGCCTTCAGGCTGCTTTCATTCCTGCCCCACAGGGACACAGTGGCATTTAGGGGCCCAGCACACAGTAGGTCCAGAGCCCGTGGGATGTAGAGAGTCATGCAAACAGCTCCCAGCGGACGGCACAGCACAGGGGTTGAGATCAAGGATGCCAGAGCAGACCCAGCTCTACCCTCTTGCCCCAAGCCTCAGTTTCCTCATCTGTAAAATGGGTGTGATGTAACAGTCCCTGCCTCATGGGTTGTTTTGAAGAGTAAATGAATTAATATCCAGAGAGGGGATGTTAAACACGTTAAAGCTCGTGGATGAACACTACGCAGAGCCCGGTGAGGTTTTTGTTAAAAACTGAAAAATGGCAGTGAGCAGCGTGCACGGTGTGAGGTTTCAAAGCAGGAAAGCGTCCGGTGGGACGTGCGCCCAACTCGCTCCGCTCTGTGAGTCAGAAATGCTGCTGGTTTGTTGGTTGGTGGTGTTTTGTAATTAAGCTTATTTATTTTTTAATGGAGGTACTGGAGACTGAACCCAGGACCTTGTGTATGCTAAGCACGCGCTCTACCGCTGAGCTATTCTCTCCGCCAAGACTGCTAGTTGAAAAGAAGCGTTTCTATTTTACAAGAGCTTTCCCCACCAGCCTAGCTTAATAGTTGGCGTCACACACTGGACTTTGCACTGGCTGTTTCCTCCGCATGTAATCCTCCTTTCTCAGAGACTACATGGCCTGCTCCTTCACCTCCTCCAGCTCCCAGCTCAAACGTTACTGCCTCTGGGAAGCCCTCCCTGACTTCCACGTTTAGAATAGCAAACAAGAATAAAACACCCCATGAGTCCCTGACCCCTCTTTGGCTATTTTTCTTACACTGACATGTTATATAGTCACTTGTTTATCATGAACGTCAGTGCCTTGAGGGCAGGGGCTGTCTGTCTTGTTCACCGCTGGGTCTCCAGTGCTCGGTGTATAGGGCGACACAATCCATTTTGCAGAATGACTGAATGAAAAGGAGCTGACTAGGCCCTGCCCCATCCTGGCCAGTATCCACGCTCCCAGTGGCTTTGTGTCTGGTGAGATGCTCCCCTTGCGTAGGAGGGACAGAGGCAGAGCCCCTGGAGGGAGGCTGCCTGGATCTGAACCCTGGCCCTCCCACCTGCTACCTCTGTGACCTGAGAAGATTTCCCTAACTTCTCTGGCTTTGGTTCCCCATGTGTGAGTGGCTGCTGCCTCTCATAGAGTTGCTGTGAAGGTTTCCTAAAGTGTGTCAATTAGCGCTGGCTATGTAACAAACCATTCTAGAACTCAGCGACAGAAGACACCAGCAGCCTGCTATGTCTGGGTCTGGAATTTGGGCAGGGCTCGGCAGAGGGTCTTATCTGCCCCACCAAGTGTCAGCTGGGGTCACTTGGCTGGATTCAGCGGGCACCCAGGCTGGGCTGGAAGGTCCCAGGAGGGCTTCACTCACGTGTCTCACGTGGCCTGGGCTTTCTCACTGCACGGAGGCATCTAGGGTGCTGAACTTCTCAACACGGCACTGGCTCTCGAGGGCGAACATGCCTTGACCCGAAGGCAGGAGCTGCAGTCTACAAGGGCTCAACATCAGAAGTGACCTGGTGTCACCGAGCTCCACTCCGTTGGTGAAAACAAGTCACAAGACCAGCCCTGTGAAGGGAAACAGACTCCAGCTTCGGACATGAGGGCTGGCAGGGAATTTGCAGCTGACTTAAACCTCCCGCATACACATGAGAAGCTCAGAACAACGGCTGGCATGCGGCAAGCCGCAAAGATCTCAGCTGCTATTATTTAAAAATCACCATCATCTCCTTTCCAGCAAGTTAAAGCTAGTCCCATATTCTCAACACATGTCCACAGCACAAGGTTTCTCCCATGTATAGGCACTGTGCCAAGCTGAGATAAACACATTAACCCCTCCCAGAAACCCCACGAGGTGAGCCGAGTCATGAACCCCTTTTACGGGCGGGGAAACTGAGGCTCAGAGATGGGAAATGACTTGCTCAAGGTCAGAGAGCAGAGAAAGGTCTGAGCCAGGATCTGAACGCACGAGTGTCTGAACCACTGTAAATTAGGGTCTCCACACACCCAGCCCCTTTTCTCAGCAGATGGGTACTGGGTTCCACGAACCACAGAGAGTGACAGTGCTTATGGGGGCAGAAGTAAAATTCTTCCTTCCTGAGGCCCAGAGAAAGAGGGGGAACGAACCTTGAGGGCCAGTTACTACAGGCCATGTGCCTTGCATGCTTCATTGCACTTAAACATCCCTTTGATTTCCTCATTCATTCATTCAACAGAAGTTTATTGGGCACCTGCTATGTGCTGGGAAAGCAGCTTTGGACAAAACAGACCCCATCACGGCCCTCGGGAAGACAGACAGGGAAGGAACAAATAAAACCCCTCGGGTTGTGGCGAGCAGTACCCAGGGGGTTAGACAGATGCTGGAAACATCAGTCTGGGTGGTGTGAGACAGCCTCTCTAAAGAGGCAGTGTTTAAGCTGAAATTTAGCATCCAAGGAGGCAGCTGTGGAGAGGGTTGGAGGAATAACATCCCAGGTGGAGGAAATAGCCAGTGCAAAGGCCCTGAGGCAGGAACTTGCCTGATGTGTTTGGAGGAACAGTGCAGTGGCCCGTGTGGCTGGATTAACCAGGTAACTGTTCGCCAGAGATTTATGGTACCGGTAAGAAAATAGAGATTGTAAAATGATAAATATGCTAAGAGTTTACTTCAAGGTATGCACTGGAGAAAGAAAAATACTGATAGGCTAATTGTTGGGGTGTTTACACGACGGGATTATGGGTGCCCTTATTGTTTGTGGGACGATGCTTGTTTCATAGTGTTATGTTGGACAAGAGGAGCCTCTGTGCTCATTTCACAGATGAGCGAATAGCAGCTGCAAGGGATTTTAAGCCAATAGCCCAGGGTCACTCAGCTGGCAAACGGTGGAGTCAGGATTCAACTCTGGGATACAGACTGAATCTATCAGATTTTCTGACTTTCTGGGTAGACATTCCGACTCTAGGGTTCTGCTGTTGGATCCTAGGGCGTCTGGTAATTCCTGAATTTCACAGCTTCCCACGAACCCCCAGGCAAGCCAGTTAACTGCTCCGTGCGTCCAGCTCCCCGTCCGTAACATGGAGGGAACTGCGGTCACCCACCGTAGTGCATTCAGACGGGGACCGGCTGACTCAGTCTTTGTAATGCACCAGAGCAGTGCCCAGCATGCAGGAAGGGCTTTGTGTTTGTTCAATAACTGCATCTTCACGCCCCTCCAGCGAGGACGAGGCGCCCTGGGTCATAAGCCTGACTTGTGTTCCAGATCACATGGATGGCAGGGGCGGCGGCGAAGGAGTGCAACCTGTCTTTAGCTCCCAAAAAGCAGGAGGTGGTGGTCAGCTACCTTCCGCTCAGCCACATTGCAGCTCAGATGATGGATGTCTGGATACCCATGAAGGTCGGGGCTTCCATCTACTTTGCTCAACCAGACGCACTCAAGGTATTAAGGTCAAGGGCCACGTGGATGGGTGGTTGGTTCTGTCGAGCCCCAGGCCTAGGGCTCATTCTCTGTCCTCACCTCGTGCTCCCAGTTAGCAGCATCTGAAACCACTGACCACTTTATTTTAGTGTTCGTCTTCATCCAAGTCACAGTACCCACATATGGCTGTACAGACTGTACACCGAACAATCTAAGAGTAAGATGTGAACGGTACTGAAGGCAGAATGTGTATGCACGTGTGTAGTTTTGTTTGTTTGTTTAAAGTCAGTGTTCCTAACTGCAGAAAACTCCCCAAACCAAATGCTTTTGGCAGTTAAATCTCACCATGACTGATGTGGAGCTGTTTGTAGTCTTCATTTTATCCCACTTACTTGGGAATCTGCGTCTCTGCAGAAATATTAATGTGATGGATGTCAGCCGGCTTGCCCAGACACCACTGTGGGATTCATGTAACACCTGAAATATGCACCATGTTACCTTTCTGAAGGCCAGATAACTCTAATTCCAAAATACATCTGGCCCCAAGGGTTTGAGATAAGGGAGTCTGGACCTGGTCTAATCAACCAAGAGAAGGTTCTCCTGGGATGAGCTGAAGTGGCTGAGGAGAGAGGGACCTCTGCGGTGCAGGTGTGGCTAACCCAGCTCTGTCCCCTGCAGGGCACCTTGGTCAACACTCTGCAGGAGGTAAAGCCTACTGCCTTCATGGGGGTGCCCCGAATTTGGGAGAAGATGCATGAGAAGATAAAGGAAGCTGCTTCCAAATCTTCAAGCTTGAGGAAAAAGGTGTTTTCATGGGCAAGAAATGTTGGTTTAAAGATCAACACAAAAAGGATGCTGGGGTAAGAGATGGATCCAGTGGGGCCAGGCGTGGGGGGCACTGGGGTGTGCTCAGCCTTCCCCAGCTCTCCATGGCTGCAGAGCGCTCCCTGGCATTCGTGTTCACAGGGCTCATGACACGCCCATGAGCTACCGCATGGCCAAGGCCCTCGTGTTCAGCAAAGTCAAGAGCAGCCTGGGCCTGGATCACTGCCACATTTTTATCAGTGGGGCCGCGCCCCTCAACCAAGAGACATCGGAGTTCTTTCTGAGCCTGGACATACCGATAGGCGAGGTGTATGGCTTGAGCGAAAGCACAGGGCCCCACTCCATGTCCACCCCGGAGAACTACAGGATTCTCAGGTACCTGCCTCCCGGGCGGATTCCCGCTCCTCCAGCAACACCGGGTCAAAGGGATGAAGACGGCGGGCGGGGCGGGCGGTGGGCCTCTGGGCTAAGACGAATCCTGACTTGGTGTCTCCAGAATGACCCCTGTTCTCCAGCCTCCAAGGCCCCAATCTTCATGGCTGTGGGAAGCCCCAGTTTGTCCCAGAGCCTGTGGACAAGGGGAAGGGCTCTCAGAATGTTCTGTGGACCCTCCCCTATTTGTCACTTGCGGGCTCTGCCTCCAGACTGCCCACCCCAAGCTTGCCTCCTGAGGCTGCAGGACCCTTCATCTCCATGATGCTTTATCTCAAAAGCATCCTCAGGCCCTTTCTGGATTTCTTCCAAGCTCGGCTCACCTCAGGCTGCAGGACTGCACCCCGTGACACTGAAACAGCAAGACTACCAAAGGCAGGTTCACTCTGAGTCTGAGAGCCATGTTTCTTCCCAGGACCTTCTGGTTGTGTCCTTCCCTGACCCCGCCCTGCTGCCACACCACAAGTCTCACTCTCCCCTCCTGCTTGGCCAGGGTCTGGCTGCCTCTGAACTTAGCTAAAATGGGGCTCAGTCTTCCTAGTCCGGCAAAACCACCTCCTGCCCCTTATTTTTACTCTGCACATCAGTTTCTCCCCCTCCGCTCCATAACCTTATCTGGGTGTTTTCTGCAGAACCCAAATGCCCACTGGAGTTTTTCCAGAACCAAAGAGTGGTCCTTCCTTAAAGAGAAGAGACACTGTCCCAATCCTGGAGGAAAAGTACACATTTCAGCCTCTATCTTCAATTATCTTTTTCCCAACAAGGAATACATGCATATGTCAAAAATATACAGGTCAGAAGGTATGAAATGCTAAGAGTGAAAGGCGCCCTCCCTCCCACCCCACAGCTCCAGTTCACTTCCTGTGAGCTTGCTAGGGCTGCTGTACGGAAGTTCCACCAACTCCCACAACAGAGACTAGGAGTCCGAGATCAAGGTGTTGGCAGGGCTGGTTCTTTCCGAAACCTGTCAGGGAGAATCTATTCCAAGCCTCTCTCCCAGCTTCTGGTGGTGTGCTGGCAAGCTCTGGCATGCCTCGGCTAGCAGAAGCATCGTCCTAGTTAACTGCCTTCATTGTCATGTGGCCTTCTCCCTGTGTGTGTCTGGGTCCAAATGTCCTTTTTTTATAAGGACACCAGTCATACTGGATCTGGGGCCACCCTATTCTGGTGTGACCTCCCACAACAACTCTATTTCCAATAAGGTTACATTCTGAGGTATTGGGGATTAGGACTTCAACACAGGAACTGGGTGGTGGGTGGGGAATGGGAGGAGCAGACACGGTTCAACCCGCGACGCCCTCCCAGGGGCACAGCAACCACAGCATGCTCTTTTGAGTTAGCCTGGCCTAAGCGGTGCATCGCTTTATACACACACGTACTTCTATCCCACATGGAAACATTTTCCACCTAAAAATGGACACGAACTTTCCCTTTCTGAACTATTGCTTGCTGTCTGGAGCTCAAGAACCAAACGCACTCAAATAACATGGTAACCTTGACTATCTGGATTAATAACACAAAATTCCACTCAGTCCTAACTCACGCTATCCAAGCTCAGGAACCAAATGGATTTAGTTACTAAGGGATTCGTATTTTGTAGGGAATGTTCCGTAACAATGCAGAGCTGCCTCATTTTAAACAGCCGCGCTGTATTCCACTAGATGGATGTACTACGATTTTATTTAACTAGGCCTCTTACTCGTGGATATTTAGGGCTTTTCCCCCAACCAACTGTCACTGTGGCTGATGCTAAAGTGAATGCTTTGTATAGGCACCAAATATTTTGCTAAATCAATTAGTAAAAAATGGTATCTCAACGTCACTTTCATTGATATTCCTTGTATCATGAGTGAAGTTGAAAAAACTGTTTCCTAATATAAAGGCCATTTTTATTTAATGTTCTCTGAACTCTGGCCATGTCATCTGCCCAAGTTAAATACTGGACCCTCAGTCCTTTTATTATTGGTTTGTTGGCACTCTTTAAGTCTTAAGAAACTCAGCCCTCATTGTCTTTGCTGTAAGTGGCAGATATTTCACCCCTAGGTTTGTCATTGGTATTTTGGTTTTAGTTAAGGAGTTCTTTGCTGTGCAGATTTTTTTTTTATCCTTACCTGGTTGAATTCGTCAAACTTTCATAGATTCTGAGTTTTTCTACATTCCTTGAAAAGCTCTTTGTTGTAAGGAGGCTCTTAGTAAATTTTAAACTTCTCAGGCCTGCCTTCTTTTTTCCTGCTAAGAGAATCCCCACACTTAACCCTAAAACCACTGACCCTTCTCACTGCCAGTAAAAGAGATCTCAGCAAGGCAATAAGAAAATACTTCCTTTTCTGCCAGCCTCCTAAGCGTTCTCTCTAGCAGAAGCAATTTTAGAGCCAGATCTTGGGTTGTGCTGTTCCGTCCTGTGGAAGGAACTTTAACCTCTAGAGAGATTCCGGTTGGTTGTTTTACTTAATTCAGCTGGTCACAGGGTACAGGTTGACATATCTGCTTTCTGAAAGATGAGGGGGTTCTGCTGCTGTTTTTAAGCCAGGAGCACTCTGTCCTTCTCCCGTTTATGTGAAGATAAGAGCAATCTACAACTCTGCTGGGTTTCCCAGTTCACAAAGTGATCGAGACTTTGCCTCACTTGATTGAACAGGCCCTCCCTCCTTCATTCGCTAAACACCCCCTTGTGCCCACCAGGTCCAGGAGAGGGTGAGAAAGCAGACCCAGCCAGGCCAGCTGAGCAGGGTGTTAGGTGCCCGGGCCGCAGACCCAGGCTGACCTGGGTGGGTGACCTCGTCTCTCCGAGCCTCAGTGCCTCCTTCCCCTCCCCTGGCAGTTCCGGCAAAGTCATGACTGGGTGTAAGAACATGCTGTACCAGCAGAACAAGGAAGGCATTGGGGAAGTCTGCCTCTGGGGCCGGCACGTCTTCATGGGCTACCTGGGAAGTGAGGATGCGACCTCAGAGGCCATCGACAAGGAGGGCTGGCTACACTCCGGGGACTTGGGCCGCGTGGACAACAAGGGTTTCCTCTACATCACGGGCCGCATCAAAGGTACTGGGGCTTGGCTCTGCGAGGGCCTCCTGTAAGCAGGCCCACCCTGAACCTTTAGGCTCCCAGCCTCCACCTTCCATGGGAGACCTTGCACAGATGTACAAGGACACCCCAGTCCACACTCCACCTCCAGCTCTGTCCTTGGGCCCAGCACTTGACTCTCGGCAGGATGGACCTGGGAAAGATGCCCAACACTGCCCTGAAACCTCTGTTTCCTCCCCTGTAATTCAGGGATAATAACTGCTACAGAGCTACAGTGATTAAATGGGGAGTAAATGAAATTATGCAGAACAGGGATCAGCCGACTTTTCCCATAAAAGGCCCAGTAATAACCATGTTTTTGGATTTGCATGACATGGGTCTCTGTCGTAGCTGCTCCACTCAGCTACTGCAGTACAAAAGCAGCCTGGACAATATGCTCACCAATGGACCTGGCCGCATGCCCGTACAAATTTCATATGATTTTCATGTGTCACAAACAGTATTCTTCTTTGGATTTCCTTCTGACCATTTAAAAATGGAAAAACCATTTTCAGCCCCAGCCATCCAAAAAAAAAAAAAAAAGGGCAGGCAGAAGGCTAGATTTAGCCCTACAGAAGGCTGCAGTCTGCCAACCTGTAATGTAGAGCACTGGGCACGGAGCCTGATGTAGGCAGTAACTACATTATTCCCATGTATAGTAATGTCAGCATCATTTCCATGATAAGCAACAGAAACCCCTTCTTAAAACAGGTTTGAGTTAAAAAGTGAAGCTATTGGCTCAAAATCAGAAAAGTCCAAAAGGTCTTGTCTCAGGCATGGCTGGATCCAGGTGCCCAAATGACATCACAAGGAATCTCTCTGTTCTTCTGTAACCAAGCTGGCCTCTGAGTTGATGCCATCCTTGAAGAGGCTTTTCTAATTTGGTGACAAGCTGGCTGCCAACTGTCTAGTCTCATCCTGACCCCCAGGGGACAAAAAAAGTGTATCATTCCCAACAGTTTCAGCAAGTTTTTGGCCTAATTCTCACTGGATCTTCTTGGGTTAGTATCCCAACTCAGAAGGAATCACTGTAGAGGATGGAAGACGCTGACTGGTCAGACCTGGTCCCACCCAAACCACATAAAGATGGGGAGTGGGTCCCTAAATAAACCCTGAGGAGGAGTCAACCTCCTGGGCAGAAAAATGCCAGAGATGTCCATCACATGATCGTATCGATTATCACTAGTGCTACAACGGCCTCAGTAAGGGCGACTGCGAGATCATGGGAGGAGATGGAGAGCGTCCGAGTGGTGGGACAGGAGGCAGCAAACATCCTGGGAGGAAAGAACAAGTAAAGAATGTATCTGGGGCAGGAGGAGGAGCTCTGGGAGAATTTCAGAGGCAGGGGGAAAAAGTAACACTCTCCGTTTAGAGCTTGCCAAAATGAGGAGTGCTGCACGCGCTCCCAGGGTAAGGCTGGACAGAGGTTCTCCGGGGATTGTCAAATGAAGGAAACAGCAGGAGACAGAGAGGCAGGGCATGGTCAGAAGCATCTGACGATCCTCCAAGCAAGACACACTGGAGAGTCCGGAACAGGGAATGGGGGACCAAGAAATGGGCAGTGAGTTAATAAGACCCTGTCCAAGTGGAATTCTTGATGAAAATTTGAAGCAACTGGAGGAAAAGGGGCAGAGTGACTTTGGCTCTGAGGCTTGGAGCAGGACACCGTTGAGAGTCCTGGCCATGGGCAGAGGCCCTCCTCTGCTTCCGGAGTCTTCTAGGTGAGTGGCTGCTTGTGCCCCTCTGTGATCCTCAGAGGGGCAGGGCTTTGGTATTGTCATGGTTGAACCCACCACCAGCTGCGCTTTGTTCCAGAAATTATCATCACTGCCGGCGGCGAGAACGTGGCCCCCATCCCCATCGAGAACCTGGTTAAGGAGAAGCTCCCCATCATCAGTAACGCCATGCTGGTGGGAGACAAAGCCAAGTTCCTGAGCATCCTGCTGACGCTGAAGGTGATGTGGGTGTTCTGGGCAGGGGCAAGTGCCCACTGCCTGGTCCTCAGAACTGGCCGGGGAGTGGGTGGGGATGCTGGGTGTCATGACGGGGTGTCTTGGAGCAGTGTGAAGTCGACAAGACAAGCGGGGAGCCGCTGGACAACCTGACCTGGGAGGCCATCAAGTTCTGCCGGGACGTGGGCAGCCAGGCGAGCACCGTGACCGAGATCGTGGAGCTGCGAGACCCCCTGGTCTACATGGCCATCCAGAAAGGCATAAACGCTGTGAATCAGCAAGCCATCTCCAACGCACAAAAGATCCAGAAGTGGGTCATCCTGGAGAAGGACTTTTCCATCGGTGGAGGAGAGCTAGGTGAGTGGCGTGGGAGCCAGTGGCCTTGGCCCTTGGAAGCTGGTTCCTTGTTAGTGTCTAGTGGCATGTGGGCTCTGAGGAGATGTGTCTTTTTCTGGGAGTCAGAGGGGACCAGCCATGGAGCAGGAGGGGATGCCACCTCCAGCTGACTAGTGCCCGGGTCCCCCGGACCACACACACACACACACACACACGTGCCTCAATCTTTTTATCTCCAAGTTGTAAACGCCTTGAGGGAAGCCCAAACCCCCTGGTAACCGGAGCCTGGGGAGCGACTCCCGAGGTCACGTGTTCACCCCACCATGGACTTGCTGGGTGACTTCAGAGAGACTGGCCCTCTCTGAGCCTCACCTATAAAATCGGGGGGTGGGGGCCCCCCTCACCGGGTACATGGTCCTCAGCAGGCAGACTTCGGCACACCCTCCACCTCCTGGCTCGGAATCCTCCCCACAGCCCAAGCACAAAGTGGGGCTCTGTCAGCCCCACTGATGGCGAAGGCGGTGCACCCTGGAGGTCGACGGCAAAGCCGGCCACAGCCCAGCCCCAGCCACGAGGCCCTGCTGCCCGGTCACAGGCAGGGCTTGTGGACTCTTATTTCTTCCCCTCGACTGAACTGGTCTCTCCTCTCCTGACAGGTCCCACGACAAAGATGAAAAGACACTTCATAATCCAGAAATATAAAAGGCAGATCGAAAACCTCTACCACTGACTTCTTTGGCAAAGCTGCTCCGGGCTGCCCCGATGGTAAGACTGGCCTTGCTGGGCTGTGCCTCAAACAGGTCCAGCAGAGGGGGCCCCCTGAGTGGCAGGCGGGTCTGCGAGGCCACGTGCACACGCGTTCGGCTGCTGTGGGTTCTGGATAGTGTCTGCCCTCCACTCGCACTCTGCCAGGGCTGGCAGGGCACACGGACTCCTTCCTGGCTGGCTGCCAACACTGCTGGTTGCGTTTTCACTCATCTCACAGAGGGAGCAGGGCCATCTTCCCACCTAGGACCAGAGCTGTTGTTTCTGTTTTTCTGTCAAATGCCCCAATGTTTCCTTGCGGCTTATTTGGCGAAGGCCTTCAGTCAGAAACTTTGGTGGGGGAAGATCCACCTGCTGGGAACCAAGGAATGAGGTGTGTCAGCCCATCCCAGGGGGTGACGGATGGAGGCCTGAGCTCCTTCCACCCCTCCTTGTGCTTCCCCCAAAATCTGGGTCACAGAGAGCCCACGTGATGCCAGGAGTCACTGATAGGATCGTGGGAAGCCAGCTAGAAGTACGGCGCAGGCAGAGAGCAGAACACATCTTCAGCTGTCCCAAGGGCCACCTGTAACCCTCTCATGACCCAGTCATCCCCTTCAGATGCCCCCAGCCAACACACCTGTGTCAGTTTACCAGGACTGCCGCAGAACAAAGTACCACAGAGCACGCGGCTTAAACAACAGGAATTTATTTTCTCAAGGCTCTGGAGGCTGGAAGACACCAAGATCAGGGTGTTTCTGAAGCCCCTCCTTGGCCTGCAGACGGCCGCCTTCTCCCTGTGCTTCTGGGTCTGAATTTCCCCTTCTTCCAGGGACACCTGTTGTATTGGATTAGGGCTCACCATAATGAGCTGCTTTCGACCTGATCACCTCTCTAACGACCCCGTCTCCAAATACACTCGCATGCTGAGGTCCTGGGTGTCAGGACATCGACATATGAATTTGCGAGGGGGGCATAATTCAGCCCAGAACACCACCATATTCGTTTTCTGTTCTTCATCATTAACTGATTTAACTCCTCAGCACCTTCATTTGTCCAAGCCTCGTGGGTGAGCCCAGCAGTTAAACACAACACATTCATTATTCTGCATCTTTTGCAAGACTCCCAGTTTCACTTTGCAGCTGGGTAAGAGACCACCCCACACTGGTGCTGGAGGGCAGACGGGCCCTCCGTACCTGTGCTGTCCACTACAGCAGCCACTGGCCACGATGTGGCCCAGCTGGGTTGAGGTGTGATGTGCGTGTACACACACTGGGGTACGAGATAAAGTAAATTACCTCATTAATATTTAAAAATATCGAATGAATGTTGGAATGACGCTATTTTGGACATACTGGGTTACAGTAAATACAGTACCTAGCTCAATTTTACCAGTTCCTTTTTTGTGTGGTTACACAGGTGGCTCACATGACAGTTCTCCTGGAAGGCACCACACTCTAAAGTTCACGGGAGGGGGCGATGGCTCAGTGGTCAAGTGTGTGCTTAGCATGCATGAGGTCCTGGGTTCAATTCCCAGTACATCCATTAAAAAAAAAAATATATATATATATGTAAACCTAATTACCCCCACAAAACAATTAACAAACAAAAATAAAGTTCATCAGGGAGGGATTCCACTTCTTTTCTAATTTCTAAGTGGATCTGCTCATTCAGGAATATTTCCATTTTACGGTGACTCGTGGGGACCCAGGGAATGAACACACATGCATCAAGGATTCCCAGGTGATAACCTGCCTTTCTCTGCTCTCCAGACTCCAACAGGAAGATGTCATCGCGATGTGATCGGCTGCTCTGGGTGGGGACTGGAGTCTCTCTTATTTCTGAGAAGCCAGATTCCCTCGGGTCACTCCTCCTCGTCCACCTGAGGAAGAGGTACGCCCTTTCTGACCTGCCCCGCCTTCGGCAGCAACAGGCCCGTCACAGATCTTTGAGTTACTGTGAAGCATCAGGGTGTGATCCCGGGGAAGCTCACAGGGAGGTGTCTGAAGAACTGCCTGTTTAGAAGATCTGACCTTATAGGTTCTAACCAGATGTTTTTCCTCCCCAGAGGGCTGACTGAGCCATCAGAGAAGAAAAGCATCCACAGGCCTGAAGAAGAACTGGGCCCCCAAACCCACTCGTCTTCCTGGAAGCAGCCTGGAAAGCCATCCAATAAGTTCCAACAATAAAGCGCTTCAGCATCCCGTGCCCTGGTTTTTGGCCATATGAAAACATCTTGGCCTTTGTTGAGAAGCTCAGACTCTAAGATCAGTTCTGGGTTCAACCTTCTGATTTGGGGGGTGGGGTGGGTTTTACATGTAAAAGTAGACCCCCATCTCACAGAGTGGCTGTGACGGTGCATCGAGATGACAAATGGGGAGCAGTGTCTGATGCCTCTCAGCCCCCACACGTGTTCACGGTTTTCATCGAAGCACCCTGTCAGTCCTGGCTGACAGCTAGGGTTCTCAGTGGCCTCTGTCTTTTGAGAAAGGTGAGTTTGCTATTGTCACAGGGTCTGAAACAGCAGAAGTTTGCAAGACGATGGAAGTTTCTTGTCCGACAGTCCATGCAAAGACAGATCAAAGCTGACAGGGCATATCCAGTGTATGTCCCTGAAAGAATATAGGTTGGGGGGAGCCAGGGTAGGGGGACATCTCCTAGCGCAGAGGGGACAGCCCATCAGGACAGGAGGAAGCAAACTTCCAGTGTCCCCCAAGGTTCTAGACAGCCAGAGGGACCCCTTTTCCTTTAACTGCCTTTTTAAAATGTAAAATTATGTACACCAGAAATTAACACCACGTCATAAATCGACAGTACTTCAATAAAAAATAAATACAATAAAATTATAAATAGATCAGAAATGTATGGAGACATTCTCCTTGCAAAAAAAGGACTTGATGCAGATAAGGCTAAAGCCGTTACTTGGTGGCTCTCCTCATCCACTTGGTAAGTTCTTTATATGCAAGTATAGTCAATCCTCTTTATTTACAGATTCCATCTTTACAAGTTTGCCTGCTCACAAAAATCAATTGTAACCCCCCAAATATGCTTCTGGCACTTTTGTAGCCATCTCTGGAAATGCACGTAACAGTGAAATTTTTAATCGCCATCGTGCACGTTCTCAGCTGGATGTCCAACGAGCTGCTGCTCTGCCTTCTGGCTTCAGTGCAGACTGTGAACGCGTGTCTCCCTGGGGGTCTATTTAGTGCTGTGTTTTTCGCATTTTTGTTGGTGATTTTGCTGTTGAAACAGCCCTCAAGCACAGTGCTGAAGTGCTGACTAACGCGCATGAATGCAACGAGGCTGCGACGTGCCTCCCTTGAGGCATGAGTTATATGCTGTTGGCCATGAGTTCACCACTAAAGAATCATCAACGTACACTGAATAAGGTGTCCCTGAACAGAAACACACGGAACACAAGGTGCACACTGATCAGTGGATAAAAATGTTGTGACAGAGAGAGGGGAACAAGCGTGGAGTAGGAGCATGTGGAGATCACCTCCGCCCACGAACACATCAAAAATACATCTCAGCGTGGAACAATTCTCACAGGAAATTGACTGGCAAGTGGCAGATTTCTCCTACAACCAATGCTGCAAGATCTCCATGTACCCAGGTAGGATGAGAAAGAAAGGCATCAGGACCCCTGAGGGATCTGTAAGGCAGCGAAGGTCCATCCGGGCAGACTCGCCCTGGGGAGTCCCATACCTGTGGGGAAGCCCGCTGGGACAGACAGGGGCTGGAGAAGCCTGGACCCTACTGGTGAAAAGCACACACTGCGGCTTGCTAATAATCAGGGCGGAGAGAGACCAGCTCTGGTGGCTTCCCCCCTGCAACTTCTAATCCAAAGGGGCAGACGCCCAGACCCCCCAGATCCACACTGCAGCCTGGTGTGAGATCAGGGCAGAGACTGGTCTCACTGCGCAGAGACAGAATGGGCGTCTGGGGTGTGATGCGCTCAGTACACGCGCTGGGCCATGGGAGCACTCAGGGGCTAAGTGCTGAGTCTCAGACAGACAGGCCCTGGGAGGGACTTGACCCAGCTGTGCAGAGACAGCCCGAAAGCCTGGGGTGTGGGGGCAACCGCGGAGCCTACTGTCAGCACCGAATGGCGCCACGGAGATGCACGGCAGCTGGACACTGAGTCTCGGGCGGACACGCCCCGGGAGGGAGCACACTTCCCAGGAGAGCCCCAGCCCGCCCGCCCGCCCTGCACACAGCTGGGAGCCGCATCTGGGGCGGACAGCACCGCGGCCCCTAGTCCCAGCCTACTCCACGCCACAGCCTAGCACTAGGTCTGGGATGAACACAACAGAGAAAGGGACACAACTGTAGGCTGCTTCTGGGTGGAACTGCAGGCACCTGCACAGGCAGCACATAGGTTCACGGTGACCACACGGGCCTCACCTGCTTCAGTGGTCACCTCCTCTGGGGCAGGGTGTACATTCAGGGCAACAAAGCCTGATCGAACCTGACCCTCAGGGCTTCTATTCCAACAACCAGGGAGCAGACCCCACCCCGACAGGTGGGTGATAGCCATGGAGAAAGAAGAGGCCCTGACAAACACCCAGCACAGGCTCTGGACATCCCCCACGAAGGGGATAACAGCCCACACACCCTGAGGAAAGACGCTGCTCGCGTCCGTACCAAACACAGCCCTCACTCCAAAAATACTGAACTCAAAGGCCTACCCAGGGACACTCCCACATAAAAACACCCCTTCAAGATCACAGTAGATGACTGTTTCTCCTAAATTCATAGAGACAGAGAAAGCTAAGTAGAATAAAAAAGCAGGGGAACTACTCCCAGTTAAAAGAACAAGAGAAATACCCTGAAAGAACAGTGAAACAGACCTCAGCAGTGCACTAGACCCTGAGCTCAAAAAAGAGGTAATAAAAATGCTACCAGAATGAAGAAAGGCCAGTGACAGGAATGCAGATCACTGTAACGAGGAAGCAGAAACTATAAAGATGAACCAATCAAAATTAGACAATTTAACTGCTGAGCCAGTTCTAGAAGCCAATCTAGAAGCAATGAACAGCAGACTGAACGACACAGAAGAACAAATAAGTGATCTGGAATATAGAAAATGGAAGTCACCCACCCACTCAGAAGAGCAGACGAAAGACAAAGGAAAAAAAAAGCAACATAAGAGATCTACGGGATAATTCAAAGCGTGCCAACCCGCATGTAATGGGGGTTCCAGAAGCAGAAGAGAGAGAGAAGGGATTCGAAAAGTATTAGAAGAAATTGTGGCTGAAAACTTCCCAAACCTAAAGAAGGAAACAGATAGCCAGGTACAGGAAGCACAGAGGGTCCCAAACAAGATGCACCCAAATAGACTCATACTGAGAATTGTCATAATTAAAACAGCAAAAGTTAAATATAAAGAGACGATTCTACAGGTAACAAGAGAAAAACAAACTGCCAGTTACACGAGAACCCCCAGAGGGCTATCATTGAATTCTCTGCAGAAACTCTGCAGGCCAGAAGGGAGTGCATGATATATTCCAGGTCCTGAAAGAGGCAAACCTGCAACATAGGATAAAGTACCCAACAAGATTATCACTTAGAGAAGAAGGAGAGATAAAGGACTTCCCAGCCAAGCGAAAACTAAAAGAATTCAGCAATACTAAACCTAACATTAAAAAAATACTGAAAGGTCTTCTCTAAATAGAAGAGAAGCAAAAATCTATAGGAAAGAGAATGATAATTGGAAAGGCAAATATATAAGAGGGTTGAAGATCACTAAATAAGCCAGTAATCGATTAAAAATAATAAATTATATAATTATATAATTACAACTACCATTAACAACAGAAAGATAAGCATGAAGATGTAAAACAGGACATCAAAATCACAAAATGTGCGTAAGGGGAGTATAAAAATGTACATCTTTTAGAATATGTTTGAACTTGAATGACTATCAGTTTAAAGCAAGAAGATATAGTTTTGAGTCAACATACTTGAAATCCAGGGCAATCACAAATCAAAACATACAACAGACTCACACAGAAAAAGGAACCCCAGCAAACTACAAAAGAACACTATCAAACCACAAAAGGAGAGAAGAAAAAAAAAAAGAAACAAAGAATTACAAAAACAACTGGAAAGCAAGGCTTAAAATGGAAGTAAGTAAACCCCTATCAAGGACTACTTCGAATGCCAATGAACGACATGCTCTGATCAAAAGATACAGAGCGGCAGACTGCATTCAAAAACCAGAACCTACAACACGCTGCCTGTAAGAGACTCGCTGAAGGGCGAAAGACAGCACGGACTGAAAGGCGAAAGACAGCACGGACTGAAAGCGAGGGGATGGGAAAAATATTTCATGCAAGCGGGGAACAAGAAGAAAGTGGGGGTAGCAATACTGAAACCAGACAAAACAGACTTTAAAATAAAGTCCATGGAGAATGACCAAGAAGAACATCATACAATCATAAAGGGATCAATACAAGAAAAAGATATTACACTTGTCAACATTCATGCACAGGCAGGAACTCTCGAGGCTGACATCTTTCTGGGGTCGCTGGCACTGGGACCTGGCCCCACTCAACAGTCCAAGCCACCTGAAGACTTCCTGAGCCCACAGCCACCTCCAGACATGCCCCCAGGCACGGCCCTGCCCACCAGAGGGGCAGGATCCAGCTCCACCCACCGCTGGGGGGGAACCAACCCCTCCCACCAGGAAGCACAAACAAGCCTCTAGACCAGCCTCACGACTGGCCTCAGACACCAGAAGCAAGAAGACTATGACCCACAGTCCGTGGAACGAGTCCACAACACAGGCTAGACTCAACCCTGGGACCAGCCGGCCCTGGCCATTGGCTGACAAGAGAGGAGTGCACTGCTGGGACACAGAGGACGTCACCTACAGAGAGCCACTTCTCCAAGGTCAAGAAACGTAACTAACCCACCACATACATAAAAATACAAATAGAAATTTAGACAAAATGAAGTGGCAGAGAAATATGTTTCAGACAAAGAAACAAGATAAAATCCGCAAGGAAGAACAAAGTGATGTGGAGAAGGCAATCTTCCCGAGAAAGAGTTCCAAGTGATGATCATAAAGATGGTCAGAGGACGTGGGAGGAGAATGGATGCACAGACCAAGAGTTAGTTTACGAAGAGTTAGAAAATATAAAGAACCAAACAGAATGAAGAATACAGTAACTGAGATGAAAAATTAACTAGGAAGAACCAATAGTAGACTGAGTGAGGCAGAAGAACAGGCCAGTAAGCCAGAAGACAGACTAGTGTAAATCAATGCCACAGAAGAGAAAAAAGAAAAAAAGAATGAAGATAACCACCTTCGGAATCCAATCCCATATACCACCCCCAGGTTTTCTGCCCAGTAAACATTAGCCAAATCTTGTAAGTCATTCGCAAGTCTCCAAGGTCTGACTTTGCAAGTGGCCTCCCAGAGCACCTGAGACTTGATTCCACTTTAGGTGTGGAGGCAGGGGTAGGGGGAGAGGGGGAGAGAGGAAAACTGGCCCCGATTTGCAAGGTAAACATCTCATTTGATGGCAGGACAGGTTGTTTTTGCTGGAGGGAGGCTGAGTAGGGATGGCTGAGTTCAGGACACTGAAGTCACCCATGTTCTCCCAGATCATACCATTCCAATTCTCAAGGTGCCTCTTGTCTCACATAATGCCGAAACTTTCACACAAAGACCTGGCAAAGCTGTGAATTCACTCCACATGACAATTCAGCAGCCTGTAGCTGGAAGAGGGAAGAGGTCCCTGAAGGCAGCCACGGAAACAGATTCCCTGAACATGCTCTGAGGTGAGAGCTTGAACTCAGGGCCTGTCATTTTTTCAGTCCCCACTCTTACCCGCTCTCATAAACAGCCTGTCTCCTCAAAAGTCCCTGTAATTCCAGTGTCTCCCATAATGACCTACTCTTCCCGCCCCTCAGTCTACCAGATCCCTGCCTTTAATTAAAGAACAGAGATGGAAGACTTTCAATTGAATGACTTACAATAAAGCTTTGTGATCAAGACAGTGAGGCACTGGTGTAAAGACAGACACATAAATCAATAAAACAAAACAGAGAGTCCAGAAATGAAAACTCATGTTTACAGTCAACTGATTTTTTGATAAAAGTTGCCAAGGTCATACCTCCCGAGAAAACTCTAACTCAAAAAGATACATGCACCCCAATGTTCGTAGCAGCACTATTTACAATGGCCAAGACATGAAGGCAACCTAAGTGTCCATCTACAGATGACCAGATAAAGAAAATGTGGTAGATAGATAGATAGATAGACAGACAGACAGATAGATAGATAGATAGAGGAATACTACTCAGCCATAAAAAGGAATGAAATAATGCCATTGGCAGCAACATGGATGGACCCAGAGATTACCATACTAAGTGAAGTAAGACAGACAGACAAAGATAAATGTCAAATGATATCACTTATATGTTGAATACAAAAATGATACACATGAATTTATTTACAAAACAGAAACTGATTCACAGACACAGAAACCAAACTTATGAGTACCAAAGGGGAAGGTGTGTGGGAGGGATAAACTGGGAGTATGGGATTTACAGATGCACCCTACCACATACAACACAGGTAAACAACAAGGATTTATTGTATAGAATGGAGAACTATATTCAATATCTTGTAATAAACTATAATGGAAAAGAATCTGAAAAAGAATATATATATTTACACACACATACACACACATATATATACAAAACTGAAACACTTTGCTGTACACCAGAAACTAACACAACATTATAAATCAACTATACTTCAATTTTTAAAAAATGTTGCCAAGGCAGTTCAATGCAAAAAAGACAGCTTTTCAACAAATAATGCTAGATATATGCAAACAAATTAAATAACTTAGAGAATTTAGAACTTTACTTCACATCATATACAAAAATTAACTCAAAATGTATCAGACACCTAAAATGTAAAAGCCAAAACTATAAAATTGCTGGGGGAAAGAAAAACATAGGAGAAAATTTCTGTGCCCTTGGACCAGGTAAAGTTTTCTTAGACATGACACCAAAGGACAAACTACAAACGAAAGAAATGACAACACTGAACTTCACCAAGATTCAAAATTCTTGACCTTCAAAAGATATTATCAAGCAAGTGTCAACTTGAACATGAAGACAAAAATATTTAAGAATCATCTATGTGCTAAAGGACCTATAGTCAAAAAATACAACGAACTCTTAGCATTCAACAATAAAAAGACAAATGATTCAACTTACAGATGAGCAAAGGATTTGAATGAACATTTCTCTAAAGATATGCAAATGGCCAACAAGCACACGGAGAGATGCTCAACATCTTTAGCCATCAGGGAAATGCAGAGTAAAACCACGAGATACCACGTCACACCCACCAGGACAGCTAACGCAAAAAACCTGAGACTATCGAGTATGGCTGGGGATGTGGAGACATCACCGGTGGGAGTGTAACACTGTATAGCTACTTTCAAAAGCAGCTTAGAAGTTTTTAAAATGTCTAACAGGGAGTTACTATGTGACTCAGGAGATCAACGCCTAGGTATATCTATATACATGCCCCAGAGAAAGGAAAACATTCCTACACAAAAACTTTTACGTGGATGTTCATAGCCCCGTGATTTATAATCACCAAATGCTCAGGAAAAGTCCAAATGTCCATCAGCTGATGAATTGGTTGGTACATCCAAATAACATGATACTATGAATGAACTACGGATACATGCGGATGAACTGATGCTAAGTGGAGGAAGCCAGACACGAAAAACTCAATGTTGTATTATCCCATTTATGTGAAATTTCTAGCAAAGCCAAAACTATGCTGACAGAATGCAGATGAGTGGTTCCCTGGGGCTGGGAGTAGGAGCAGAATGGATCTCATACAGGCACAAGGGAACTTCCGAAGGTGATGGAGGTGTCCCTGAACTAGACGGTGGTGGTAGTTTCATGCTGTATGAATTTATTCTAAAACTGTTGTACTGTTACAAGAGGTGATTTTAAGGTTTGTAAATCATGGCTCAAAAGAACCTGGAGGGAAGACTCATTGGTGGGGCTAGAAGGGCACGTTCCAGGCACCACCCTCAGTCCGCCAGTCCAGAAAGCTCCGTCGTCTCCATGGCAGCTGACTCAACTGTGACCGGGGAAACTGCGTGTGCCCCAAGCCGCTGAGTCAGGAAACTGCCGGCCAAGGCAGAGAGCTGAGGTCACCACTGCTGGCCCCAGAGCCACCTCGTTTCTGCCAGGAGCCAGCCTGGATCTCCCTCTCACCTGTGTCGCTTCCAACTCAGTCATGGTTAGTGGAACCAAAGTTATGCCCAGACCCTCCCCTGCATGGCTTCTGGGGAATCCAGTTTTTAGCTTTCTAGCTTCCACTTGTTGGACTAGGGTTGGGATCCGTCATCCGCCAGGCCAGTAGGGGCTGTCTCCTGGCTTCTGCCACGTGGCATAAGTTCATCTGTGTGTATCAACAGCTCGTTTTTATGGCTGAGTCATATTCCGTATCTGAATGTACCATATATATCCATATGCGGATCCTCTCTGGAGAGATGTCCATTCAAATTCTTTATCACCCATTTTTGAATTGAGTTCTTTGTCTTTTTATTGCTGAGTTACAGTAGTTCTTTATATATCCTGCTTCCAAGTCCTTTGTGCTGTTTTAGTGACTATACCTTTATAAGATGTTTTGATTTTGGCAGATTAAGGCCTCCTTAATTATTTTTTTTCCTGCACTTTACTATCTATGGAAACTTTAAAGCCAACCTAAGTTCTATAAAAATTCCTGTTGGGATTTTGACTGAAATTGCATTTATATTCATTAATTTGTGAAAGAATGATGACTGCAATACTGAGCCTCCTCATTCATTAACATGATGTTTTCTCCAGTTTATTTATGCCTTTTCTTTAGTAAACCTTGGTAATTTCATCTATAATTTTATCTATAACTATCTCATCTAATTCTAGTTTATAATTTGTGTTTCTGTGGTGGAATGTGATTTTCCCCTTTTCTAGGTGGTTAATGCTGATATACGGGAAAGCTGGGGTTTCTCTATGTTAGTATTATATCTAGATACTTCACTACCAACCTATTTCTCAAAACATACAGGCTTTTTACATAGATGAGTATTATCTTCAGCAATATTTCTTCACTTCTTTTTCAATATTTACCCCTCATCAAGGCAAGACATATAGCTGATTATACTGTCCCTAAAAATGCTCCAACTCAGCAGAGAAATACATGTACTTTCTCAGTGGTTCTCATCCTGGCCTCACTGTTCTCTTAAGAGCTGTTCTTTGAGAAATGAAAAGAGGCTCCTAAGTTCAGAAAGGCTTTTTTAAAAAATTATTTTAAAAATTGGTAAACAAAACTTACCATTTTATGTTAATTGAACATTTTAGTCATTTAAAAAATTTTTTTTCATTTTTAAACAAATAGCTCAGCGGCATTAAGTGACATCACTGTGCTTGCTGTACGCCTGGAACTCTGTGCACATTGAACAACTCCCCGTGCCCCGTCTCCCCTGGCAACCACCATTCTACTTTCTGTCTCAATGAATCCGACTAATTTAATTACCCAATATGAGTGGAACTGTAAGAATATTTATCTTTTTGTGGCTGGCTTATTTCACTGAGCATAATGTCCTCAAGGTCCATCCATGATGTAATGTGTATCAGAATTTCCCTTCTTTTGAAGGCTGACATTCCCCTGGACCACATTTTGCTTATCCATTCTTCCCTTGATGGCCAATGGATTGCTTCCTTTTGGCGATTGTGAATAATGCTGCTGTGAACCTGGGTGTGGTCCCTGCTGTCAATTCTCTTGCATATACACCCAGAAATGAGATTACTGGGTAATAGGGTAATTCTATGCTTAATTTTTTGAGTAGCCAGAGAGGCTTTTAAATGATTTCTCAGTTTATTAACCACAACAGCATTCAACAATATTTGAAAATACAGTTGTTCACACATCTGGCAGACCATTCTATCTAGAGACCATGCCTGGTAGGCAAATGAATTCATGAACCCCCAGGCAAAACAACTTGAATCCTTGACCTTTTGGGAGCCCTGGGTTCTGCTGACCCTGCCTTGCTTTTTGAAACCCTCTGCTTCCTTGGCCCCCATGACATCACACATTCTGTGCCTGCCTCCACCATCTCACTACTCTTTTTCAGATTCCCTTGAGAACTCCTCCTCTGAAGGCCAACAATGAATGCTGAGCAGTGCCTCTGCAATCCCTCCAGCTGTCACACCTGTACGCAAGACTTTGCTGCTGGCTCCTCCCTGGGGACTGTCACCTTGGTTACCAGGGGCTGTAGGGGCACAGGGTGAAGGGCCTTCTCGGGTGGACCCCAGCTCCCTAACACTGGCCTCTGGAAAGGCACAGCAGGCTGTGTTGCCATGATGGTTCCGGACTGCAGAATCCACAGTTGACGTCTTAAGGGCTGGCCACAGGCAGGAGTGTTCTGGACATCCAGGGTGGAGACTGCTGCCCCTCTGTGGCTAGAGCTGGGGGCAGGGAGGGCTGTTTGTGACCGAAAATGAAGGAAAGAAACCAGAGACAGGAGTAGGCCATGCCTTCCTGATGACAGAGAAGGGTGAAAATGTGTTGTGGGTGGAAGGCAGGGGCTGGGTGCCCAGACATTTCAGCTTCTACCAGGGATGAATCGCTGCACGTGGGTGGGGGATGGGCACAGAAAGTGCTGGAAAACGATTCTTTACTAACATGGCCAGCAGGATCCATGTGATCTGCCCCTCCCCACTTGTCTTGTTTCATCTCCTTCTGCGCCTGCCCCCCTTTTCATTATCTTCCAGCCCCAGCAGCCTACATCACGTTGCTTCCTTCTCAGATGCTTCTCCCTCTCTTCTTAAACTGGTCAACTCCTACCCATTGTTCAGAGACGCCCTCCCTGACCACCTGGTGACTAGGTGGGAGCCCTGTGCCTCCACACGGCTGGACACTCCCTGCCCTCCACTCGGCTGTGACTTTGTTTATATGAACATCTGTCTGTCCGGTGCTGGGAGACCAAGTGCCCCTTGGACAAGTGAGAATGTCAGTGAAAGTACTTGGGACACCACATCCCCACTCCCAGATACTGAGTTCAGTGAAGGAGAGACTTCATCCTGTAGAAATGAAAGCCAGAGGTCGGGGGCTTCTCGGGCCCCGGCTGGGGTTGGTAGGGCTCCCAGAGAGGCCAGTTTGAGGGTGGGGCTGGCTGTTCAGGGATGACCGAGGGTGTCTGAAACTGTGCTGGCATCCTTGAGGTCCAGTCAGGACCGTTTTTTGGGAGGGAAAGGAACACTGTCCCTGTGGCTGGATGCTGGGCTGGGAGTACCTGTGTGTGCAGGTGGTCACCTGTTGTCAGAGGCACCTGAGCCGGGGGCAGAGGCGGGGCGGTGTCCAGAGGAGGGGCAGTAGGATTGAGCTGCCTGCTTGCTGGGGGGTCTGCTGCTGTCCTCAGCCCTGTGGGCCAGTGCATCTGTCTGTCCACCTGTCCTTGAGTCCTTTTCTGTGTCTCCCTGTTGGTCTCTACCTTTCTCAGCGACCCCGTCTTTCTCGCTCTATCCTTCCTGCCTCTCCCCCCGCCCCCACTCTCCCGTGACTTCCTCTGCCCCCTCAGTGCCGCACCCCCACCTCGGTGCCCCTCCTCCCCGTCCCCACCTACCTGGGGTCTCGGCCTGTCCGCAGGTCACCGCTACTGGACAAGGTGTGACGGCGAGGTGCGCCTGCGGCAGGAGGCCTCCCCCACTAGCGAGGCGCCCAACACTTCCCTGTACGAGACGGTCTGGGACACGGCCATCAGGTACGGCAGCTCAACGCGCTCGGCTCGCAGCACAGGAACGGCCGGCACCTACTCACTCACACGCAGTACTCGCACCGACGTGCCGCCAAGGCCTTCCTCAAGGTACTGCGTGCCTCCTGCGCCTGCGCACCGGCCCCTTCCCCTCCTGCACCTGCGCACTGGCCCCTGCCCCTCCTGCGCCTGCGCACTGGTCCTTGCCCCTCCTGCGCCTGCGCTGTTCCTCCTTCCTGCACGGGGCCCACGTTGCCTTCGCATCTTGGTTTGGCGGGTCTCTTCGAGGCAGCCTGAGTTCGCGGATTCAAATCTCACCTCGGCCTTACCCGCGTTTTTGCTCAGATTCCTTGGCCTCATTCATCAAGATGTATACATTAAATGCGTGAGATTTTTTGTAAAAAAAAAAATTGGCTTGACTGTGACTCAGTTTCCCCATCTTTAAAATGGGGGGGTATACAGATAGATATACATTACTATATATAAAATAGGTAACAAGGACCTATTGTATAGCACAGGATACTATATTCAATTTCTTGTAATAACATAATGGAAAAGAATCTGAAAAGAAAATACTTATATGTATGTATATGTATAACTGAATTGCTTTGCTGCACACCTGAAACTAACATTGTAAATCAACTACTCTTAATAAAAAATTAAACAAATTTTAAATAGGGGTTATATATAGCCATAAGTCAAATTAAAAAATTTAAATTTAAACATGAACATACCCACTTTCGTTTATTTTATATTAAAATTAAAATGTATTTTTATATTGGCCTTTTCACATAAATATATAAAATAAAATAGACTTGCTACAAGGCTTCAGTGAGTTTGTACATATCAAACAGCTCCTGGCATACACTAAGCCCTGCGTCATTAGCTGTTACTCTTACAGTTGCTGCTATTCATGGTGTCTCTTCTCCAGTGAGTCCCATTTCCTTCAAGAAGTCTTGATCACACTGACTCCCCAAACTCACTACCCAGCTGGTGCTTTCTATCACACACCCGTTTAAAATGTTCTGCCCAACTCTGTTGGTCCCCTGCTACCATGGTTGTATCATTTATTTGTTTAGTCAGTCAATTCCATGAGGACCAGGGGTTGGCCTACCTTTGAGACAGGCTGGGACCTAGGACCCAGGACCCTGTGTTGTAGTGCTTGCACCCGGACAAATGTCTCCTCAAACAACAGAATACAGAGAAACCATAAGGAACTAAAAATAAATACAAAAAGATCAAAACCCAATTGCTACTTCTGAAGTGTCCAGAGCAAAAGTAGGGTACTGTGCATGATCCCTGCACACAGGACCACCAAGAGGATGGGTAGACCCCTAAGCTATCCCTCCAGCCTCACCTACCCATCTTCCCCTACCCTCACCCTATTTAAGGGACCAGCTTGCCCCCCACCTCAGGGAATGAGCAAAGGGACCTGTTGTTTTCACTCCCTTCCGCTGTAGCATGAGTCCCAGTAAAGCCTTGCCTGAAATTCTCATCTGGCCCCTTATCAATTTCTGTTGATTACGGAGTCCAAGAACCCCAGTCAGTAATAGCTCGTGCTACATGGGTCCCCATGCTCTAGGACGGCACAGGCCCTCAGGCGTGTGCTCAGTGAATGAACACCCACTTTTCGGACTGGGAAAAGGGAAATAAGAGACCCCAAGGGGCTTGTCAGGTCAACTTCATAAACAAATTAGACAGAGATCAGGAAAAAATTTACGCATGTGAGGAGGTAGACTAGCCAGGACTAGCGGCTGAAATTTAACACACAGAGAGCCTCTCTGAGAAAGAGATTTCAACAAAGACTTAAATGAGGTGGGAGCTTCTGTGAGTATCTGGGGGAAAGTATTCTAGGCAGAGGTAACAGGCAGTGCTAAGGCCCTGGGGCAGGAACGTGTCTAGCAAACTGGAGGAACAGAGAGGAGGCCCGTGGTGGCTGGAGCAAAGTGAGGGGTGGGGGGAGTAGGAGGTGAGAGCAGGGAGGGAACAGGGGTGGGGGGTGCAGAATCTTGTGGGCTCCGGGGAGGACCTGGGGCTTCCCCTGGCTACCCCCATCTTGGAGGGCTGTGGGCAGCTCAGGCAGGAACCTGACTCAGGTGCTCACAGCCGTCCTCTGGTGGAAACATCATTAGAGGCTAGGTGAAGAGTGCCAAGATCTCTGCAGGAAGAGTTTCACGTTGAGGGCTCTGAAAGAGACAAAACCCGACATGGTAAGCTCATGGATTTCTTTACCTTGAAAAACACTTGTGCTCTTTCAGTGAGACGTACAGGGGCTGCTGCATGGGCCTGTCATCCTCTTGAGAGATGGTGCAGGAACACTCACGGTCACCCTGAGGTGCGTCTGAGGAAGGGATACCCTGAGGCCAGCTCCCGTTTATATACCAAGGGGGCCCGGCTGGGGTCAGGGGTTCACACCCTGCACCCCACCCATAGGAAAGAGGTAAGAACTAACCAGTAGGCAAGATCATGCTGCACAGAAGGGCCTCAGACTCAGACCAGGGTGGGGGGCATGGCTGAAAGCAAGGCTCAGAGTGGGCTGACGAGGCTGTCCTGGCCCAGGAGAGGCTTGATAGAACCCCCTTCAAGAATCATGCTCACAAACAAGAAGCAGGAACTGTCGGGGGAGGCTGACACCAGGAGCCAGAGGTGGTATGCAGAAGAGCTGACACCCGAGGAAGCAGAGCTGTTCCCATGAAGGGGCTGGGAACTTGTGTCTAAGAGACTAACATGGGGAGTTGGTGAAAGCGAGCCACTTGGTAAAGGACTTGGAGGTCACTGCTTCTCAAAGAAAATGCTGAGAAACTGGGAATCAACCACTCTTCCTGGGTCTCTCAGTGAGCTGAGGTCACACAGCAAACTGCTACCCTGAAAACAGGAGATGGGTGGATACACTCAGCTTACCTGGAGCAGAAACCACGGCCTGGGTCAGCATCTGGTGGGAACATGAGGGATAGCTGGCTCATTGCTGGAGATGGAGCATGGACTAGCTTGAGAGGTGAGAATGCCTGGGGACCCAGCCTTGGGGTGGGGGTAGGGGTCACACATCATGATTTCACCTCCAGGAACCCCACCAGGTTCTCATAGTGAAGATTTGAAGAGAAAAAACAAAAACAAAACAAAAAAATCTCCAGTGTTTCCTGCAGGAAGCAGAGGAAGAAAGCATCCTGTTCTCCTTAACAAAGGCCTGCCCTCCTGGGAAACTGTTTTACCAGAGCCTGACCAAAATGGCTTACACTATGGTTTAACTGACCTGGAGGAAGGGAAATACACAACTCCAGCCCTCTCTAGACTTCTTATCACCTAAGGATACAAAAACAAAACCAAAAGCCGAGGAGCACTTGTGAAGGTTGCAGTCCGAGGGCACAAGCTCACTGAAAGATGGACACCACAGGACACTTCCTACCACAGCACCGACTGGGCTCCTGTGTAGTAACAGGGGATTACAGATGGAAGGACTGCAAGGCTCAGATTCTGTTGTAAAAGGAGTCACCAGCGAAACCATGATGACAGGGGAGACAAAGTCAAGGACACCTACAGCTACAGCAAACAGCAAATTCAGACTAGCTCCTAGCCAGAGGAACATAAAACCTCGCCCTCAAGGGCTGTTCACCTCAGTTCCTTACACCCAGGATGCCATGCCCAGCTTTCAACAGAAAATTACAAGACAGGCTAAAGGGCAAAAAAAAAAAAAAAACACCAAAAACCCCACAGTCTGAAAAGATGGAGCAAGGGTGAGAACCAGACTCCAATGTGGCAGAGATTTTGAAGTTTTCAGACAGTGAACTTAAGACAACTCTGATGACTGTGAAGAGCATGCCGTGGGCCCTAGTGGGGAACGTGCAAGGACAGATGAGTCATGTAAGCAGAGATGGAAACTCTAAGAGAGAATCAAAAGGAAATGCTAGAAATCAAGAACTAGAATGGAAACAAAGAATGCCTTTGAGTGTCTTGACAGTAGCCAGGACACAGCTGTGGAAAAAATCAGGGAGCTTGAAGATATGTCAATAGGAACTTCCTAAACTGGAAAGCGAAGAGAAAAAAAGACTGAAAGAGAAAAAGAAAAAGGAAAGAAGGAACAGGATATCCAAGGACTGGGGCACAATTAAAAAAGGTGTAACGTATGCATAATGGGAGTTGGTTAGAGATCTGAAAGGTGAATCCCGGAGGCTCCAACTGATGCACATTTTTAAAAGTCAGAAACAAAAACAATGTTAACGTGAAACTTCAGGACAACAAGATCAAGGAAAATATTCTAAAACTTCGGCTGATTAGGTTATGTGGAAAAACAAACATGCAAAAATATCTGGGAAATTTCTTTAAGAAGAATATTGATGAAGGCCAACTAGCCCTACCAGATATTAAAGAAATTACAAAATGGCAGTAATTAAGTGTTCAGTGATGGGGCAGAAACAGGCACACAGAAGAAAGCCAGGGACAGACACAAATATACGCAGGAATTCAGCGATGTTACCAATGGGGCCCTACCTCACAGCAAAACAAATCCCAGATAGAACAAACTCAAAGATGAGACAGAAAAAAAAAAAAAGAGAGAGGGAGGGAAGAAAACATGAGAGGACTTGAAAAAACAAATCCTAGACAAGAAGTAAACTAAAAACCATCAAAAGAAAAGATTACAGCATGATGGGAAGTGGCATAAGCAAAACCTATGGGCAGACTGGGGGGGTGCAGACAAAACACACCACAAAGGCCTACATCTCATATCCCACAAGAAGCTCCTAAAAATACAGAGACACACAAGCCTGCAGACACAAGCACCAAGAAACCTGGTAGAAAACAGGCAGGCCCACTGCCAAAGCTGTTATCAGAGACGCAGTCACCCACCTGCATGCATGCAGTTGTGTAGTTACAGAAGTGAATGAGGGAGGACGGTCTAAAGGCCCACCAGCAGGACTAGTTACAGAAACTTTGGTGCATTTACACAACACACTAATTTGGAACAAACTCTTAAGATGCATTAAAAAAGGATGATATGAAGATGAATATATGTATGTTCCTATATGACTGAAGTACTGTGCTGTACACCAGAAATTGACACAACATTGTAAACTGACTGTATTTCAATCAAAATATATTAAAAGATTAAAAAAATTTAAAAAAAAAGATGCACGTTTGCTACCACTTATAAGGGAACTATGTCTTGTTCACACACAGATGGCTCCCAAGAGTTACAAAAGAAATGGATAAGGAAAAGAAACAGGAAAGGGGACCACTGCTCACTGTGTGCACGTGCCCTTGGAAACTTTGTGTTGTGCCTGCATCACCAAAATATAACCAAAAAAATTTGAAAATATTTAAGCCAAAAACATTTAAAAGGAACAGAGATGTCATCTTGATAAAAGAAACAAATCACTGAAATATATGAAGCTGTTTCCAACTAAAAGACCCCCCAAAAAAAAAAAAGCCTCGAAGGCATCAGATGAAAGCCACATGATCCCCAAAGGGGCAACACTGAGCCTTGACGGCTGACTTCTCCACAGAAGCCACAGACGCCAAGAGACGATGGAGCAGAAGGTCAAAAGTGGGGGAAAGACACAACTGCCAATCTGGGATTCTATATCCAGCAAACATATCCTTACAGAATCAAGATGAAATGAAGATGCTGATAGATGAACAAGAGCTGAGAGAATCTATCACAGCACTAAATGAAACGCTAGAGAGGATTCTTCAGGCTTAAGGAAGATGATTCCAGGTGGAAACACAGAAATGAGAGCACCCCTGGCAGTGATCATGTGGGTAAATACAAGGAAATACTGACCGCTTGTGAGCAACAAAATGAACACATACCTGGTCTTGAGTCTCAGGAAGGTGCCTACTAGCTGTCTCGTTGTGGGCGGGTCAGCTCCTGGAAGCTGCCTCTTCACCTGTCGGCGGGGATTCTGACGGCAGCACCTACTTCATCGAGTGGCTGTAGAATCTGTGAGGTAACTACTAGCCCAGCGCCTGGCTTGCAGTGAGCCCTACCATATTTTTACCTATCAGTCGTCCTTCACTGTGTGGTGGGGATCTGGGAACTGTGGGGATCACCCTGGACCCTCTTTCACTCACTAATTAAGGAGCTCAGATGAAAAACTGTCCCAAAAGGCCTGCAGAATCTTACTCTGGTAAGAAAGATGGGGAAGGGAGCCCATGGCCCTGATGCTAGAAATGGAAATTCTGGCTACTGACTAGAAGAAAGAAATGCTCTGAGTACCCTGGGGTGGCCAGCCATCTCTCCAAAGGAGCTGCCAGTTGACAAAAGTGATCTTAAGTCAGCTGCAGCTGTTGTGGGCAGAGTGGCCACAGGGTTACAGGCCTGCGATGTTGACCACTCAGGAATGAAACTTCTGCTCCTCTCTTGGGCCTGGAGCCCAGAGAGTGGACCTGAGAAAGCTGTCTCCTTGGGGTCCACTCTGCTCTGCCACACCAAATCCAGAGCAAAACCTAATCGTGGACAGACTGGCAGACAATCACCCTGGCTCCTGGCAAAGGATCTCTTTGCTCACATTTTCTAGCTATCTGGCTGTCTACCCACCTATCCATCCTATCCACCTACCCACCTATCCAGCCTTCCATCCACACACCCATCCTCCCATCCCTTTATCTCCCCATCCATCCCAACCCCTCATCCACCCATCCACCCATATTGTGAAGTCAGGCTTCCTTTTCAACACAAACTTTGCCACCTGCTTGCAAGGAAAGAACACACGATCAGAAGCAGGACCAGATACTGAATTCTCTGCCATCTTGCTCCCCTTAGATTTCTGGTGGTGCCTTCTCTATTCCTGCAGGGTGCCAACCTTGCTCACATTCCCCGTCCCCACTCCTAATCCCCAACTGGCCTGGTCCCAACCCTCCTTTGTCTTCCTGGTGGTTGGTCTGGAAGCACTGGGACAGGGAGAGAAGACCAGGGGCCCCATGGTACCTTGTGCCTCCACCCATTAACTCCACAACAGGAGGAAGGAGGGCCAAGCGGATACACAAAGCCTGACACATAAGTCTGCTTCCCCATCTGACTTTATTTCACTTTTTTCTATAAAACTCCTCCATAATTTCACAATTTAACAAAAAGTTTAAAATCCAGGACAGAAACAATCCTGTGACATATTACAAACACGATTCTCCTTTATTCCTTTTACCCAGGAGTTGGTCTCGGGCCGGTGAGTGTCCTAGTTCCTAGTGAGACACATTCTTTGTAAAAACCCTTATGGGTAAGAAAGGTATTCGATACCTTTCGCTTTCAGGCGTCGGTTTACATCTTGTTCAGGAGATAGCGAAACACAGGGATTTGCACTGGGGGCAGGGGCTTAACACTAAACACGCGGCCATCACAGAGTGCTGGCCCCTTCCTATGGAAGCGTCCCCAGAGCCCTGGTGGGCCCAGCTGCCGGGCAGCTGGGGGTGGGGTGGGGGAGCAGCTGGGAATGCTGCGGTCGGGGCCCTGGCTGCCTGGCACATCCATCAGGTGGTCACAGGGCCAGTGCTGGGCCCAGAGGAGCTCTGGAGGACAGCGCTGGGGCCTTCTGGCCAGAGGAGGTAACAGAAGTGGGTCGGTGCTTCCGAAGGCCCTGGAAACAGCAGGAAGGGCCTGCTGCTGCTGCTGCGAAGGGCAGGCCCGAGAGCCGGGCCTTCCTCTAGCTGCCCCCAGGGGAGAGCCTGGCTCCTGAGCAGAGTGCTGCTTGAGCCACCAAGACGGGAAGGCCTACAGCCCTTCCCAGGAGGTCCTTGGGAAGGACAAAGACCAGTGCCCCTGGGCTGAGGCTCCCGCCTGGGACCCCCGGCGGCCTCTGTGCACAGGGGGCCAGGCAGCTGTGCCCTCAGGCCAGTCCTTTCTGTCCAATGTCTTAGTTTCCAGAGAAGAAAAGTGCCCCACTTTGGAGTATTGTTGGCCTGCCTGGAGAAGGGGACGGTGGCAGCACGGAGCCGGCCACACAGGCCTGCCCTCTTCCTAATACCTCAAGGCAGCAGGGCTGGGAGAGAATCAGAGCAGATCCGGCGAGGAGTCACGGCGGTTTCCTCTGAAGGCTCTCGGCCTTCCCCGAGTCCTGGGACCTCACCAGGAAGGCTGGCGTTCGGGGAAGTCTTGGAGGCGGGGCTTCCGAGGGAGTGTTCAAGGTCTGCCTGACAGACAGAATCGGAGCAGGAACAACAGTCAGGGACCACAGGGCAGGGGAGCTGGGTGCTCCTCATGTGGGAACTCACGAACTGAGGGGAGGGGCTGTCTGGCAGTGGGCGGGAGGGAAGGTGAACCCAGTTCCTGGCCGTCCTCCTCTCCTGGAGCCAGTGGGGACCAAAGGAGCCTTGAGTCGAGGTCTGCAGGAACAGAGGCTGAGCAAACAGGTCCCCAGCCCTCAGGAGCCCCACGCAAGGCGGGCTGACTCCGCGGAGGGGTTCTGGCTGGAAGGGCGGAGGAGCTGGCTTGGCCCTTGGAGAGTCTCAGGCGTGCGAGGAGTTGGGTCTGGCCCAGACCGGCGTGAACCACAGGGGTGGGAGGGCCTGCCATCGGCCAGGGCCCAGGCACAAGGGGCTGGCTCTGAGTCCTGACGCTCCTCAAAAAACTCCACAAACTATCCCGTCTTATTTGGCAAAAGCTCATTTTTTTTCAAAGTTCGAAGACTCAGTCAACAGGAGGAAGAGGATCCTATGGAAGGAGGAGGAGGAGGAGACCCGGACGCCAACACAGTCACGGCCTGCAGCTGGCTGGAGCCTGGAGGCCTGCTCCTGCACACAGCGCCGGTCTGACCAGGCGGCCGACAGCACAGGCTGGGGCGCCTGGGACCCTGCCGCCCCGTCGTCGTGCTCACTGGCCCGGGAGGAGGAGCGTCCTTGGAGCCACCTAGGGAGGATTCCTCCCTGCACCTGGAGAGGGCCCGCTGGCGCTCCGGCCCAGCCTTCAGCCCAATGACAAGACCAGTGGAGACATCTTAACCTAAAGTCCCGCCTTACACCCCCCCACCCCCCACGTGCACTGCTGCCATGGAAACGCACACCCGGAACCCGCTCTGGTACCTACAGTGCACACACATATATATAATAGAGAGAGAGCTACACAGCATGGAGTCCCAGCACAGTGAGCCGACAGGGGACTGTGTCCGGCTTGCACAGAGTACGAGCCGGGCCGGTCCTGGGGCACGGTGGGTGTGTTCTGAACCGTTTGGGGAGACTGGAGGCAGTGCCCCAGCTGCTCAGCGGGGCCTGGGCAGTGAGGCTGTGCCCCACGCCCCATGGCAGAGCAAGGCCCCCCACTGAAGGGCGTGTTCCTTCCCCTTTGGGAGTTAGACCTGATGCTGCCTTCAACACAAGCCACTTCCAAGGGGGGGCCCAGGTGATGGCCCCTGAGTATCAGGGGGCAGCAGCACCGGCCCAGCCCCCCTCGGCCCCCGGGCTCCCGACGAGGAAAGTGCAGCTGGCCGTGTGGGCCGAGGACAGGGTGGTCACTAAGGCAGTGCTGCGGGTGGGCGAGTCGAGAGAGGAGGGAAGGCGGGGGCCAGACATAGCCTCCCAGGACCCCGGGGACGGGGGCCCGGCACCCGGCCCAGGGTCATGTGGCCACGGCCTCCAGGTAGCTCTGCAGCTTGCGCACTGTGGTCTCGTCCAGAGAGAAGAGGTCAAAGTCGAAAGTGGTGTTGGTGACGTTGAAGTGGCCGGTCTCCTCAATCAGGTTCACGATCTGGAAGGTGGTGGCAGGGTGACTTCAGGGGACAGGGTAATGCGCTGGGGCGGCCCCGCCCTGACCAGGCCCTCAAAAAGAAGGGAGGGTGGCTCCTTGGGGCTGCCAAAGGGGGTCTGGCAGCCCCTGGCCTCAGGGGCACCCCGCCTGGGACTTCTCTGGGATGCTGTGCCCTCAGCGGGGCCACAGGCGGGCGGGCTCCAGCCAGTACCTGCTGCAGCACGTTGCGTTCCCGCAGCGCCATCAGCCTCCGGTGCAGCTCCACCAGCTCGTCCGTGTAGGCCTGGGTGGCAGATGGGTGCTCAGAGGGCAGCCTCAGCCCCTCAGTGGGCCCCGCCCTCCAGAACACCCTCCCCTCGCCCCGCACCCTGTGCCCATGACGGCCTGAGCCCCCACCTTGTCGTAGGCGCCCCTCTTGAGGATCTTCTCAGGCTTGCTGCAGGGCTCCGGGCTCCGGCGGCCTGACGCCTGCTAGTGAACCGGGTCTTCATGAGCGCCCCTCCGCACCCCTCCCTCTAGCCCCCGGCTGACGGTGCAGAACTGACCTCCCCCTGCGCCCACCCACCTCAGCCTCGGATCCTTGGAGAACCCCAGGCCCCGCCCTCAGCCCTGCCTCCAGGGTGTTACCTTGCTGTTGGGCGGGGGCGGCTTCTTGGGTGGAGGGGGCTCCCGGCCGGGCAGGCAGGAATCTGCGCTGTTATCGCTCTCGCTGTCACTGAAGCTCAGCCTGAACGCAGACACGAGGACTTGGTCAGACCTCCTCTGCCCTCTGCTCTGGGGACATCCAGCAGCCCCACCCAGCAAACACCACTCCAGGGCTTTGGGACAGGGGCTCTCCAAAATAACACTCAGGGCCTGCCCCCTCCCTGGGCCAAGCTGCGCCCAGCACTCCCCCTGCAGCTTTGGAGACCAACTTCACTCAGCTCTGCCAACCTCAAAAAAAAAGGAAAGAACACGCCCGAGGCGCCTTCAAAGGGCAAAGAGCCCAAAGAGCAGCACTCGCGCCCTGACAGGCCCGGGGCCCGCGGGGCTCCCTGCAGCCCTGGTGTGCTCTCCTGGGCCACTGCAAGCCAGATCGGCTTGGGGTCCTGAGCTTACTGCTGCGCGGGTGCAGCGGCCTGCAGGACAGTCACTCAAGCACTGGAGCCCAACGCCACGGGGCGCAGCAGGGCCCGGGCCCGGGCCCGGAACCGGTCTGTCTGGGGTTGGCTCACTCCACGCCTCCTGGTGGCGCAGGGCCCAGGCTGGGTCTGCGTCTCCGCCTGGACTTCCTCTGAGAGGAGTGGACAGGGAGGACCACTCACAGTCATCACTCTCCGAGGCGCGGGCCCCTCTCTCGGGGTGAACCCGTTCCAGGGCGCCTTCCCTTCACAAAGGAAAGGGAGCTCCCTGGGGCTCCCACCGGCTTCTCGGGATCAGCTGCACAACGCACTGCGTGCTTCGCGGCATCCACCATCGCCACCTGCTTTCAGCTGGCTGAAGGCAGTGCAGGCCACCACCCGTCCCTTTGGATGGTGCTTGTCCGCCTCTCAGGACCTCAGGACCCATATCGCACTGCTGTTCACCCGGAACCCTCTCCACTTGGGCCTTCAAAGTTCTCTACTGAATACGCGCCACCAACACCAAGAGCTACACCACTTATGGCGGCTGCGAGGCTCACCGTCTTGGGAAGCATCCGCGGGGTTCTGGCAGCGCCCAGGGTGCCACCCCCGCAGGAAGGAAGGCACAGCCGCTGGATGCTCAGATTCTCCAGCTAGCTGGAATCTAAAAGCCGCTCCTCCCCGGTCATGTTGCCCTCCACCCAGATAAGACATGCTGGTCCATTCCTTTCAGCTTTTCCAGAACATCTCGCAGCTCAGTGAGGGGGGCACAGAGGGAGCACTTTCCCAGCTGCCCCCCAACCCAACTCCTGGGGAGCCACAAGCAGCGCCCTCAGGCGGGGTCTCTGCCTGGGACCCCTCATTCCTCACTCCGGTAAGGGGAGCCCAACAGCTGTCACCTCACCACAATGCGGCAAATCCCGCCTGCTGCTCCCTCCTTTTGCCTGAAACAGGCTTCATCATGAAAGCAGTGCTGGGAAGCCTCAGTCCTGAGGCACTCCCTGTCCTATGTACCCCCGAGGTTGACCGTTTCCTTAGTAAACTTCCCTCACAATGTGATGGGCTGCGGGGCCTCTGCTCTCTCCACGAACAGCCCTCCCACGGGCTGCAGAGCATCGGCGCAAAGGCAGGCAGTCGGTCTCCTTGTTGCCCAGGCGACACTAGTGCGTCAGCCAGGCCCAGGAGTGGCCAGACTGCCCTGCATCTGCCAGGCGGCAGCTGGGGGTGATGGTGGACCCAGGCCCCTGCATCCGAGCAGCTGTGGCGCCAGCGTGAGGGCCCATGTGGCCCCTTCCCTGACGATGGATGCGCCCCCCCCCAAGCGGCCCCTCTCAGGCCCACGTCCACCCCTAGAACAGGGGCCAAGGGTCCTGGGATGTTCAGCCCCTCACCACCATGTGGAGAATAGGATGCAGGCTGGCCAGCCCCTCAGCTCCCTGTGCCAAGCATCCAGCAGGACCACGCTCAAGGTCTCCAGCCTCACGGAGTCACTGCCCCATGCCTCCCCACAGTGAGTGCCTTCCCTGCACGCTGGGAGCAGACCCAGTGACCAGCCCATCTTAAAAGAGACTCTGGGACGCAGGGGGTTCCGCCCCATGGGGAGGAGGGGCTGGACCCAGATTGGCTGGCTGACCTAAGCCTGCCCTTCCGCAGGCCTGGGGCCAAGGCCAGCATTTGCTCTGGGCTGGAGGCTGAGAAAGCACAGCCATCCCATCCCTGAAGTGGGTTCACTCTGAAGGTCTGGGGGTATCCAATGGAGGTGCCTCAGCTCACCTCACTCCGGGGGAAGGCCACATGTCGCCTGCCCTAGGCCAGCGGGTGGCCACTACTGCTCCCCACAGGGGATGTCTACGTGTCTAAGGACAGTTCTCAGTCTGTCCTTGCCCCACGCCACACACGTGGGGAAGAGGGAAAGGACTCCTGGCCCGAGAGCAGAGGGACCAACCCCTCGACATCCCAAACAGGAGAGGACCAGGCTCCCAGACCCACCTCAATACCCAGGCAGAGCACCACCTGGTGGGCTCCAATGCTCCCCATCACCGCGGGGACTCCCTGTCCTGGCCTCTTGGCAACCCCACAATCAATCACAACAGGGCCGGGCAGAGCGGCCCCAGTGCCCCCACAACCGCTCGCGCCCCACCAGCCCAGGCACCTGGAGTCCCTCCCTGCATTCGTCTTGCCAGCGGCCTCCTCGCCTGACGAAGAGTCGTCCTCATCAGATTCCTCAGACTGCAGGTCCTCCACCATGGAACGCAGGGGTCCTGGGGAGGGCGACGGGGAGGAGGGAAAAGGAGTGGGTCAGGGCTCTGCCTGCGCCCAACAGCCCCTCCACCCCCGAGCCACGTGGTGCTTCTTGTCATCACGACCCCCAAAACTCACCCATGCAAACTCACTACAGAGGTCCCTCTGGCCAGGTGGGGCCTGCCGCCCACCTCCAAGCACTGCCCCCGCACTACCCCCCTTCTTAAAGGACACCTGGCTCCCCTGCTCCTACCTTCCTGGCCCTGCTCGCAGGCCTCCAGCCCCTGGCCTGAGACAGGACCGCAGGGCCCCTCCATTGCAAAGGGAAGGAGCAGCCCTCCTCTGCTCCAAGTGCTGGGGTCAGAGCTCTGCCTGCAGCCAGGACGAACCAGCCCCGGCCAAGAAGGGCAAGGTGGCCCGAACCGTGGGCCAGAGAACCCACCCCCGCCAACCTGTGCCCCTCCTTGGGCCTGCCCAGCCCCTTGGCAGCCCCCTCTGCTGCTCCCGGCCCACCGTCCTCCCCTTTCTCCAGAGGCACTCAGTTCCAGTCCCCTACAGACGGCATCTTGGTTTATATTCTTGTTACCAAGGCAACAGAGGGACACAAAGCCCTCAATTACCTGGGTCACGTGATCCCTCACTGCAGGTTCCCCCTCCCTTCCTCACAGATAAGAACCCTTGGAGAGAGTGTGGGCTTGGAGCACCCCATCCCCCAGCCGCCCTCAGGACTGTGTGTCTTTCTTTCAGGCCAGACACTCCTGCCCCCAACATGCTCGCCTCCCCCAGCTCTCCGCAACCCTTGAAAAGGGATTCTAGGCCATGGAAGAAACTCTCAGTCCGATCCACTCAAAGAAGTACTTCCAGTTTGAGGGTGGGCAGGGGTCGGTTAGGCTGGGGGCCCAGGTGCCCTCTCAAACCAGCATCCGACAGGCTGGAAGTGTCCAGGCCCACCCTGCACAGGAAGAAAGCCCTCCCTGCTCTGGGGCAGCCAAGTGGGCATTGTGACCCCTCGCCACAAGCACCCCAGACGGCCTGGAGGTAAAAAGCAGTAATGCAGGCTGCCGGGGACCTGGGCTGGAGCCGCAGGAGCAGAGCACTTCCAGCCCATCCACAGAGAGCAGTGCTGGGCCGGGCTGGGGTGGGGCAGCCGAGAAAAGGGTGTTGTGCTGGCCATATGGGCCTCCATCCAAGAGGAGCGGAGAGGAGGGGTCTGGCCACATTCAGGGCCCACGTCAGACGGGGGGCCTTCTCCACAGACCCACAAAGCCCAGCTCAAAGCCCCTGTCATACAGATGGGGCAAAGCTGAGGGCCCCGGGGATGGACACCAAAGACCACCGGATGGAGCGGGACTTCGCACACCAGGCTGGCTGTCACGTGACCTGTGCCCAGTTCGCTTTTAAACACAAACCTTTGGACACGGATGTCGGAGGCCCAGTCTGGGCAGGCTCAGGCTTTTCTTTCAGGAAATTCCCCACTAACCCCTGACTTCCCCAGTAGCTCGCTAGCCTCCAGAGTGGGAGAGCCTTTCCACAAGAAACTCCTGGTACACTTAAAACAAACCCTGTCCTTGCCTCTCTCCGTACGCACCTTGACTGTGGTTCTGGGATGGCTCAAAGTCAGAATCCGAACTGGAGTCAGAGCTGGAGCTGGAGTTGGATGGGCTGGACTGGGCGGACTTCACCCCACAGCGGGGCAGCAGGGAGAGAAGACAACAGTCACCTCTCAGTCCACAGGAAAAGGAGTGGACAACAGAGGCCCCTTGGCAGCAGGGACCACCAGGCAGGACACCCCAGGCACGCACTCCAGAGGTCACTGGAACGCCAGACCCCAGCACCGCAGGCCAAGGCAGTGCCCCTCAGACCCTGATCCCAGTCCACCTCTGCCCCCACCCTCAGGGCACAGCTGGTTTGTGGTCAAATCGCCAACTGATGACCTTTTTTCCCTCCCAAGGGACTTGAATCTTTAGCCCACACCTCTGGTTCAAGGAGCGGGCAGCGTGTCTGCTGCTGCTCTAGGCCTCTGGCCCCGGCCCTCCTGCCATGAGAGTAGTGTGGGCAGTGAGCAGCTGGAGGGTCTACACAGGAAAGGCGGGTACAGACACTTGGCTTCTCATTCTGCCTCAGTCTGTCCTGAGGCTGGGACAGCTGTGACAAAAAGCTGTCTCCTGCCACCGGGTGCCCCTGAGGTGGTATCAGGTGAATGCGCACGTGACAAGCACTACAGGACAGGGTGGACTCCCTGCCCCACCCTACTGTGCCCAGGGCGGGTCCCATCTCCCTCCCTGCCCACAGCCAGCCACCCTGACTCAGCCACCAGGGGGCAGTAAAAGCCCAAACTAGGACCCCAGGCCTTAATACAGGGAGTAAGATGCCTGGGGCGGCAGCTCCCACTTCAGAGGCCTGCATGGGGAAGAGGCCTCTAGCTTCACTATCCAGAGCTGAGCCAGAACAGGGTGGCCTCTGCTCCCAGGCTTTGGCAGACACCAACAGGCTCTGGCAAAGGCACGTGCAGCAGAGTAAGCCAAGGGCCTGGGGCCGGGAAAGAATGGGCTCCGATGGGCAGAAGGACATGGGTGTCAGTTCAGAGAGCCTGCCGGCCCAGTGTACCCAGGCACTGTCCGAGCCCTGGCCTCGGGGACCGCTGGGGGAGCCAGGCTGCTCGAGCACCTGGGGAAGGCTGGATGGAAAGGCCAGGAGACAGGCAGAGGCACCCAGCAGCGTCTGCTCAGTCCCGGCACACGCCACGTGAGAGAAGACGCCAGCACAGGGGCCCCTGATCCACTGGGGCTCAAGACAGCCACTCCTGAGGGTCTATGGGCCGAGGGCAGCCCCGGCCACCAGAAAGAGAACTAAGAAGGCCCAGGTCTCCCCTCACTCAGTAGGCCCAGCAAAGGGTCAGGCTGCCTGCGGACAGAGCGCTGCTTCTCTCGGGTTTACCGCGGCCTAATCAGACCCGGTCCAGGCCCCGCCACGCACCCCTGCTGGCATCCCCTACTTGCCACCTTCATATGGCAAATGGTGCTCCCTGGGAAGCCTTGCCCAGGAAACTGGCCTAGACTGCCATTAACCACGTCCACGTGGGGGTCCCACACAGACCAGCGTGACCCTCACCCCCAACTATGTGCCTGGCGGGGCCTGGAGCCACACTGCCACTGCTGCAGGCACATCCAAGTTCTTATTCTGGCTCAGGGGTCCTGGGTTCTGACCCTGACTTTCTCACCGACTGGTTAAAGCAGTCCCTGGTTTTGAAGCCTCAGTCTTCCCAACTGTAAACTGCCAGCCTCTGCTAAGTGCAGGTGTGAATCAGCTGCCGGCCCACAGAGGGCTGTGCCAATCATGCCCCCAACTTCTGGGACAGAATTCGGACAGAAGCCCAGGCTCATCCTGCCCGGCGTCTGCATGAGGGCTCTCACTCGCTGCGGAGGCCGCCGGGCATGCAGGCTCAGGCCAGCAGACTCCGGAAGGCCTAGGGCAGGAGTACCAGCGCTGTCCTGGATGGCACAGGTCAGGCCAGGCGGGCTTCGCAGCTACACGTGTCCCCTTTCCTTCCACACAGATCCAAGGTGCACGGTGAGGGCAGGGAATCTGGAAATGGTCCCTGATGCAGCCCAGTGCTCAGGTCACATGAGGCAGCTCTCCTGGGCCAGTGACTGAAAGGGACCAACTGTCAGAAACCCCACGGGCCAAGCAGAAGCAGTGGGAGGAGCTGGGGGGCTCAGTCCAGGGACTCAGATGAGGAGCTGCCTAGCCCCTCCGAGGGCTGAGGGGGAGGAGGAGACCCCAGTTCCACATAGAGGTCAGAGGTTTCCGGTGGTGTGCCCCACTTGGCCTCCAGCGTGGCGTGGCCTCAGGAGGCCAAGAGGGCAGGGGAGGCCCAGGTCTGGAAGGCTGTCTTGCCTCCTTCACCGCAGACGTCTGTGCCTTGCTGAGGTTCCAGGGTTAGGAAATGCGAGGCACCGTCCAGCAGCCCTAGAGCACCCAGGCAACCTGCTGGTGCCTGAGTCTTACAGCTGCAGGGCTCAAGTGGCTAAGGCTTACCGTTCAGAAGTCTCTCTGTGCACAGGATGCACCCCCACATCCAGGAGAAAACCCTAGTCTTCCTCAAGTGATCCCAGAACAGCAGTGACCAAGGCCACAGACACTGGACACGCAGCCAGCCCACTCTGAGCAGCAGCGCCCAATGGCTGGTGCGCCACCACTCAGCTGGGGGGGCCACGGGGAGGCCTCCACCTCTTCCCAATGCAGGTGCATCAGATCTGGGCGCAGAAACGCCTCAACTGGAAGCGCCTGAGGTGGACAGGAGGGAAGGGCACCTGCCCAGAGCTCCGGGTCTGAGCAGAAAGAGAAGGATGCCAGACAGGGCACTATCCAGCACTCAACAAACTTCCAGCAGCCAAGTGGGTGACTGAGATGGCCCTGGACTAACTGCGGGTCTTCCAAATAAGAGAGATGTCCTAGGGTCCTGCCGTCTCCAGGTTCACGGCAGACAGCACTTCCTGGCTGCGAGAAACACTGAGTGCGTGGCGTTGCCAGCCCCGCGTATGTCTCTAAGCCAGTGAGGATGCACTGTTTACCCATGACCAAACTCTCACCTCCCCAGCCACCTCCGAGGGTCCTCTGGAAGCCACACACTCAGAACATCAGTGCTACTGACACAAACCACCTCTGGCTTCATCTCTGGGAACCACTTTCAAAGTCTCTGAGCTCTGAGCCGCAATGCTGGGAGCTTTTGCCTTGGAGAGTGAATGAGTTTGGAAACCATAAAAGGCCACTGAGAGCAGGGGTTTATGATACAGGTGAGGGGAATCAATCATTCACCCATCCATCCATCCATCCATCCATCCATCTGTCCAGGCCCCTGTTCTCCGACCACCAGAAGCCAAACACAGCACTCAAGAGATAACATGGCCATGCACAGCCCAGTGAGGTCTGGCTACCCAGTCAACAGCCTGGCTACTGACTCCTCTGTAGCTCAAGCCAACCCTGATGGCAAACTTCAGAGCCGTGTGGAAATGTTGCTGCAGGAGGGGCCCAGGGCCTCTGGCTCCCTGATATGGAGAGTGGGATGACAATGCACAGGGGCACCCTACTCATGTAGGGAGGGGGTGCCCTGATGGAGCCTGCGGTGGCCGGGGAAGGGGCTGACAGTGAGACACCACTGCCCACTCCGACCCCCATGCGGCCAGTGAGACCCTGGCCCATGCAGGGCACTGCCCAAGGAAGAGAGCTCTGAACCCAGGGCCCTAACTATCATGCTCTACCCCAGGCACCGTCCCCAGAGTTCTCATGAGGCGGCTTCGTCACACCTGACAGAATGGGAAACTGAGGCTGAGCAAGCAGCAGAGGCTTGTCCAAAGCCACGCAGAGCAGGTGGGAGCCCAGGGCCTGAAGAGGGAGGATGAGGGCGGGTGGGGGAGTGGGCAAGTGGGTAAGGCGCCACCTCACCTCGGTCTTGAAGGAGGCCTCGTCCTCTGAGTTGGACTCCTCTACCTCTGGGGGCTTTTTGATCTCCCTGGGCTCGCTCTCGGCCTTGACCTTCTCCCCCTTGGCGCTGCCCTTGTCCTTGGCCGGCTTTTTGTCTGAGAAGGAGGAAGACGAGGTGCGGGGTGAGGTGCTGGGGGCGCTCCTGGATCCCTTGGAGCTGCTCTTCTTCTGCTTTTTGGCGCTGGGCTTGGGTGAGTCAGCGGCAGCCGGCCGCTTGCTGGAAGACTTGGGCGGGGGTGGTGGCGGGGGGCCACCCTTGGGGGACATGCTCTCCAGTTTGGTCTCCTTCAGGGCCATCTTGGGCTCCTTGAATGCAGCCTTGGGCGGAGGGGCCTTCTCCTCCTTGGGCGGCCGGCCCTCGCCCAGCTTCCGTGCGGCATCCTTGGCGCTCCTGGCCTGCTCGCGCTCCGGCTCCTTGGAGGGGCCTCTGCTCTCCGAGTCCTTGCGCGGCCGCTCCCGGTGCTCCTTGGCCGTCTTGTGGGCCTTGCAGGCCTTGCCACTCTCCCTGCTGGCGTCCTGAAATGCCGGGGCGGGAGGGGGACACGGTCAAATGGCATCTCGCGGCCACCCTGCTCCGCCTCCCCCGACCCCTACAAAGTATAATCCACCTGATTCAGACTCAGCTAGAGAAAATCTTCCATAAAGCGAAAAAGTAAGGCAGCAGGTGAGAGTTTTAAATGGAGCTGTCCCTTTAAACTACTAGGAAGTGTCAGCAGGTCCCGGGCGACTGCAGGCTAAGATTCCCCTCTGAATTGAACTGACATTCCCTGAGGGATTCAAGAAGAGCACACGGTGAGTCAGATATGAGACAGGCAAGCCACGTCTACCCACTCCCGCTCCAACGCCTCGCAGTTTCCCGCGGGGCCCGGGGAATGGGGGGCTGCCATGGCACTGGGGACTGGGAGTGCTGGCAGGCAGGCCCCCTCTTCTATCCCCACCAAAGCCTGGTGCCTCGCCAGGTGGCCCCCACCCAGCCTGGATGGCCTGGCTCTGGCCAGGCCCCAACACACACCAGGACACTGCAGTTCTTTGATCTCCACAGTCAGCATTTATTGAGCGCCTGCTGGAGTCCCAGGCACTGCGTAGGACAAATGGCTCCTAGACATCTTGAAACCGAAGCTGCCTGGGCAGCTGTTCTAAAACGTGCACGATTCCAGGATCTCTGTCTCGGAAATTCAGAGGGTTGAGGAACCCGGACTCTGGTGCTGCTGGTGAGCCAGGTCGTGGAGCTCCCACTGGGGACAGAGGCAGCAGGCAGCCCTGCTCCAGCTGCCAGGAAGGCCAGTCTGTGGGCTCCAACCCTGTGCACCTATGCTTCCTCTGAACAGAGAAAGAGCACCCACCTCACCAGGCGATGGTGCAGGGCTGGCACACAGCGAGCGCGCAATCAAGGAGGGTGGTGGCCACTCTCCCCCTGCCCCTACCTCACGGGCCTCATCCCCATCAATGACGCACCACTATCCCGCCGCACACCCAGGGCCACTGACAGGTGCCTGCTGCTGTCAGCTGCCAAGGACTCTGCCCCCAAATGTACCGGACGGCGCACGGCTGGGCCCAGAGGCTCCCCAGATTAAAGCTCACCAGGGAACCAACAGAAGCCAGACGCAGAGGTGGCCCACAAGGGGAGTGCTGGCCAGGGGCTCCCCTGAAGCAGCATCATTCTACCAGCTCAGCCCCAGTGTCGGTGGGGCGGGCGAGCCAAGAGAGCACCCAGCATGTGGGCCTCTGCTTCCTGCTCGCAGCTCCCAGAGGGTCCAGCAACAGACCCACCCGGCGAAGAGCCACAGGGAATGACAGCACAGCCAGCGTCCTCCCTCTGATCTGCTCAATCCCAGTCACCCTGCAAGTCCACAGCCCCACCAGCGCCAGGGTGCCGGGACAGCCCCACGTGGCTCTCACATCACCACAGCAGTGGGAAGGCTGCTCATGCCGCGAGCCCCCAGCAACCTGTCCCAGAGGGGCACAGCCCGGGGGCGGGCGTGTGGAATGGGGCCAGTCTCTGAGGGCTCCACTCCCCAGAAAGCTGCTCTCCCAAGGAGGTAGGCCAAAAGCAGAGACCGCCCCCCCCCAGGCAATTCCGGCTTCTTCTCACAGGGAACACGGGCCTCCTAGGCCTCAAAAGCTGACCCCAGTCCCAAGAGGTGGAGCGGGAGCACCCCGAGGGGCATGTCCACCCACAGCCCCCAGCGCAGCTCCCACTGGGCCCCCAGCCCCGGTCAACCGAGCAGCCGCCGCTGCCCAGGGCCTGCCCGAAGCAGGAGCCTTGGAGCAGGGCTCTCTCAAGTCACATACTAAGTTTCAAGCACAATGTAGATGTTCAGTCACATTCTCGAAGCTTTCAATGACCCAAAATGGCTAAGAACCAGTGTCGGAAAAAGGTCCACCAGGCCACTGGCTCATGTAAGACAAGAATAAGCAGGGCTCTCTGAGGCTACAGGTGCATGAGTCCAGAGGCTGCAGGACAGCCACCTTCACACTGAGCCTCCAGGGGTCCCTCTTCTCCTAGGAGGTTCCAATTCCTGCCTGCCACACTACCCTCCGAGGGGGCTGTGGGGCAGGGACAGAACCACCAGGGATGGGTCCAACTCAGGCCAGAGCAGCCAGGCACTCCAGCAGCCCCTGGGCCCCTGGTTGGGCGAGGCCCTGCCAGGACCCAGCCTTTACCTCCCCGCCCTCCTGCCTGGAGCATGTGGCCCAGCCAGTCAGACTCCTCAGGTCTAGGAAGCGGAGAACCCATCAGAAGGAAGGAGCCAGTGCCCAAAGGAAGGCCCTCACCGGGAGGAAAGGTCTGATGATTCAGAGGGCAGGACGTAACAGCAGGCAGAGAAGGCTTGCTAGAGAGCTGTCGGCAGAGCAGGACCTGCCTGTGCCACCTGAGAAACCTGCGCAGGGCCCCTACGTCACAGCGCCCAGGGAGCTGTGGAAAGATGCTGGACGGGGAGGGTGGAGACGGAGGACCCTGCCTGCAGGCCTCCTGAGTCTGGCAGACATGCCTACCAGCTTGGGGGCCCCCAGGGGTCTCAAAGACCTCAGCAAGAGATGCCAGAGCAGCCACTGGAGTGTCCTCGCCACCAGGGAGGGCATCTCTTAAGTGGTGTGCAAGTGACGTGTGCAGAAGAGACAGCAATTCCCACTCTCCCTATCTTGCACAGAACGCCAAAAACCGTGGGTGGCTGAGAGAGAAGCTGCCAAGATCGCTAGCAAGAATTTTTCTCCCGCTTAACTTTCACGAGACTCAGGGAAAGACATGCCCAGAAGGCCGGCATGGGGAAGACCCTGGAGCTGCACGCTGTACTTGAAGACTCTGGCCTCACACGTCCAGAGGGCTGAAGTCAGAGGAATCTGAGGATTTCAGAGAGCTAGTGGCCTCATGAAAAGTGCCAGAAAGATTCTGCCTGGGCGACGTGGCGCTCCTCCAAGGTGGCTGATGAGCGTAAGGCTATCGGGCAGCCCAAGACGTCAACCTGTCCCAGTGAGGGTGCCCTAGGCCCTTAACATCCAATAGCAGGTGAAACAAGAAAACTACAAAGATGAGAAGTGGATAAACTGGCGGGGTGGGTGGCAGACGACGGGGCAGCTGCCCTGGAAGCCAGACGGGGCTGGGCCTCCAGGACTCGGAGCAGTGTAGACGGCTGCAGGGAACAGGACGCACGCTCACAAGCCTGCGTCCCCTGCGACACCACCCCAAGGGCTCTGGAGGCCACTCTGGGACAGCTGAGGGAGGTCTCGGGGCACAGAGTGCCGTCGGCCTGCCGAGGCCGAGACAAGACAGCGAGGTGCTTCCTCTTGGGGTGGAACAGCTTGCTCACCCATGTCACTCCTCCTGGCCCCTCCCCCAAGTAAGCTCTCTCCGCCGAGAGCGGCTGCCGAAGGAGGAAGCCAAGCCTGGAGCCGAAGAGAGCGCCAGGCTGTGACAAATGGGGCATCCTGGCTGTGGCAGAAATGCTCCGTCCACGGCCCCAACCACGCAAGCCCTCGGACTGTATCTGAGTGGTCCTCGGGGCCTCTGTCTCAGTGGAGGGATAATGGAGCAGGCTCTCTGCCTCAAGAGGAAGGGGATGAAGTGCCTGCAATGACCTGGTGGTCCGTGCAGCTCAGCAGGGCAAGCCTCCTGACTAAGCGGCGGCGGCGAACTGCCGGGCGGAGCACAGAGCTGTGCTCCAAGAGGAGGATAACGAGGGGGCCTGCAGGGGCGCCCTGAGCCCAGGACCCTCCACTGGGCCCCCGAGCTCCCATGGGACTGGGCCTTCCGCCTCACTAACCTTGGAGCCGTGGGATGGTTTGGTCTTCTTGGGGTCAGAGAAGGCAGAGAGTGGAATTGTGGGTAACATGGGGTAGTCAGGGCTGGGCCTGGACACCGTTTCTGCTCCTTCGGGCATTACCATCACCTAGTGATAAAGAAGAGACAGATGTTATCAACGAGCAAGGAGGCAGGCTGGAAATCCGATCATCAAGAGGAAGTCCGCCTGCAGGAGCCTGGCCAGAGGCCAGCCTCGCTTCCTTCAGGGGGAGAGGGCAGAGGAGAGCTCGAGCGTCATGTTCTCAAAAGAATCCAAGGTGTTCCCTCCATGAGGGGCTGGGTGCTGAGTGCTGGAGCGAAGCAGGTCGTGGTGCAGAGCCAAGAGCAGCCAGGTCCCAGGATGGCTGGGCCGGCCGAGAAGATGCAGAGCGGGCCAAGAAGCATAAGGAGGAGCCGGGGCCAAGGCTGACCATGCTTCAGACAGACCAGAAGCTCAGGCTGGTAAGGCGAGGGGCCAGCCAGACACCCAACCAGGCAGCTGAGTGGCAGAGTGAGCAACTTGTATGAGCTGCGCGCGTGACTTCACTGGGTCACCTGTATCCTGGGGGACCAGCCCATGTCCACTCTCGGGCAGGTGAGGCACACAAACAGGGAGCACGGCGCAGCCGCCAGCTGGAGAGAACTGCGTGGGGTGGGCATGGGGGAGGGACTGGAGAAGGAAGGCCGGGGGTCCTGCCAGGAGGTGATCCCTGGGCCACCTGCAGGGTCCAAGCCAGGCTCCCGTGGCACCCACTGACGGGGAGAAGGCTGGGTGCAAGCTCTTGAAATGCTGGCGCTGCAACCACTGCTAGTGAGCACTACTAGCGGGCAGCCACTCAGGAGGGGCCTTCCAGCCCAGCGAGACAGAACAGAAGAATAAAGCGCACGGAAAAAAAGAAGAAAAGAAAAACGCATTTAGCTTGGTAGAACAGGCACCATTAATAACCCTGAGAACGCGGAACTCCCCGATGAACCAGAGCTTTCATCTGAGGAGGCTGAGGTCATTCCCGGCCATGGGGATGCCGGGCGGGAAGGAGGGCGGTGGAGCCCCTCGCCCCCAGGGCCCCACGACTCCAAGGCAGTGGAGCCCAAGGCTGTCTCATCAGAGCCGGTGTGACCACAACACTCTTAACCAGGCACCCAACCTGCCAGGTGCCCGAGGACCATGTTGTCGGGGAACCACACACCCCACAGCCAGCAAGGAGGCGACTGAGAGCCCAGCCCGGGAGGCCCTGGTTCGTCCACCTGCAGACCTTCTCCTCCTTTCACAGCAAGTTCTCCTCTCTCCCTTCGAATGAACACCCTAAACTGACACTTTCAGGACAGTGCACGCCTTTGTCTCTCCTCTCCTTGACAGCCTTTGGAGTACGCGGCCTCACCTCCACCTCCACCACCGGGCTTTGCAAGGACCCCACCCACTTGACAGAAATACAGATCCTCAGCCACTGAAGGAGCCTCTATTTCTGTGCAGTTCAATGGCTGACAGCACACAATGCTGAGGGGCCTGGCAACCGCAACCACCTGCCCAGGGCCGGCCTCTCATCGCCGGGTACACTGGGGAAGCAGCTCCAGTCACTGCTGGGCGTGTGTGGGCCTCACGTGAGGAGCAACAGAACTCCGGTGACCTCGGCAGAGGGGCTGCACAGAAAGCAGTTCTCTAGACTTACAGCACGGCCTGCTCCTCTGGCTCCTCCAGCATCGACATCCAGGGGCCATCTGCCACCAGATGGCAAAGGCAGCCCCACTGGGACCGAGAGCCCCCGTCCCATAGCCGACCTGGGTGGCTCCTGAGACCAGAGTGCGCGGCTCTGCCCTCGGCCCGGGGCTAGCCCTGAAGGCCCACAGCCCCAGAGGGTGAGAAAGTTCCCCACCAGTCAACCAGCTCTCTGGGCACCCCCACACTGGGAGGAAAGCACCCAGCAGAGACCACAGCGCAGCAGCCGGACCGGCCCTTCCCAAACTGCAAGCTGCACCTGCCCTCCCGACTTCTCTCCCTCGCCTCCTCCTCCTTCCCCGCCCCTCCAGTTTTTATGTGTTTAGATGATGCACACTGAGCCTTCATCTCCTCAGAGCAAAGAAAACATCTTTACGTGGGGAATGGAGGGGTCAGTCCTTTGGTCCTGGAGCATGAGAGGCCTATGGAAAACTGTCTGGGTGTCTGTCTCCCAAAGAAAAGTGACTATGAAACCTTTGGGGGACATCCAGGAACACCTCTGGAAATACTTTGGAAAAGGTCTGGCAGCAAATATAAAGCAGAGAAGCAGAGCTGGTGGGAAGAAGTGCTGAGCCCCGCAGCCCCACCCCACTTCCTCGGTTCTTCTGGAACTCCTGGGCAAGTATCTATGTAAATCCCAGCACCTCCCTGTTCTGCTCCTGGACTCCATCAGCCATCACATGCTAGATTAGAATCGCACACTAATCTTCTGAACACAGCGAACTTAATCAAATGTTCTGCAATGAATAAATGATTGCTTTCACATTTTTTTAAAAGTTTATAGAAGTCTCAACTGAATTAAATGAACAGGAAATGATTGCTCCCCAGAGCCAAAGAAATCCAACCCACACTCCCTGTATGCACTGGGGAGGTGGACCTGGCCCCAACACACACACACATGCACGCACACTTGCACGCACGCACTCACTCTCACGCCCCTGGCCCAACTCCTCTGTCCCAGGCACCAGCTGGTACTGGGGCAAACGCTCAGTGACTCTGGGGTGTCTTGTTGCTCGGCCTGCACCTCCCTCGGCACAGTCCAGTCTGCGCCCCTGCTCCTCCATGACCAAGCATCCTATCCACACAAAGCACCTCACCACACTCCCCACAGGTCCCACCATGCGCTCCCAGCACTCTGCCCCCACACCAGGACTGCCAGCCACACAACTCACAATGGAGACCTAAGCTCTGCGAGCTGACACTTTAATCTGGCTTGTGTCACAATGACAAAACTGCAAAGCAGCAGCGTGCATCATCAGGGAACCCCACAGAGAGCCGTGGCTGCCTCCCCAAATGGCGCGGCTGAGCACGGCCTCACCAGTCCGGTTAAAAACCGGCTCCAGCACCTCACCACGCTGACAAACCAGTCTCTGGCCTCGTGCCCATTACTGCCCCACCCCCACCTTCATGGAGGAAGATGCTAATTAACCACAGCCAACAGGAAGCCAGGGATAACCAGAGACTAGTCAGTCATTCACAGCCGACCACACCCCAGCACAGACTCCGGACACCTGGGCCCCATCCAAAGCTGCCAGCTGCTGCCCGTGCACCCTGCCCTCAGGGTCTTGGGCGCCCGACCACATGTTGGGGAGACGTGCTCCAGGGAGTCCAAGGCGCCGCCAGCACCAAAGCTGCACAGCGCCAGGGCCATGCCGGAGCTGCCTGCCCGCCCGCGCGCGGCGCACTCACCCCGCCGGCCATCAGGAGCTTGTACCGGAACTCGATGGTGGGGTTGTTGAAGGTGAGCTTCTCGCAGCGCAGGTGGTTCACAGGCGGGTTGCCCTCCAGGTTCAGGAACAGGTCATAGGTGAAGCAAACTTTCCTTGGCTCCTCCTTAAACAAAGAAAACAAGGAAGTCGGTTCAGAGGGGCGGGCAGGAGGCTGCAGGGGCAGCCACAGGACAGGCGGACACGCGCCCCACGGCCGGCCCTGCCCCTCCCAGCTTTGCTCAGCTGCTGCTTCTCTCCCCTTGGACCCTCACCTGCTTCTCTGTGCCTGTCTCCTCATCCATCTGGTCACCCAAAGAAATAAACTTCCTATTTGCAGAGAACCCGGCAAAGCAGGCTCCACAAGGGAAATGAAGATCACTGAGAACCATGTTCTCAGACGTTAGTGAAGTGGCCCCGCCAGCGATGTGTGCAGCCCCATGCAAACGTTTCCCCAAACCCCCGCCCCGCAATCCTCATGGTTCTCGGCCAACAGAAGGCACGCAGCTGCTTTCCGTGACAATGCTGAGAGCTGACCCCAGGGTCAGAGGCCTCAACCCCCAGGGAAATTTCTCCAAAGACATACAAGTGGCCAATAAGTACACAAAAAGATGCCACTAGGGAAATACAAATCAAAACCACAAAATACTGCCTCACACCCACTAGGATGTCAATTATTTTAAAAAAGGAAAATAACAAGCATTAGCAAGGATGGGGAGAAACCAGAATCCTTGTGCACTGCCAGCAGGACTGTAAAACGGCGGCCCCTCTGGAAGACTGCATGAGAATTTCTCAAAATGTTACAGAGTAACTATGTGACCCATATGTCTCCCCGGACACAGACCCAAGAGAAATGAAAATACACAGTCACGTAAAACCTTGCACACCTATGTCCACAGCAGCATTATTCACAACAGTCAGACAGTGGAAACAACCCAAGTGTCCTCCAACAGGTGAGTGGATACACATCCTGGTCCACTGTGGTCCATCCACGCAAAAGAGTGTTACCAGTCATAAAAAGGAGTGTCACTGACACACGTCACAACACAGATGACCTTCAAAGCACGATGCTCAGTGAGAGAAGCCAGCTACAAAGGCCACAGAGTGTGTGACTCCATTTACATGAAGCGTCCAGAACAGGCACACCCACAGAGACAGAGCGGCTTCGTGGCTGGCAGGGGCTGGGAGGGGAATATGGAAACTGACTGCTAATGTGGACGAGGTCTGTTTCTGGAATGATGAGAATGTTCTGAACTAGAAAACTGAGACGACTGCACAACACTCTGAATGTGAACACACTAAAACCCACCAAAGCCATGTGCTTTAAAGGGGTGAACTTTCTGATATGTGAGTTATACCCCAATTTTTAAAAATGCCATCCACAGGAGAGAAAAGGCTAGGAGACAAGAGCCAGTGGAGGTTTCCCAGCAGTTCAGAGGAGACAGGTCGGCCAGGGTGGGGAGGTGGGCAGGGCTGCCGAGCCCTCACGCTGGCATTTCCCGGGCTCCCTTCTCTTCCCCCTTCCTCCCCGCACCCTGGCTGCGCCTGCCTTCCTCCTGCTGCAGCAAAGCTGGGGCCCCAGCCAGCCACATGCCCGCTTCTGAACAAAGGGGACAGGAGCGAGGTCCTGCAGCTGCACTTGGATGACTCTGGCCCCTCGTTCAGGGCACAAAGGTAGAAGGTGAGCCTGCCGTATGGAAGAGCTGCAGGCCCTGCCCTCCTCGGAGAAGACAAGTTGGCAGGCCTTCCGAGCCACTGCCGGCTGGTGAGGCGACACCGGCCTGGCCCCTCCCCCAGTGGCCCCTGGCCTCAGGAAGACGGGTTTCTACCCCAGCCCACCTACACTGGACTTGGAAATCGGTCCCCTTGTCCGATTGTGGACTTGTGTCCTAGTCTGGGGTGATGAGATAGGTGAGGTCAGCCCAGGGAGAGCTTTCCTTCCCAAGTCAAAAATCAAAAACAAAAGTGTGAGGAGAAAGTCTCAGTCTTCCTGCCTTACTGAGACGCGACGCCTGTTGGCCAGCATCAACCCTGGGACAAGCGCTGGGGAAGCCCAACACCTTAGGAGGGCAGCTCTGGCTCCACGAGCCGCTGCCCCAAGGCCACAAGCCAGCTGCCTCCCACTTCCAGTGAAGGAAGAGAAGGCGACTCCCGTGGTAAGTCACACCCCTAAATGCGACCAGCGCCCCGCCCCGTGCCCGCCCTCATGTGTGGAGGCACTCGTCACAGTGGGCGTGTGTCCCCTTGGAGGTAGGGGCTGTGGGTATCCTGTCCTGTGCTCCGGCAGGTGCTGGTCTAGGGAGGCGCTCCGTATTTGCCACGAGAATGAAATGGGAGGACTGAGAAGGGCCTGACCCAACAGCGAGGATGGGAGGGGGCCAGTAAGGCCCCCTGGAGGCTGTGACAGGCTTGGAGAACAGCGGTTAAGAGTCGCTGAAGCCAAGCCAGGAAGGGTGAGGGGGTGAGGAGAAGTGGCACAGGCCACAGCGTCCTCTCCAGGTACCCCGAGAGTCTACGGGGCTGCAGCTGGAAGGGGAGGGTGGACAGCGGTGGCGGCAGGGGACCCAGAGAGAAGAGCCTTGGCTGCCACTGGGAGGGGCGGCTGAGGCTCAGCAAGAGCAAGCCCAGATCTGAATCCCAGGAAACGAACACCCTCTGGCTGGCGGCAAGTTCAGACTGGGAGCAGGGCTTGAAACTGGCAAATAGAGGGGGTAGAGGGATGGAGCACTTGCCCTGCTTCCCAGTAGGTAAGCACACAGAAGATAAGAGGGGTGAATGGCACAAATGGATTCCGGCCAGTATGTGAAGAAGGAATGAGGTGATCCCGATACGTGACTCCTGACAGGTCGGTAATCGAGGCGCTGTCTGTGAACTCTGCCAGCATCACGAGCACAGACATCAGAGACCCACGTGCCACCTTCCCAGCAAGATCTCACCTCCGGATGCAAGTTCAAATGCTGAGGGAAGACACCAGTGGAGGACTGGGCTCCATACAGACACCACAGGGACAAAAGAGGCAACAAGCCAGATGGCACCAAACAACATCTGGCCATGGGACACACGGCACAGCTTCTTCAACAGATAAATTGCAAAGAAAAGAAAGAGACTGCAGATGGAAAATCTATACATTCAAAGAGACTTAAGAGACAAACCCCTGAATCACACTGTACGGGTCTAATCTAGACCCTGATTCAGACAGAAGATCCTTAAACACCTGCCTGGAGATCAAGGAACTATTAATTTGTAGGCGTGACACTAGAACTGTTATACTATTAAAAAGGAATTCTTATTTTTTAAAGACACATTCTGAGACACTGACACATGAAACAATATCTGGGATTTGCTCCAGCATGACCCCCACGGAGGAGCACTGTGCTTGAGACGGGCTACGCATGGCTGGATGTGTCAATGGCGGGAACTGGGTGATGGCTACCAGGGGCTTGTTCCATCACCCCACCCACTCCTGCAGGTGCTTCAGACCTTCCCCATCACCTTCTGAGTGGACACAGGGCGGCGAGGCTGCAGGCTAGGAGGAGGTGCTCAGCTAAGGGCATGTCTCAGCGGGGGCCAGCTGGCAGGCAGCTGGACACCCAGTGACCCCCTTGTAGAGCACAGGGTTCAGCTGGGCCTGGGGCCCTCTCAGTGGACAGGGCCTGCCCTCCTGAGCCTCGTCCTCCTCGCCTGCAATGACATGGGGAAGGTGAGATAACACCACCACAGTGCTCAGCTTGGAGCCATCAGGAAACAGGGACTGCTGTCTTCACCAGGAAGAGATCAAGGCGAGGCCTGAGGGCACGTAGAGACGCAGGACCACAGCCACAGGACTCCCCGGGCAAGGATGGGGGCTCACAGGGATGTTCCTCAGCTCCACCCACTGCCAAACTCGGGTGCCAGAGCTCAGAACCAGACCCTCCTCCTGTCTCCACCCTCTCTGGGTGACCCCTACACACAGAATGGTGGTGTAGCGCCAAGTCAGTTCCAGCCACTCCCCCTGCCTGCTCTCCACCCCACCCCTGCCCCACTCCTCAGCCAGCCCCTCCTCATCTCCTCCAGACCCTTCACCACCCCAAGCCACCCAGCTGCTTCAACCCATGGAGTTTAAACTGGCTCATGGCTCATCCCCAACCCACTCCTTTAAAATCCACCAAAGGCTTCCCTCCAAGAGCCTTATCTACCATTATCCCCCATCACAGCACTGGTCACCATCCGCAGGACAGATGTCTGTTTTCTGTCCACCTACTCCACTGACAAAGGGATGCCTTTTGTTCCTATGGGGCAGCACTGAGCAAACACCCATGTCTGCTGAATGCACCTACATATCTGTCTGTCCTGACATCAGAACAGAAACGTGATGGCTGCCTGCCATGTGTTCACAGCCAAGGAAGGGTCTCTACGCTCAGGAAGCCTTCAGGGCAGCAGTGCTAATGACATGACACCGACTGGACTTTACCAGAACTCTGGGGCATCACCGCCACCAGGCACTTTTCCAAGCACCTAATATGAGTGCTTCATGGCCCGAACCATGGGCGCTCTTACTGCCCCCATTTCACAGATGAAGAAACTGAAACAGAAGCAGGTAACATGCCCGGTGCCACAAGGCTGGCCAGCAGTGAGCCAGGACTCACTCCAGGCAGGTGGTGTTCTCTGGAACCCCTGGCTCTTGGAGCGGTTTCTCACACTTACAAAAACGAAACCGGGCAATGCACTGGCCCGGGTGCACTGCGTGGTCTTCACGAAGAACTCGGTGGAGTTACATGTACTGACGCGGGACGGTCCACAGACATTTAGTTGAAAATTGTGTCTCTCTCTCTTCCCCTCCCTCCCTCTCTCACACACATACACACAGAAAAAAATGTGGTTTCTGGAAGGTTATTTATAGTGGTTACTTCAAGGAAGTAGGCTGGAGCGAGGACCTCAATTCCCTGCAACATATATCACCTGTGTAGTCAGAAGTAACAAAAAATGTTTTAAAGTGCAACGTGGGCTGAACACTGCAGGCTGTGGGGTCTGAGACCCCACAGATGCCGAAGCAGCTCTGCCGCCATCGTGCTGTGTGACCCCGGGCCTGTCACCCTGCCCCTCTGGGCCTCAGTGAGAGGAGGAAACGAAACCCCAGGGTGCTGCATGCACAAAGAAGGTGGGAGAAAAGGCAGTGATTCTGGCGGGCGGCTGGGCCTCGCGGGAAGACCCGACACTGCCAAGCTGTCGCCAACAGCCAGAGGCAAGCCTCCGAGCCGCTCGCCAGGAACGGGCTGTGCCTGGAGGCCAGAAGTGCAAGGGAGACTTTGCTTCTGGACCTTTGAATTCCGAACACAGTGGTGCACTCCCACTGAGGGTACTCAGACAAAACCAGGTGGCAGCGGACTGACTCTGGAGTGCAGCCGGCTTCTGCACTTGCTGGGTGACACCAAGCAGGTCACACTGCCAGGTCTTGCCTTAGCTTTCTCACCTGTGAAATGGAGTAACAGACCCACCACAGACAAGCGCTCGGAAACACTGGTCATCATTACACTTGGACACGGTTAAGCTCCAAGTCATGCTGCCCGTGGAGGGAGGAAAGCAAAACCGTGAGCAGGAGGGAGCCCACTGCTCCACAGTAAAGCCCTACTTACATGTGAATGTAAAACCCACCGGGAAATGGTCCGCAACAGACAGACACACCACCCTCACCCCTAGAAAGAGCAAAACACTAAGGGACAGAGGGATGGCAAGGGAAGAATTTCAGCTTTTTTTAACTCTGCATGTGTCACTATTATCTGAATTTTTGATACCCTGAATATATCCATGCATCGATGAACAATGAAAAATTAAACCAAGGTAGGAGAAGAGCAAACACTACAATTTAAAGAGCTTCGAACGGAAACAAATATTTTTATGCTTAAAGTTAGCTTCTATTATCTGGAGCCCTAACTTAATGATCTGTCCCCAGTCTAACACCAAAAAGGGTTAGAGAGGAACCCAAAACATGAACACACATGTAAACTGGCAATTTGACAAAGAAATTTGGGACAAAACAGACAAAAAAGAAGAAAGGACCAGGCTTCCTAGGATGAACCTATGAGCACCTGGGGCAAAGGGGAACCCTGAGTCACTCTGGGGGGCGATATGCCTCAGTTACACAAGCGGGGTCGGGCTGCGCCTCTTCCCTCCCACATTAGTTCTTTCGAGGCACTTCTCTCCCAGGCTCCACACCGCCCTATAGGAAATGCAGATGCATCTGGGTCCCCCATGGAGGAAGAGAAAGATGCTACAGGGAAAGAAGACTAACTGGGCGGCACAGATGGCCAGCATCCATGTGGCTTGTCACAACTCGCAGCCCCTGACCTTCCCCGGGGTCCCCTCACACAATGCCCTCTCTGTTCCGGCTCCCCAGCAATCCAGCAGTGAGGCCGGCCCCCTTGCCGCCTCAACCAGCAATTGTCCCTGGCACAGAGCAGCCGCTCCAGAGGGCTGCCCACCTCCTGAACTCTGCAAAGCCCCAGGGAGCCCGGGAGCCCAGGGAGTGTGCAGGGTGGGCAGTCCCTCCACCAGCCCATAGGGTGAGGGCAAGGGGAGGAGATGTGCTGAACCCCAAGGGTCTGGGTTCTCTGCTTAACCACTCAGCACTGCTCTCCCCTGCCGAGTCATAATTTAAACTGAGGGCAAGTGGGGAAAGCCAGCTGGGCAGCCCAAGGCCACCTCCACTCAGGATCTGGAGGCCCCGGCACGCCCACAACACGTTGCCAGTCCTGCCACACTGCCTACGTCACTGTCTCCCCAACACACGGACATGTCCAAGAAGATGCCTCTGAGAGCTTCTGGCTTGGAAGCTGGCCTTACTTTAAAACAAAACAAAAAGCAAAAAAAAACCTTTCTGAATAAAGCCATGCATACTTCCCAGTAAAATGTACAAGACGCCCTTTCTGTGACTTCAGCTAATGGCATTTGAGAAAAGTCATGGAAAGTTAGTGATGGTTAGGGCTCATTGTCCAATAATAGCTCACTGTGGGGAGCGGGGGTAGAGGGCAGGGAGGATGTCTACTATTAGCAGAAAACAACCAAAATAAGCTTTTTCACATTTTCTGTTTCTGACAATCAGGCTGTCTCTTGAAGTCAGCACGCACCCTTGACGGGCTGCTCCTCCTCCTCTGAAGTGTGCTGTTACTATCGGTGCATCTCACAGCGCAGGGGCAGGGACCACAGGAAGCCACAAGGTCAAGGGCAGCTTCGGGGGAGTTTCTGCACCCACACTCCAAATGGCCCCAGCTGAGGGGCCGGCATTCACTCCCCAGCAAATGTCCGCAGGACAAGGAGGGGGCTGCCAGCCCAATGTGGATGTGGGAAATGATGGTGCAGGTTTCTTTGCACGCGCACAACCTCTCGTCTCCATCCTACGATTAATCCTCTCCTGATCTCACCAATCACTCCAAGCCTGAGACTCAGGACTAGGGGGCCACTAGCTCCAATTTGAAAAGGAAAAAAGTTGAGATAGGTCAGCTCCCCGGCACCTGCTCAAGCTGAAACCAAGCCACCAAGCCACACTCTCACATGGACACTTCAGGGCCCCCTTGCCCCTGGACACCGACCCTGCTTTCCCAGGGCACGGATAAGTGCTTCCTGTATGGCGGCCACTGAACTAGCCCCAGGAAAAGTGAGACCAGGTCTGCCTGGTGACGGGGCGCGCTACCACAGAACAATCTGGGACAGGCATGAGGCAGGCGCCTTGCCAGGATTCTGAAGCCAAGGCCGCAAGATCTCATGGCCAAAGAGGCAGATGAGCCCAGAGGGGTCGGAGGGATCAACCCTTCCCTGAGGATCTCACAGCACACCCACTTGCTACACACAGGTCTGAGACGTCATTTTATAGAGCACATGTGATCACACACAGCCCCACTGAACGTCTCCTCCTACCCGTGGCCTCCTTTCTGAACCCAGATGTCCCTGACCTGCAAGCCTCTGCCACTCACCAGGAAGGCTGCCTTCCCGTCCTCTCTGCCCGGCTGACACAGACTCACCCTGAGTCAAGAGTAAGCCTCTCTTCCTAAGGGAAACCTTTCCCAGCACCACCCCCCTTCCAAGGGCAGCCCTGTAGCCCGGGCAGTGGCCGCGCCTCCACTGCAGGGCACTGATGGCTTGTTCTGGTGCCACCAGCCTTGTTACTGCTTGTTCAGCACCTCGCTCTGTCGGTCTGGGGGCTCCATGAGACGAGGGACCGGATCCACTTGGATCCTCACTGTGTCCTAGACTCAGTAAATACCTGCTGCACGAATATATCAATGAAACTGAAGCCAAGAAGGAGAAAAAAAAAAAAACAGGAGAAAAACAATTTCCCCTTCTCACTGTAAATAAATACATTTTTCTAAAAACCCTCAACTGCAAAGAATAAATGAGAATGGCATCCCCTACTAGATACCATCTTCCTACAGGACGTTTCCTTCTGCCTCTTTTAACAGCTGTTTCAGAGCACACTGCCAGTGGGTGGGCTGAAAAAACAAACTCACGGGGTTTTAGATTCCTTTTGCCAAACCCAAAGCACAATCCAAAAATGACAAAAACAATGGTAAACTCGACTGTCAAAATGTAAAACTTTTGCTGGGCAAAAGACACTGTTAAGAGAATGAACAGACAAGAAACAGATTCGGAAAAAATATTCTCAAATCATACACTGCATAAAGAACTTGTATCCAGAGTATATAAAGAACTATTCAAAATCAAAAGAAAACAAATTAAAATCCCTTCTCTCCCTTCCTTTCTTTCCTCTATCCCTTTTTTATCCTTTCTCTTTCTTACAAATCCATAAATAAATAAAAAGAAAAAGAAAAAGAAAAAGACAAAGACAAAGAAAACAATTGACACAATTTTAAAAAAAAAGGCAAAAATTCTGAATAGTCACTTTTCCAAAGAAAATAGATGAGTTGCAAATTAAGACAGGAAAGATGCTCAGTGTCATCAGGGAAATGCAAATCAAAACCTAATGAGACACACTTCACAGCCACCAGCACAGCTATCATCAGAGACAGAGAGTGTGGACCAGGATGTGGAGGAACTGGAACCCCCAGATGTGGCTGGCTGGAATGCAAAACGGTGCAGCCACTGTGGAAAACAGTTTGGCAGTTACTCAAAAAGTTAAACACAAGATTACTGAAAGACCCAGCAACTCTATCTTTAGGCAAATGCCCAAGAGGAATGAAACACAATGTGCACAAAAACACTTGTACACAAAGTAGCTAATAGGTGGAAACAACCCAAATGCCCTTCAACTGATGAATGGATACACAAGATGCAGTCCAGTCTGAATGGAATATACTGAGACATAAAAAGGAATGAAGCACTGACATCTGCTACAATGTGGACGAACCCTGAAACATTACACTAAATAAAAGCAGCCAGACACAAAAGGCCAGAGTGTATGAATCCACGGATGGGAAACGTCCCAGAACAGGCAAATCTGAGAGTGGGTTTGTGGTTGCCAGGGGCTGGAGGAGGGGGAATGGACTACTAAGGGCCGGGGTTTCTTTTTGGAGTAATGGAAATGTTCTAGAATTAGTGGTGACTGATACTAAAAAGCACTGAAATGATACACTTTAAATGGATGAATTACATGGTATTTAAATTATATCTCAATAAACCTAATTAAAAAAAAAAGAGATACCACTACTCACCCATTAGAAAAGCAAAAAGAAGCAACAGACCTTACCAAGTGCCAGCAAGAACGCAGAGCAGCAAGGAGCCACCTCTGCTGGTGAGGGTGCTCAGCGGCAGCCACCTCAGCCTGCGGTGGGTAGTTTCTTGTGCTGTTAAACACACCTGAACTGTAACACCCAGCAATCCCACTCCTGGCTGTTCACGCAAGGGAAAGGAAAACACATGCACACGACAACCTGCCTGCAAGTGTAAAGCAACTTTATCCAGAATCACCAAAAACTAGAAGCAACTCAGATATCCTTCAACCAAAAAAAGGATAAACAAATGCAGGATTATCCACACAATAAAAAGGAATGAGCTATTCATTCATTCAACAATGTGGATGAATCTTAAGTGCATTTTGCTATAGTGAAAGAAACCAGACACAAAGGGCTACATGTTGTATCGGTCTATTTATATGACATTCTGGAAAAGGCAAAACTGTAAGGATGGAAAACAGATGAGTTTTTTCAAGAGACAGGGTAGGGAGAGGCGCCAACTTCAAAGGGACAGTATGAGGGGACTTGGGGAGAACGAGACTCTCCTGTGCAGTGCTCTCGTGATGGATGAGTGACTCTGCCAGTCAAAGCCCAGAACAAATTTCACTGAAGACAAACTAAAATGATGATGATAATAATGACCAGATGAGCGGGGGAAGGGAGCCCAAGATGGAGCATGGATGAGGACTGATGAAACTGACTGTACTCCAAATGTACAGCCCAGCCACCAACAAAGATGGAGGAAAAGAGCTGCCACAGGTAACCCTGTAGGGCAGCACTGTACCTGGTACCGGAACTGCATGCAGACACCGTAAATTCACCTCTCACAGGAATACTGGTTGGAGATCCTAAAACTACTTTTCAGATATACTGAGATTAAAACAGGTAACCAAATATACTGCAGGTAAGGCAAACCATGTTTCTCCCTTCAGAGAAGAAGTTAAAATAAGAAAGAGGCGGGGGTGCTAGAATGAACTCAGTGGTGCTGGACTGGAGTTGGAGACACTGCACAAACTGATGTTTATTTTGATGCATATACAGACAGACAGATACGGGGATAAACACAGGCAGGGGTGGTTAGTATATATGCATATATTTCCCAGATCTGTCATATGAGGGGCCTAAGAGCAGTGACACCCCAGGAGAAGTGCTCCTAGAGCTTGGTTTTTAAATACCTTTCTCCAGTAAAAAGTCAACACCCATTTGTGATAAAAACACTCAACAAAACGGAAGCCATATATGAAAAGCCCACAGCAAACGTCACACTCAATCATGAAAGACTCAAAGTCTTCCCTCTAAGATCAGGAATAAGGCAAGGTGGCCTGTTTTCACCACTTTTATACAACATACAGGAAGTCATAGACAGAGCATTAGGGGAAAAAAAAGGTGGGGGGGAGGCATCCAAATTGGAAAGGAAGAAGTAAAATTATCTCTGATGGCAGATGATATAATCTTATATGTAGAAAATCCTACATTACACACACACACACACACACACACACACCTGTTAGAATAAATGAATTAGCAAAGTTACAAGATATAAAATCAACACACACAAAAATTAACTGCAAGTCTACACACTAACAATGAACAATGTGAAAAGGAAATTAAGGAAACAATTCCACTTATAATAGCATCGAAAAGAATAAAATAATTCGAGGTTAACCAAGGAAGTAAAGATGTGCACAATGAAAATGTATAAAACATGGCTGAAAGAAATTAAAGACATGAATGAACAAATATTGCATGTTCATGAATTAAGAAGACTTCATATTGTTAAAATGTCAATATTACCCAAAGTGATCCAGGGACTAATGCAATCCCTATCAAAATTCCATGACTTTTTTTTTCCAAATAGAAAAATCTACCCCAAAATTCATATGGAATCTCAAGAGACCTCAAATAACCAAAACAATCCTGAAAAGTAAGAATAAACTTGGAAAACTCACATTTCCTGACTTCAAAACTTACTACAGAACAGAATAGAGAGCCCAGAAATAAACCCACACACTTGTGGTCAACTGATTTAAACAAAGGAGGCAAGAATATTCAATGGAGAAAAGAGAGCCTCTTCAATAAGTGGTGCTAGGAAAACTGAACAGCTACAAGTGAAAGAATGAAATTAGAACATTCTTTAACAGCATATACAAAACTAAACTCAAAATGGATTAAAGACGTAAATGTAAGACCATGAACCATAAAACTCCTAAGGGAAAGCTTAGGCAGAGCTCTTTGATACAAATGTTAGCAATATTTTTTTGGATCTGTCTCCTAAACCAAAGGAAATAAAAGCAAAAATAAACAAGTGAGATCTAATTACTTAAAAGCTTTTGCATAGCAAAGGAAACCACTGACAAAATGAAAAGATAATCTACTGAATAAGAGAAAACATTTGCAAATGACATGACCAATAAGGGATTAATACCCAAAATATATAAACAGCTCATACAACCCAACATCAGAAAAAAAAAAAACCTCAGTAAAAAAATGGACAGAAGACTGAACAGACATTTTCCAAAGGGGACATTCAGATGGCCAACAGTCACATGAAAAGATGCTCAACAATGTTAATCATAAAAGAAATGCAAGTTAAAACCACAATGAGACAGCACCTCACACCTCTAAATGGGCTCAGAATAGCTATCATCAAAAAAAAAAAACAACCCACAAATAACAAACGCCGACAAACATACAGAGAAAACGGAACCCTTGTACACTGTTGGTGGGGATGTAAACTGCTGCAGCCACTGTGGAAAACAGTAAGGAGGTTCCTCAAAAATACTAAAAGTAGAACTACTGTATGACCCAGCAATTCCATCCTGGATATATAACTGAAAAAAAAAAAACAAAAACACTTATTTGAAAAGATACATGCACCCCAATGCTTGTGTAAATAATGTAAGGCATTATTTACAATTGCCAAGATATGGAAGCTACCTAAGTAATCATCAACAAAGGAATGGATAAAGAAAGTGCGGTGTGTACACACACACACACACACACACACTGGAATACTACTCAACCATAAAAAGAACAAAAGTTTGCTGTTTGGGACAACATGGATGGACTTGGAGGGTACTACGCTAAGTGAAATAAGTCAGAGAAAGACAAACACAGTTAAGATATGTGGAATCTAAAAAATAAAATAAACCAGTGAACAAAACAAAAAGGAAACAGAATCACAGATATTGAGAACAAACTAGCAGTAACCAGTGGGAAAAGGGAAGGGGGGGCAAGATAGGTGTAGGGGATTAAGAGGTATAAACTATTATGTGTAATAAGTGACAAGGATATATTGTATAGCACAGGGAACATAGCCAATATTTTAAACAGAGTATTATGTTTAAAAATTGTGATCACTATGTTGTACACTTGTAATATATAATATTGTACACCAACTATACTTGAATTTTTTTTAAAAATTAAAAACTTATTACAAAGCTATGGTAATTAAAACAGTGTGAAACTGGGCATAAAGATAGACATACAGACCAACGGAAAAGACAAGAAAGTCCAGAAATAAACCCTCATATACATGGTCAGATAATTTTCAACAAGGGCATCAAGGTCATTCAATAGGAAAAGGACAATCTTCTCAACAAATGGTACTGAGAAAAGTGGATATCCACATCCTAAAGAATGAAACTTGACCCTTACCTAATACCATATCCAAAAATTAACTCCAAAGGGATGAAACACCTAAATATAAGAGCCAAACCTATAAAATTCTTAGAAGAGAAGAGAGGGCAAAAGCTTCACAACACTTGGTTTGATAATGATTTCTTGGATATGACACTAAATGTGCAGGCAAGAAAAGGAAAAATAGACACATTGGACTTCATGAAAATTCATAACTTTTATGCATCAAAGTACATGACCAACATAGTAAAAAGGCAACACACAGAATGGGAGAAAATATTTACAAATCAGGTATCTGATAAGGAATTAATACCCAAAATATATAAAGAACTCCTAAAACTCAACAACAAAACCCAATTCAAAAACAAGCAAAGGACTCAAATAGATATTTTCCTAAAGAAGGTATACAAATACCCAACAGGCACATTAGAAGACACTCAACATCACTAATCATTAGAGAAATCAAATCCAAATCATAAGGAGACACCACCTCAAACTCTTTATTATGGATACTATCCAAGAAAGGAGAAAGCAACAGGTGTTGACAAGGACATGGAGAAACCAGAACCCTTGGGTGGTGAGAATGTAAAATGGTCCAGCTGCTGTGGAAAACAGCATGGTGAGTCCTGAAGAAAACTAAAATAGATTTACTATATAATCCAGCAATTCCACTTCTGGGTATATATCCCAAAGAATTGAAAGCAGGGTCTCAAGGAGGTATTTGCACACTCGTATTCATAGTAGCATTATTCTCAGTAGCTAAAACGTGGAGGCAACCCAAGTGCCCATGGATAAATGGATAAGCAAAATGTGGTCTATCCATACAACGGAATATTGTTCAGACTTAAAAAGGAATGAAACGCTGACATACACTACAACGTGGATGAACCTTGAAAACGTTATGCTCAGTGAAGTAAGCCTAATACAAAGGACAAGTATTGTATGATTCTACTTACATGCAACATCTGTAATAGATAAGTTCATACAGACAGAAAGCTGAACAGGGGGCACCAGGGGTTGAGGGCAGGAGAGATTATTATTTAATTGGTACAGTTTTACTTGGGATAAACAAAAAGTTCTGGAAACAGATAGTAGTGATGGCTGCACAACATTGTGCATATTCTTAATGCCACTAAATTGTACATTTTAAAATGGCTAAAATGATAAATATGTTAGACACACATATATAGCACATACTACAAATGACAAAATCAATAAACTGAACTTCATCAAAATCAGGACACTATGTTGACTCTGTGCAGGACACTAAGAGATTAAGAGATTGAAAAGACAAGCCATAGATGAAGAAAATATCTACAAAGTGAAGGTGTTATAAAAGACTGATATCCAGAAACATAAAGAACTCTTAAAAACTCAATAATAAGAAAACAGACATCTCAAATTTGAAAAAATGGTCACTTTGAATAGGCACCTCATCAAAGAAGATAGAAAGGCAAATAAGCATATGAAAACATGCTCAAAGCCTTAAGTCATTAGGGAAAAGTCCAGAACCAGATGGTTTCACTGGTAAACTCTACCAAATATTCAAAGAATTAACACACATTCTACTCAAACTCTTCCAAAAACAGGAGAGGAAAGAATACTTCCTAACACATTCTATGAAACCAGTATTATCCTGATACCAAAATCAGACAAAAATACCACAAGAAAACAAATTACAGACCAAAATCCTTGTGAATATAATATTCTCAAAAATATACTAGCAAACCAAATCCAGTAGCACATATAAAAGATTACACATATAACCAAGTGGGATTTGTCCCAGGAATGCAAGGATGGTTCAACCAATGTAATACACCACATTTATAAAATAAAGGGGGAAAACCCACATGATTATCTCAACAGAGGCAGAAAAAGTGTTTAAAAAAATGTAATACCCTTTTATTAAAAAATTCAGTAAACTAGGGATAAAAGAGGGTTTCCTTAACCTGATAAAGGGCATTTATGAAAAACTCACTGCTAACATCATACTCAATGGTAAAAGACTGAAAAATTTTCCCTAAGATCAGGAACAAGACAGGAAAGACTACCTTCATCATTACTATTCAACATTGTACTGAAGTCCTAGCCAGAGCAATGAGGCAAGAAAAAGAAAAAAAAAAAAAAGGCATCCAAATTGGAAAGAAAAAAAGTAAATTATTTCCATTTGCAGATGATATCTTTAATGTAGAAAATCCCCAAAAACCCATAAAACATTACTAAAGATAATAAACAGATTCAGTAAAAGTGCAGGGTACAAGATCAACACACACACAAATCAGTTATGTTCCTATATACCAGTAATGAACATTCTGAAAGGAAATTAAGAAAACAATTCCACTCACAGTAGCATGCAACAGAATAAAATACATGGGAATAAATTTAGCTAAGAAAGTAAAAGACTTCTACACTGAAAAATACAAAACACTTCTGAAAGAAATTAAAGAAGACCTAATTAAGTGGAAAGGCATCCGTGTTCATGGGTTGGAAGATTTCAGTATTAAGATAGTTAGTATCTCCAAAGTACTTACAGATTCAACGCAGTCCCTACCAAAATTCCAGTGGCCTTTGGCAAATATAGAAAAGTCAAACATCAAATTCATACGTAATCCCAAGAGGACTACAACAACCAAAACTATGTTAAGAAACAAATAAGTCCCCCCCACAAAGTTGGAGGACTCAAATCTCCTGATTTCAAAACTTCCTATAAAATGACAGTAATCAATACAGTATGGTACTAGAATAAAAATAGACATAAAGACCAATGGAATAGAACAGAGATAGTCCAGGGGGTGGGGGGTGGGGAGGGACAGACTGAGATTTCAAAATGTAGAATAGATAAACAAGATTATACTGTATAGCACAGGGAAATATATACAAGAGCTTGTGGTAGCTCACAGAAAAAAAATGTGACAATGAATATATGTATGTTCATGTATAATTGAAAAATTGTGCTCTAAACTGAGATTTGACACAACATTGTAAAATGACTATTACTGAATAAAAAAAAAGTTAAAAAAAAAGTTTAAAAAAAAAAAAAAAGAACTGAGATAGTCCAGAAATAAAACCAAATATCTGTGGCCAACTGACTTTCAATAAAGATGCTAACCACTCAATAGGGAAAGAAGAGTCTCCTCAATAAATGGTGCTGGGACAACTGAACAATCACATGCAGAAGAATGAAGCTGGACCCTGCCGCAGCCCACATAACAAAAATTAACTCAAAATGGATCACCTATCTAAATACAAGAACTAAAACTGTAAAACTAGTACAAGTAAACATAGGAGCAAATCTTCATGATCTCAGATTTGGCAACTGAGTCTGAGATTTGACACCACAAGTGTAACAGAAGAAAAAAAATAGATAAACTGAACTTTATAAACATTAAAATAAACTTTCATACATCAGAGGATATTACTGGAATATAATAAAACAGCCCCTAGGAGGGGGAAAATATTTGCGAGTCACACATCTGGTAAGAGTTTAATACCTAGAATACATTAAAAACTCTAACAACTCAACAACTAAAAGACAAAAACTCAATTAAAAAATGGGCAAAAGAGGTATACAGCCATTTCTCCAAAGAAGATATATAAATGGCCAACAGCACGTGAGATGTTCAGCATCACTGATCATCAAGGAAATGCGAATCTAAACCTCAGTGGGACACCACCTCACACCTACTAGGATGGCTACAGCAAAACAAAGAGCGATGGAAAGCGACAAGCACTGATGAGGATGGAGAGACAGGAACCCTCCTATGTTGCTGGCGGGAATATAAAATGCAGCCAATGCAGAAAACAGTTTGGCAGATCCTCGGCAAAGTTAAACACCAAATTACCACATGACCCAGCAATTCCACTCCTAGGCATATACCCCAAAGAACTAAAGGCGGGAACTCAAACACACGTGTCCAAGCACATTCTCAGCAGCAGGGGTCACGGCAGCGAGGAGGTAGAAACAGCCCAGATGTCTGCCAAGAGAGAAACAGGTACACGGGCTGTGGTCCAGCTGGTCGTCACTACTTGCACATTCCATGTTTTCATCTTCCTCTATTCACTAAAATTCACTTATAAACCCCAAATCAGTACTTGTGGCTCTCACATCCACTCACAGATACACGTGGAGTTGTGAAAGGCGAGCTGCCCGCACCCTCGTCTCCAGCTGCTCGGCCTTCTTCTGCAGTTCTCACACTAAACAGATGTCCTCCTCCCAGTGCCATTTTTACCGAATGTCTGTGCTTCTGCTATCTGAAATGGCCCCAAGCCCAGGGCTGAAATGCTGTCCAGGGTTCTTAAGTGCAAGGCTGTGATGTGCCTTACAAAGAAAACATGTCCGTTAGACAAGCTTTGTTCAGGCATGAATGATGGTGCTGTTGGCTGTGAGCTCAATGTTAATGAATCAACAATGTACAGTAAATAAGGAGTCTTCAAACAGAAGCACCCATGAAACAAAATTATGTATCACTGATTGACAAAAATGTGCCCCGCGGCTTGCGGGAACTTAACCCGTTAGTCCCCTTGTAGCAATGGTTCAGTCTCCACTAATTCAATGTTCAGGGTGACCCGACAGAACATAACTATTTCAGGTAATGAGAACTGACTGCACATCGTGTATGTCTTCACACAATGGAGCATCTCATTCAGCCATAAAAAAGGAGTGAAGCACTGATACTCACCACAACGTGGATGAACTTTGAAAACATATGCTAAGTGAATGCAGTCAGACACAAAGGGACACATATTGGATGATTCTTTTTGTATGAAATGTCTAAATTCATAGAAAGCAGATTAGAGGTTGCCAGAAGATGGGGGGAGGGGATGAAAAATCTGAAAGGAGAGCGTTGACATTAGGAATGCACTAAATGTCACTGAACTGTACACTAAAATGCTTCATTATACGCTATATGAATTTCACCTTAATAAAAATTTTATTTCACAATTGTGGTATCATAGAAAGAACTTGGTCTTTGTTCTGCTGAATTCCTGGCACAGATCTCCTAAAACCCCTGGAACTTCCTGAGTGAAGGGGTGATGGGAGTGCCCTTTGTTCTAATAGGGCAACTTTTGGCCTCCAGACAGCCTCACGATGGGGCTGGTACCCAGAAAGACCCAGTCTTGATTAAAAGTTCGGAACTTTCATCTCGCTCCTGACCTCCCACCTCTTGGTGGGGGAGGGGTGCTAGAGATTGACTTGATCAACAGTGGCCAATGATTTGACCATGCTGACATAATAAAGCCTCCGGAAGACATGTGAACGCAGAGTTTGGAGAGCTTCAGAGCACGTGAGTACAGAGGTGCCAAGAGGAGCAGGCATGGGAGCTCCACCCACCCCATGCCACGCCCCCTGCACCTCTCCCACCTGGCTGTCTGAACTGTATCCCACACAATAAACCCGTAACAGTAACTAAGTGCTTATCAGAGTTTTGTGAGTTGTTCCAGCAAATTATGGAACCCGAGGGGGGCGTGGGAATCCCCGATTCACAGCCGGGCTGTCAGAGGTGCAGGAGGCCCAGACTTATGACTGTCGTCTGAACAGGGAACAGACCCGTGGGGCCGAGCCCTTAACCTGTAGGGTCTGCGCTGACTCGAGCAGCTGGTGGCAGAACTGAACTGAACCGCTGGACACCCCGACAGCATGTGCAGAATCAGAGCCAGAGGAGCGGTGTCGGGAAAGACACTGCGCGCCCGGTGTCAGCAGCGGTGTGAGTGAAGAGCCCTACGACGCACAGCCTTTACCTTTACAGTCAGACGACCCTCCTTCTCCGCACTTTCTTTCTCCTTTAGGGGAAAGGAGTGGCTTATCTGTAGAGGCACATCCTGCCAGCAGGTCAAACGGGATGTGGCCTCAGATAAGTTCCAGCACCAAACACCACGTAAAACAGAACCTCTTCATTTCACAACCAGCACCACATCCAGAGTCAAGTGTGGCTAAAAACGCCTCACGCTCACACAAGAAAATGTCCCGCATCTGAGAAAGCGCCCTTTCTGCTCTGGGTACAGCCTGGACCCCCCAGGCCCAAGGGCCGCACAGGCTGCTGGCCGCACTGACCCCGCTCACCCAACTCGCTGGGACAAGGCAACACCACGTCAGCAGTGACAACAACAAACGCGCAGGAAACGCTCACTCCAGGCCGGGCGCGAGGCCCGTCTCTCCCAATCTTCCCACGGGCCCTGAGCAGCAGATGCGACGAGGCACCCTTCTGGTGGACAGAGGAACCGGGGCCCAGAGAAGAGACCTAGCCACGGTCGCTCCCCTCTGCTCACCATGGCAAAGCTCAACTCACCTCCCCAACAGGTGAAAAGCTGTGGCTAAACACCCCCCCGCAGCCCTTGCCTACATCAGGGCAGAAAAGTCATCAGCAGATGGGCTCACGTTGGCCCCGCTTCACATGGCATCCCACACGTGGAGGAGCTGCTTCCGTAGTGACCCGGTACTCAAGGGTGCCTGTGTGACCATCACAGAACTTCCACAGGGACCCACGTTCAGACATTTGTAGAAGAACATGATACATAAAATAATTCTGTCCCTGTCACCCAGAAGCAAGCAAAACCCAGAATCCACGAACGGCTGTCATTCTGGGTCACGGCTGTCTGGGGTATTTAAGCAATGGGCACACGTGAGCACATGTGAACACAAGTGAACACACGCTCTGCTGGCTCAAATCTCAGCTCCGCCAATCACTGTGCAGACTTGGCCAGGTGACTGGGGACCCAGGAGCTCCTTCATCCAGACAAGGGATCACCGTCCTTTGGGACCTGTCTGGGCACTAAGAAAGCACCTGCTTGGCAGAGCGCCTGGCACCTCACAGGACCTTGATGGGACCCACACCCCTGCACCTTTCCATGGTGGCCTCGCCTCCCGGGCTCTCGGTGCTGGGCTGCCCTCTACAGCCCCGAGGGCAACACCACCAGGAACAGAGAATGCGGGTAACAGGAGGCGGGCACACGAGAGCAGATGGCCTCTGCCCTGAGAGGAAGAACGTGGCAGTCCAGCTCATGCAGCATGGCAGCCCCAGCAGACGGAATAAACAGCCACGCGTGGTGGCTGAGCGTGCTCTTCAGGTGGCCTTACTGTCTCCCCAGCCACCCACGGGGACTCCACCATCACCCCATTCACATGGTCCCCCATGGGAGCTGGAGAGGCCAATGCACACCTGCCCCGGGACTCGCCCCAGCCCCGGTCCTGCCTCCACGGTGCACACGCCCTTCCCCCACCCCCAGAGCACCCAGAGGCCCGCCTGGCCTTGCCGCCCCCAGCATGACTTCTGATGCCCGCCCCTGCCCCATTCCAGGCGCAGCCCCCTCCCCTCCACTGAGGAGATGGAGCCTGTGACCGACCATGCTGACAGGCCGGGCTCTCCTCCCAGCACTGGCCAGGCACCGGGACTCTCAGGTCCCAATGTCCGAAAAGCTGCGGGGTTGACCCACAGGCCCCACAGCCAAATACCACTGAGTGGCACCAGCTAAAATGTTACTTGATGCCCAGGGGGCCACACACCTGAGCTCCACTCCCAAAGGCCCCTGACACCGGCAGTGGTTCTCAGAACTGAGAATAAACAAGGGACTCATAAAGTGGGCAGTGGCCCCGCGGGCCTCCCGGGAGATGTCCCTCCTGAAAGATGGCAGAGCTGCCTGCAGTCAGTCTAGCCGGGTGAGAGCACCCCACCAGGGCCAAGCCACCTGGGAACCAGGAAAGGTCACCACTGGCCTCACGGTGGCACCTGGGAGGAGCAGAGGCAGGCTGCCAGGAAGGCAATTTTTAAATGTTAGTTATTGTGATTAAAAGAAAAAAAAGCTGTAGTCTGACTGTGTCCCCACCAATTTGTATGTCGACTCCTACGCCCCCAAGTGGCGGTGCTGGGAAGTGATCTGGTCATGAGAACGGAGTCCTCAGGAACGGGGTTAGCGCTTTCAGAAAAAGAGTGCACGGACCTCTCACCACCTCCCCACGTGAGGGCACAGCGAGAAGGCAACAGCCCTAAGGGGGCCCGCGCCCGCCCGCCCGCCCGCCCGCCCGTGACCCAGGGTCGGGGCTGGCCTCCCGAGCCCTGGGCTTTGAGTGCCAATTGTTTCTGAGCTGCCCAGCTGGTGCTATTTTGTCACAGCAGCCTGAGCGAAGACTATTCCTACTTTTTTTCACCATAAATGTTCAGAAAATATATATGGAGAGAAATGTGATCCCACCACCCAGATTACCTTTGTTAATGTCTTTTATATATATAATTCCTCTTTACTACAAATAATATACATGTAACTTGCTTTTTTCACTCAACCACACTAAAAACTCTTCTCCCCAAGGGCATCAAAGATTCCGTTCAGAAGACGCATAAACACACCTGCTGTTGGACACCTAGGCAAGCCCCAGACCTTCGCCTCTCTCCCCTCGTGGTGGCCACCCCTCTAGGGCCATCCACTGACTCTGGCCCTGACACAGCATGTGGAGGCTGAGCCAGGGACCGTGCTACCGTCAGGACAACTAATGCGGACATGGCCAGCCCAGTGCTCCTGGAGAGGCCCCGCCCATGTACACCCCCACCTGCCGCCATCACACGCCCCCCTTTTTCCAGCCCCACGCCGCCACAGGAGAGATGGATGCAACGCAATGTCTTTGCTACAGATTCCAACATCCGCCCATCACCCATGCCCCGCCGGCCCCGCTGCCTCTCGTGGACTGTGCGTCCTCCTTGCTGCTACTCCGGCACCCTACCTTGTTTTTGAAGTAGACCTCGATGGGCATGATGAAGCCAGCGTAGCCTGACTCCTCCACTTTGTACGGGGGCTCCTTGCACACTAGAAAGAAAGGGAAAGCGCACCGTCAGTGACCGGCAGCAGCAAGCACCTGCCCTCCTTGCCTTCTCTCTGGGGCTGAGCTGGCTGGTCCAGAGGCCAGCTCCCAGGAGCGGAAATCTCAGGCCCCATCCCATGTCAAAGGGGTCACAGGGGACAGAAGGAGCTGAGCAGGAGAAAGGTGACCCCGCCATGCCACAGTGGGAGAGCGGGAAGGGGAGTGAGAGCAGCTGAGCTAGAGCTGCCAGAGCCGACGGCTGCACCAGTCCAACAGACTCACGGCAGTGAGCAAGGCCTGGCTCAGGTGCCAGGCCTGGGGCCCTGGCCTGCCAGCAGGGCAGCACACTCTGCTGCGCCCACCTCCTTCCATCGTCCACTCAAACACTGAGATTGAGGCCCCGGCTGGGGTCAGGGACACGACCCTGAAAGATGAAGATAGAGATTCCCTGGTCTCAGCTGGGGCTCGCCTGGGTTCCACCTTAGCACCTAGCAAAAGCATTCCCAAGTGACAAGAACAGACTCGTTAACCCCAGAAATATAAAAATAAGGAAAAAAAAAGAGGAAGAAGGAAGGAAAAAAATAAAGAGACTAAGAGGAACAGTAAAATACAGGTTACAGTAACCTCCTGCAGTCTCACCCTCCAGGATGAACTGTCAGTGTTTTGACACGTATGCTGATGTCAGTAACGTGAAAATACTGTCCTCCCACTTATAAGAAAAAAATCAGAACAGTACAGATTAAACCCCCCTGTCCCCCACCGCTCCCTCTCCAGAGGCAACTGCTTCTGGGAGATAGGAAAACATCCTGCCAACTGTTAAAACCTTTACATACATCTTACTACACAGGCAATTCTTAAGTGGGCCAGAAATTGCTGGAAAATAATGCATGGAATATAATGAAATGTGACTTTTTAAAAATTAAAACCTTGTAAGATTAAAAAAGAAACTTCAAATATCATAAACCTCAAACATCTCACGTATCTATGCAAACAAAACCGGCGCGGAGGGTGAGTTTAGAATAACTAGAGACCCTCAAGGCCAGTGCTGGCTGGAAGCCTCGTGCAGGACCCCAGGCTGCAAACCGCAGAGTGGGGGGGGACTTGAGCTTAGGCTCCTGGAGCCCCCACTGGCCCCACAGACAGAAGCTGCAGGGACAGACACGGGTGTGAGCCAGCTGTGGCTCCAGGAACCTCCCCTCAGGGCCCCCTCTGGCCACCTGCCTCCAGCCGGGCTCCAGCCCCCTCCCCGCCTCCAGCGGGGCTGTCCCAGCTCCAGGCCCCCGCCGCGGGGAAAGCTCCCAAGGACAGGGCCTTGCACGTGGCTGGGGTTCGAGGCTTGCTCAACTGGACTGACTTCCCCACCAGGGGAAACAACCATGGGCCCAACTGAAGCACAGCCTCCTGGGGGCCAGCAGTGACCCCAGCTGGGCACCCTGAGCACCATCACCTGACCTCCCCATCTACATGTGAATCACTGTTGCTACCAAACCCAGCAGTGACTGCATTCAGTCATTCACCCCTCTGAGACCCACATCTGACAGTGTCAGGTGCTCGATGATGACAAAGGCCAAGGGGACACCTCCAGTCCCCAGGAGTAAGCTCGGTCACCCTCAGTCTGACCAACAGCCCACCGGAAGTAAGGCGTGGCTCTGCCTGTTAGACCACAGGAGGTTGTCCAGGCAACCTGGAGACACCATGGGGGGTGACCTCAGCCCCAAATCTCTATTCTAATCAGTCTCCTGCTCCTCAGACGTCCTCCCATGGGTGCTGGATGGGCACCTCAAATGCAGTCCCCCCAAACTGCCTCTTCATTCCCTCTTAAATCTGCACCTCCCCAGTGTCCCTCAGCTCCGGACCCAGGCTGCCCACCAATCACCTGAGGCCCCCAGGACACCTCAGCTCCTCCCTCTCCTGCAGCTTGCTGTCCCCAAGCACCATGAAGTCTTCCTCTAAACATCTCTGGACCACACCTCCACCTGGTGCCTGTGCCTCCAATCCAGCCCAGGCGCCATGCCTCTCACGGGGGTCTCTGCCCAGCACCTCACCAGCTGGCCTGCCTCAGGCTCACTCAAGGTATCTTCTGCAGGCAGGATTGTTCTGAATCACAAATCCATGCCTCTTGATGGCTCCCCACTGCCCTCAGGACTGACTTCCAGCCCACTGAGGGGGCCTGCAAGTGCTCCATCACCTCCAGCCCCATCTCTTACTAGCCCATCCTCAGGTCCTAAAAGCCAGCCACACTCTCAGATCGCAGATCACCTCCTCTGGGGACCCATCTCTGAGCAGCAGCCCCTGCTCTGGGAACCCCCTTGCCCCCCACGCATCCTGCATGTCTCACTCACAGGACTTCTCCTGCTTACTGTGTCCATCTTCCTCAGTCCTACCTAAGCTCCTTCTCACTTAGTGTGACATCCCCAGGGCCAAGACCAGGGCCAGACCTTTTGGAGACATTCAACAAGTACTGCTGAGCGGGCCACATGTCATGCCTCTGTCAGGTCCTCTACTGAAGTCAGAGGCAGGTCCAGGAACAAGGAGTAATCTGGACAGGGAGGCCGGGTCATGGCCCATCTCTCCCCGAGTCTCTCCCGCTGCATGAACGCTTTCCCCAACCCCACCAACCGTGAGCGCACTGCAGTCTGCCCTCTGTGTCCAGACTCAGCACGAGACCACACACCCAGCAGGCACCTGAATACTTGCTGAACAAATCCGCACGTGGGAAGAGGAGTAGAAGCAGAGCAGGGAGGAAGGGCAGCCTAAGCTCACTGCACAACCCCCAACAGAGGGCGCAGGCGAGGGGGCGCCAGGGGGCTTGCCCGCACACCCCACCCCTGCACCCATCTCCTCCCCACCCACTCTCAGTCTAAATCCCTCAGCCATTAAGGCCCGCATCGGGGCCCACCTCCTGACAAGAAAGGACCTGGTTTCCCTGGACTCTGACCTCTGGTCACTTACACCCACTGAGGGCAGTTATCTTTCCAAGCATACGTGTCACCTCTGACCTTGATCACTCTAACAGACAACAAACCCCTTCAAGGAAGGGACTCTACTGAGCGTTTCTCAATCTCTCTGAAGGCTTATCACACGACAGGCATTCCAAGACCGAAAAACATCTCATCCTTTCAGAGATGGGGCAGAGGGGCCAGAGGACAGGCTTCCAGATGCGCGAGACTGAGCAGATGCACTGGCCTGCTGTCCCCCCTCAGGGCCCACGGAAACCAAAGTGATCCCAATACGATACAAGATAACCAGCAGAGTAAAGAGGGGAGGGAGGTGATGTGAGCAGCCAAGAAATTTCTAGAAGGCAGAAAGTAAGTGAGAGTGTGCCGGGCAAGGAACAGGAAGAGGAGGCTGCAGCCCAGAAGGCAGCACGGGTGCCGCAGGGCAGGCGGGAGCCTGGCCAGAGCCAGAGCCCCAGCAGGAGGGGGCTGTGGCGTCCACAGGCCCCGTGGAGGGTGGGGTGGGGCTGGGAGAGGAAGAGGGGGGTGACTAATGGCGGGAACAACAGTCCTGGGGGTCCCTCCCGTCATCGCCCCCACCCTGGCACAGGCCGTTTCATGCCTCCTCTGGGAAATCCAGATGGTTCCATGTCTTGCGAGAAAAGTCAACCATCTAGAGGAGGCGAAAGCTTATGATGTAAAAACTGGACCCCAGAGTAAAGCCCTCCTCACTCAGGAAGTTTGGGGGCCCAACCTCCCTAACCAGAAGCCCACTGGTAAACAGAACCCATCCTGCCCTAAACAGAGCACTCAATACGCAATCCCACCTGGAGGAAAGAGACCAAAGAAACAGGAATACTCTGCAGACCACAAGAGAACTTGGGAAAAAGAACAAAAAATAGAGCCAATGTCCTCAGATTCAACATGCCCAACAAATGAAAACAAGATACTTTTCAAAAGGAAAACTAAAGAGTAAGAAAGGGCTCTTAGATATTACAAATATAGTACTTACAATTTTTTAATTCAACAGAAAGGTCAGAAAATAAAGTTGAGGAAATGTCCCAGAATGTAGAGCAAAAAGACACATTCTTTTAAAAAGGTGAGCCACACAAAAAAACTCAGCAGATGAAACAACTGTCAACAGTGGCTACTATTTATAAAACACCTACTGTGTGTCAGGCAGTAGTCTCAGCACTTGGTACAATATAACTCATGTAATCCTTCCAACAACCTTATGAGGCAGATGCAACTGTTCCCACTTTACAGATGAAAAGATTTAATTACAGAAAAGTTATATAATAAGCATCCTAGAAAGAGAAAACAGAAAATAAACAGATGGAAAGAAATTGTCAAAGAAATAGAAGAAGAAAACTTACAGAGCTAGAATGAAGGACACCAAGTGTCCAACATGATGAACAAATAAACAAAAAAGATCCCAGGAACAATGTCATAAAAAAAAATCCTGTATGTTTTCAGAGAAAAATCAAAAAACAAACAAACAAAAAACAGGTCACCTACAACAGAAGGAGAAACCAACAGCTCTGGACTTCTCCGAAGACAACGAAGCAGTTCTTCGGAAGCTCTAAGTGATAGTAATTCTCAAACTAGACTATTATTCCCAACTAAACCTCCATTCAAGTGTGGGCGCAGGACAGCAGCACTTCAGATATATTGAGAGCCAGAGTTTACTCCCCACATACCATTCTTTTGAAACTGCTTCAGTAATTAATCTCTTGGGATATTTCCTGAGAAATTACCTAAGTAAGACAGGAAATAAACCAAAACATAGGGTAACAGGTAAATCCCCCCAGGATAATAGTAAAGTCCCACAGAGATGACTGAAGAGGCGGCCTTGAGAGGAGCCAGCTCTGATTAGAGGAGGAAGAGACCAGAATGAAATATCCAGAGGGGGAAAAACTCCACCGAATAAATGGAATGATGCAGAGGATGGGAAAAAGGCGAAGCACCTCTGATGAAGATGCAGCACAAGCGGGGAGAAGAAGCAAAGGGTGTTCACAAAGCCACGGGCCAAACATGAAGCAAAGTAAACAGGGCCAAACTTTAACCAAGGATGATACAAAGGGCCCATCTGACCTTGACGTGACCTTGAATGTTCTCCTTGGAGTGGCCCAGAGTTCACAGAGAGGATCCGGACCAGCCCAACAGTGGAGAGAGTCAACAGTCAGTGCCCTTCGCTGGCTGCCAACTTCTAGACTTAATCTCCAATCCTGGAGCAGAAGCCTCGAGATTTCCATTGAATAACCTTAACAATGTCAAGTGCAGCTCCCAGGAGGAGGGGTGTAAGGCTCAAGGTGCTCCTGCCCTTCTCTTCCCAGGTGGAAAGTCAGGAGACCTTGGCCAAAGTTGACAGCGCTGAAGAATCCATTTATTCATTCAACAAATATTTAGTCAGCACCTACTGTTTCCTTTCAGCACCAGGGACACAGCAGCAAACTGTATGGCAAGACGGGCGATGGAGGGGGTGATGGACAAGATAGATAAGTAATACATAAGACACTTTAGCACGATGCAGAGAAAAATATAACAGACAGAGGCTAAGAAGCACGCGGCTGTGTGGGTGTGTACTGAGCAGAGAAAGGGCGCGCGAGCCGGGCAGGTGAGGGCTCCCAGAAAGGGAGACAGAGCCTCCGTGGAAGGCCCAAAGTTAGGCGGGCTCACCTCACTCACTCACAGAGACAGTGGCCGCGAAACATTATCACTTAACACGAGGAGAGGAGATGGTGGGTGAAAGAGGTCCCAGCTTAGGAGAAAGTCAAACCCTCCATGTTAATAAGTAAATAAAAAAAAACTTTTAATGTGAAAAATCTAGAAATAAGAAGCAAATGGGCTTCTACTGCTTTAAAGTGTTAAGGCAGGACATAACCCAGAAAGGACTAGAAAGGTTGTCCTAGGGAGGTTTCACTGCTGACGGAATGGGAGGTGGAAATGTCCCACCTGGCCCATCTCTGCTGGGTGTGTTACAGGTATATACCTGATTTACAAGACACTTTTTAAGCACATAAAGTATCATTTCAGAGGCTGGGGCAGAGTCCTGTAAGAAACTCACTGGATCCTTCACCTGATCCATTTTTCCTTGACAACAGTGAGTAGGCGTTTACATTTGACAGGCGATGCAGCTGCCCACTGTGTACAGGCTGCACGGACACACTGCAAACAAGCGCGGTTCAGCTACTAATTTAAACTCTGAAGGCAAACTGACACTTCACAAGAGTGAGCTCCACTCAAAACCCAGTTTTCAGACACTGGGAGACTGAAGGATGTGCCATTTCCACGTGATCACGAACAGGTGCCTGGGCCTCTCTGGACTCTCAGTTTCCACATCTACCTGGCTGGGATCCTGGGAGGCCCTGTGACGCAGAGCGGCCAAGAGCACAGTACACGGCACAGAGCGAGTGCGGGACAAACAGACGCTATTAGTATTACTTTGAGCAGCTGTTTGGTGATGGACCTGGAGGGGAGGAAGATGAAATAAGCAGGTGGGTGGGAATCATCATCCTGGGCCCTCCCGGAAAGAGCAGGGCGAGGGAGGTGGTGAAGGAACTGGAGTGGCAGCTGCCTGAGAAAGCAGGCGCCCGCGCCAGGACAGGGCACTGTGAGACCGCTGGCGCCCAGAACGAAGGGGCGTGGCCCAGCGCCAATAAAAACAGGCAGGCCCCGCCCACAGCACGGCAGACTCCACCCCCAGCGCGCTCCCGGGATTGAAAGCGCAGGCAGCTTAAGACCCCTGGGCCTGCTCCCCATCTGTAAAAGAGGGTCGTGGGGAGCAAGAAAGCGGCTTCTCAGCAGGACGAGCCCGGTAAGTGGCATGTATTACTGTTACCAAGAGGTGCTTTACAGACACCTGCTATTGTCGGTAACCAGATCTGCTCTCTCCAAGGGGCTCAGAGAGGAAAGACGGAAAAGGGGAGAAGATGAAGATTCAGGAAAGGAGAAACAAAGGAAAGGAACAGCTGAAAGCTGACGGAAGAAACCAAAAGCAAAAGAAATGGCTACTGAGCCACTTAGGAATCTTGACTGCCTTCCCTTCTGAACCAGGAGTTCCTACTTCGTAGCACTCGGGGTCTCCCTGCTAAACGGTAAGACGCTGGCTCTGCCTCCTTCCAACTATGGGTAGAGGGGTCAGGGGCCCAGCAGCAGCTCTCCCATCCCTGAAGCACTTTTCTGGCAAACAGTCCTTCATTCCTTTATCTACACAACCACTGAAGAAATATTTATTGGAGCCCGTGAGGTGCCGGGCTTCACGGGGTGGGGGGCCTGAATGGTGAAAACAGCTGACATGCCCTGGCCCCCCAAGAGCTCACAGGACAGCCACAGACTTCACTCCAAATTCCCCGTCAACTTCTCCAGGCAGGGCTGTCCCGCCCCGCCCGCTGGAAGAGTTCCCGCCTCTGCCCGGCCAGACTGCGGCCACAGGGAACCCAGTTCTTTGTGGACCTCACAAACAAGGCTCTGTGCTTCACAGACGGCAGTCCGAAGGGGGGAGCAGGAAAAGAAGGCAGGAGCCACACAAGCGACTTTTCCAGTTTTTGCCCCCCGTATCACAGCTTCTTGAAAAGGCATCTCTCATCAAACATGGGCCCAGTAAGCTACGTCCTGATCACTCAACAGGCAGGCGTCTGCCACCCTCCCCACTCACTCCCTCCTCTGGACGCTTCTCAGCCCCTCAAGTCTAAGTAATGACAGTGGCAGACACTGTCACTACCTCTGCTGGGTTTCCTCACGGCGAGACCCATGGCTGAGGGAGAAGCAGGTGGAGGGCAGAGGCCTGTGGAGGATCAGAGCAGGGCTAGCCTGGCTGATGGGCTCTCACCTTGTGCTGAGGGGCCGCACCCGGGGACAGGGTGACATGGGCCTTTCTGGGGACAGCGGAAGAGGCTGGTGCCAGCCGGGGCTGGGGCACTCACCGCGCTTGGGCTTGGGGAAGCTGTCGTGCAGCCGGAAGACCACCTTCTCCACGAAGTGCTGGATTTCACACTGCTCGGGACCGCGGACGAACACCATCCAGTCATGCGTGAACCCCTCGGTGGTGGGCTTCTTGCGCAGTTGGGCGCGGTGTCCCAGCTCTAACTTGACCTGGACAGTGCACTGGGGGAGACAGAAGCGGGCACGGGGTCAGTGCAAAGCCCAGAGCAGGGCCTACAGAGCACAGGAAATGCAGGAACTCCCCAGGCCCACCCAAAGCGCGGGAAGAGCTCCCTGGGGCACGGGGCCTGTGTGAATGGCTTCCCACACTGTCCCCTCTTCCCAGGGACTCCACTGGGTCCCTGCATCTCCTCCATCGTCCTCCCCTTGCCCCTCCCCAGCCTGCCTCAGGGCCTTGGCAACTGTGGTTTCCTCTGCCTCAGATGATCTCCCCCAGGCCTTCTCAAAGCTGGCTCCTTCCTGTCACTGAGGTCTCAGCCTGACTGTCGCCTCCTCAGGGAAGCCTTCCCTGCCACCCAGTCTGAAAGCACTCCCTCATCACTCTTTATCACGCTGACGTCTCAGCATTTCCCACAATCGGAAATCATCCCCCTAATGGTTTTCTTGCTCTGCTCTTATGCTGGCGCATCGAAGGTGACTCGGTGCAGAGTATTAACCCTCACCATGATCTCCAGGAATACAACAGAGTGACCTGTAATGCAATTACAGTCGTCCCTCAGTATCCCTGGGGGACTGGTTCCCAACCCTGAGGATACCATATCAAGATCCACGGGTGCTCAAGTCCCTTACATAAAATGGCTTAGTGTTGACATATAACCTGCGAACACCCTCCTGCACACTTTAAATCACCTCTAGGTTACTTATAAAACTGGTACAATGTAAATGCGAGGTGAGTAGCAAATACATGTAAGCGCTACGTAAATAATTGTTGTGACACTTTTCAGCAAATTCAAGTTTTGTTTCTTGGAACTTTGTGGAATTTTCTTCCTGAATATTTTCGATCCACAGTTGATTGAACCTGAGGAAGCAGACCCACAGATGTGGAGGGCAGACTGTATACCTCGTTCTATGAACGAGGAAACCAAGGCTCCATGAGGGAGCTGCCGAGCAGCACCAGCAAGGTGGCTCAGCTAGGGTGGGCCAAGCCCAGGTGTGTGTGTCACTCCCTCAGTCACTCTGCCATTCTGGCCAACCCACCCAAGTCCGTGATTAAAGTATTTTCATTCTCCATTGTCCCACAAAGAGCCTTCTGGAGAAACAGAGAGCCTTGGGGTCACCCGAGTCATCTGCACACACGCTGGCTTTCCGTTTTAAAATTAGAATAGTGTTTCACAGTGAGGCTGGGAGGCAGGCATGAAGCCACCTGGGGACAGGGGCTGTGGACCCGCAGCCTGGGCGGCCAGGCTCCTTTCCTTATGCCCGTGGATCCGAGGCAGCACACACCAGCACCACTCCACTCCACAAGCAGCCATAACACTTCAAAGCTCCCGTACCACCGAGGCTGGCCAAAGCCACTGTTAGGGACCTACTGCACACACCCACACTGGTCTGTGAAATCCTCCCCAGACTTCACACAGATACAGCCTGACACCTAGTATCAAAGTCAACAATGTTACAAAGAAAGCACAGGCCAAGTGGACACTTGCTCCTAAGTGCTAAGATAACCAGGAGCAAGTTGACCGGCGACGTGGATCCCACACCTCCCAGACCAGAAACCTCCCACTCGCGCTTTCCACCCTCCCTCTCACCGCCTGGCCCCGGGCATCCCTGGGGCCACAGGCCCACCAGTACCCGCCTCTTCTGTGGAGCCAGAAACTGCATTCAGGCCCAGCCTCCTCTCGCTGCTCAGTCACCACCGGGGACACAGGGCAGACAGATCCTATCGCTTGCCCAGCTTCAAAGTTTTTGATGGCTTGCTGCTCCCTCAGACTAAACTCCCCAGGCCTCAGCACACCTGCCGTCTCCCACCTGCGTCTCCTCCAGTATGAGATGCTCATTTTCACTCTCTCGCCAGAAATCGGAGAGGATCTTGCAGAGCCTGTGTAAATGTCACATACATAAGGCCCCCCACCACACACACGTGTGTGCTCACACACAGAGAGGCTGTTGCTAAGTTGGCAGCCGGACTTCCAGGCGCAGAACTGAGGAAGCACAGGAAACACACACCCCTCCACTCCAGCTCAGCCAGACGCTAGCCATCCTGGAACACCCCGGGCGTCCGCTCCCATCCACCTTCGTGTCCCTACCCTGCAGCCCAGGGTGCCCCATGCTGACGTCTCTGCTGACTGCAATTCCACTCGCCCCTTAAGCCCTGGCTGAGTGCTACTCTCTCCAGAGCCCTTTCTGACCGATCACCATACTGGGAACCAACCAGGCCTGGGGTCTCCAAAGCAGTCAATGTACAACCAACTCCATGGTGCCCACTTCATCCCGACCCTGCACCTCACCGTCCACTGCTGTCTCCGGGGGCCACATCTCACTGTCCTTTTAACCTCTATGCTGGAACCATGCTGCACAAGGCATCAGCAACACTGAATTTAACTAAAGAGGCTCCCTAGATCAGTGAGTTCTAAGCAGTGCATTCCAAGAGGGAAGGGCCAAGATGACAGATAAGGACAAGGTGGTCTCTACATCTGGAAGAGCTGGCAGGAGACCATGGGTACTTAGCAAGCCAGCTGTGACAACAAGGCAGAGCTCCCCTCTGCCCGCACAGGATGACAGTCCCCATGAGGCTCCTAGGGAAAAGAACAGGGACCGCCAGGACCGGTCCACTGGTGGGAGGGGTGGGGACTGGGATGGAGCACTTAGATTGGACACAACAGAAATTACAGCCCAGCACATGCAGGTGATGGGTTCGAGGACACAGAAGCTGAGTGAAGGTGTCCCAGCAATTGTGCACAGTCTGGGCTGAAGGCAGAAAAGGACAGGCAGACAACAACGAGCCCGCTGGGAGGCAACCAAAGGAAGTGGCTGGAAAAGGGGCCCGAAATGGGAGAACTGGGAGGACTCAGGGTGGATGGAGGCGAGACCAGGAGACCCAGGCAGCTAGGATGCCTCGTGGTGGCTGGCCGGGTGGGCAGAGTGAGGAGTATGGCGACATTCGAGGGGAAACACTCACCAAAAACTACAGATGAAGGACTGAGTGTCTGGATAAACAAGTAATGTTCAAATCAACCACAAGCTTCGATCTGAAGAGCGATGCTTATGAACAACGTTCAAGATAACAAATCCAAACAATATTTACATAAATCCAAATAGGCTGTAATCACCACACACACTTACAAGTGTGTAAAGAACACTGTCTGCCCTTCTCTCAGACCTGTTTTCACATTGAGGAATCGGGAGACAATCCCTGGACTGCGGGGAGGGTTACAGGTGGAAAATCAGACACGCATAATCACAACAATACACTGGTACTTTAGAGTTAATCCCCAGGTGATGAGATGTCACCGCAGATCCTGCTGTTCACCAGCCCAGCCGCCTTCCCAGCATTTCTGATCACGTGGGGTTCCTACCTAGGGCACACGAGCGGCAGAGCAGCGATTGTGAAAGAAGGGAAGACCACAGTTCCATCCAAGGGGGAAAATGGAAGTGCCAAAAAGACACTCTGAAGGCCAAAGTAAACAGGAAGGTTCTGAAGTGCGATGGGTAATCTTTGCAGCCGGCAGGCCGTGCCCAGAGCTCTGCCCGGGCGGCATCTCTGCCCTGGGGGCTGGTGCCAGCTCAGCCTTGACACCGCCCAGACCCCAGGTGCCAACAACTGCACACCCTGGGGCACTCAGGAGAGGCAATCTCCCCCGAATGCTAGAATCTTCTAAGAATTAAAGATGGTGGAATAACACAGATTTGGGGACACTATATTTGAAAAGAAATCACTGATTCAGTAAGACATTCAAGCTACACTGAGCCGGAGGCAAGCAAAGCTGAGCCCCGTGAACTATTTTGACTTGTCAAGTCCCGGTAATTTATTACACGGCTCAGCCAATTCCACCTCTGAGGATTCTCCCCCCTTCTTCCTGACTCCACCTGGACTCCTTCTCCGTCCATCAGAACCAAAGGACTGAAGCAGATCAGCGAGCTGTTTCTCCAGAAGGGCGCCTGGCTCGGGAGGCTCACTGCCGGCTGGGTTAGTAAGCTCATGGCTGTCTTGGAGTGATGAGTCTCACCTGTCCCGTGCCGCTGGGAGGCACTCGGCAGAACCTCCGGAGTGGACGGCAGGAAGTGGCGCCCAGGGCCCGGCCTCAGTCACCACCACATCCCAGCATTTGGGGGCCACTTCGCCACCCACGCCCAGAACAAAGGGGAACATTCCAGGCCAGCTCTGGAAAGAGTTAACCATTTTAATTCTGGAAAATCATCCCTAAGACCTGCAACAGAGATGAAGCAGAGACTCGACGGCTCCAAGGGCCATCTGGGGACAGTTACGTCTGGGCTGAGGGCCCCAGCTGGACACTGCCCCCTCTCCAGGCCAGCTGGCAGCAGGCAGTTTGAATCCAAGGGCCAGAATCCTAAGTCCTGCAAGCCAGGCGAATGGACCCCAGAGGGCGGCTTCCCGGCCACTTCTTCAGGAAGGAGCACAGCTCCCTCCAGGTATGGAGGGGGTGGGGTAGTGGAGACAGAGAGCCAGCCTGGGGCCAACAGCAACTCCCTCCCCAAAGTCCTTTCTTTCCCAGATCCTTCCGGCCCCTGCCCTCAGCCTGGCCTCTGAAGGCAGGTCTTTAACTAGTGAGTGCATCCGTAAGACTTCCCCAGATCTTCTGGTGGGAATTCACTTCAACAGATGCCCTTTCCTCTGGGAATTCGCACTTCACCAAGTGGCATAATTATGCCTGAAGTTTAGCTACTGCATCTAATTCCCTCAGATGCTACAATCCCTCCCCTCCCCTCCCAGGAGGGGAAAGCACTGAAAAGTCTTTTCCCTCATCAGCCTGAATTGATTCTGCCAAGTCCAACTGGACCCCAGCCTGGGGAGCAGCCACTGAATCAGAATGTGAGAAAGATGGGGAACGGACAGATATTCCTCCATGACAATCCTCTCAAGTGAGGACTGCCTGCCCAGGGTCAGGGCCCTCTCATGACAGTGGCAGGAGACCCTGGTCCTCTAAAGGCTAGCACACAGGGGCTGGTGGTCTGCCCTGCAACTCTTCTGCCTCCATCTAGCCTCATTCCTTTGACCCAGGGCAATAAGATTAATGATAAAGGGACAAGAAAGGGCTCAATGAATGTGTCACTGGAAAGTCTCCAAGGATAAGTGTATAGCCCATGAGGATATGTACACCCACCCACAGTCCTTAGAGCTGTCAGGCTGCTGGGAAGCCTGACCCTCCCCAGGCCTGGCACAGGATGTATACTAAACATGCAGGGAACGCCCACAGATGTGCAGCGGATGCACACACAGCTGACGTGAGGCTGTCTCCAGATCTCCAGGAAGCAGTCTTGGGAGATTCTGAACACGAACAACCCCAATAAAGGCATCTGTCACCAGGCCAGGTGGGCCTGGTGACAGAGGGAGTGATTCCTTTTATTTAACCAACAGTCGGTGAGGCCAAGTGCAAAACTTTGCATTAGAAACTACGACGGACATAAAAGAGATCAGGACTCTGGTTCCCACTCTCAAGTACTTCACAACGTACTTTCCAATTTTAAAACCTGGAGGCTCGACTTTCCAGGTGATAGTTGCAGAGCTGGGTGGGGGAGGAGCCCGTCACCCATGTCGGTGCTCTGCACCCCTCCAATGTTCTCTCTGCTAGGTCGGGGAAAGAGCGAGAGCGACCTGAGCACCCCACCGGGCCTCAGTTCCTTGTGGGGCCTTCCTGGGCCCGCATTTCCACATCTGTAAAATGGACCCTCACTGTTAGAAACAAGCCTCCCTTCCAGAGCAACAGAGTATGGCCACGGGGAGCTGTCCCCAAACCCAAACCTAGGAGAGCCTTCTGAAAAGTCAGCAAGCTCAGTACAACTGTGGTTCAGCTGGTCGGCCACCCACCTCGGGAACCGGGCCCGATGGTTCTGTGAAGGGAGGACTCCCTGGTCCTTTGGGAAGAGGACCTCCCAGATGCTGACACCACCTCCAGCTCCTTAGGCGACCCCTGCCCCATCCTCCTTTCCCATTTTTCCAGCATCTTCTCAGTCTGCAACCACACTCATTCCCTCCCCACCATCTTTAGAGATAAACCACATGCCTCCCAGTCATGATCCCTGAGTGAGCAAAGACCTGCCCCTGCAAATACATCATCCCTCCTCCCCCCAAAAATACAAATCTCAAGAGGTGGGGGACTCAAACAGGTGGGGTACAGTCAGAGCAAAAGGAACCAGAAGGACTTTCTCCTGGGAGCCCAGAGCAAAACGCGAAATCCCCCTTCTCAGCTGGACCTGAAAGTTCTAGAGAATATAACGGGAAGGGAAAGAGAACCAGAGCCTCCCAAAGCAAGCAGGCCCTCAGGGGAAAGCCCTGTCAGTCCCCATCACACTGAGGCTGTTCTAGTCTTGGGGCACCGGGGGAGGAAAGAGAGGCTGATTCAAAGCATTATTCTCACACCAGAAGTCACGCTGGACCACTTACAGCCCGCTCACCTATTGGGACAAAAGACACCGTTCTCTCCTGTCTCCCCAGGGGCTGCTGTCCCTGTGAGGAATGGACACAGTTCCTGGGCCTCTCCCAAATTTGCATGAAAACACAGCCAGGGATGGAGAATCAGACTACGGGGCGGCACATACTTTCCTTCGGGGACAGGTTTCACTTGCAAATACGTGTGCAGAGATCCAGACCAGCGCTGACCTGCGGACCTGCTGCCTCGGTGGAAATGCGTTCTCTACGCTGACCCATAATGTGGCTGGCACCTCAGTAGTGGTGACTCCCGGGCCCTTAAAATGTGGCCAGTGCGACTGAAGAACTGACTTTCTCATTCGGGTCCGTTTAAGTTGAAACAGTCACGAGAGCTTGAGGCTGTCGCACCGGGTGGCGGTGAGGTCGCTCTCTGGCCCTGGGTGCTCACCACCTGGGTGCTCAGCACCTCTGCAAGGCCACCGTTTCCCTCTGTCCCAGACCAAGACCACCAACTCTTCTCACTGCTCCATGTACAGGAATGACAACCACCCAGAGAGCCAGGGCCCAACACATCACAACAGGGATGGACACACTTGGGCCTAAGACATGTCCCCGGGGGACCGGAGGGTGGGCCGAGAGGCAGGAGCCACATTCTAGGCCTGCGGGGTGCCCAATGAGACTTTCCCAGAGGTGGGCTTAGTTAAAAAAAAGTGGACACTGAAGGTACATTTCATTTTCTTTCTTAATACAGATCGGAAGCAACAAGCTCTGCCCCTTCAAGGGAAAGGAACTCACACCACACCACCATTCAACTGTCATAAACGATTCCTTACCTCTCAAAAGAAAGGTACAATACCAAGGCTAAAAGGGAAGGAAATCATGGCAAGAGGGCGCCACAAGCACAGGCCTCAGCGATCCACGGGCAGCTGGACTGGGCAGGGGGGAGGTCTCCGTCCCCCACCCCTGAAACCCGACTGCCACACAGCACCTTACCAGACAGAGCCGCCTGAGTGGCGCCAGCAGCCAGGGACGCCCCAACCTGCCCTCACTTACGGTGGGGATTTCAGTTGCCACCCCCACAGCCCCATACCGCCTTTCCTGGCCCTACGCCCCTGGGAGCCAGAGGCAGCAAGGGAGAATGAAGAAATAAATGATCCAATCTTGGGGGCCGCAATGGTCCTGGGCCTCAGGAGGTGAAGGGGTTTGGGGACCCAAGAGGAAACAGCACAGAGCTGGTGAAGGAGGAACCAGGGGTGGAGGGCGGGCAGAACAGCCTTAGGTTCACCAGGATTAGCTCCAGGTTTCCAGATCAAAGGGAGAGGAGCTGTGGGGAGAGTTGATGGAGGCTGGAGAACACCTTGGGTTTGCAGCAAGGACTTCGATGGAGGCTCCAAGATGCTGGGGAAGGCAGAGAAAACGAGGTGTGTTGGGGGGAGAGGGTAGTGGGTCACAGTCTCAGCATCGGACTGGGGGATGCTGGGAGGAAGCAGGTGATCCTAAACATAAGGAGAGAGGCACAGGGGTTCTGGAGAGACTGCACCTCTCTGAAGGGAGGATAACTGAGGTTAAAGGAACTAGACTGAGAAAATCTGGACTGTGGGAAAATGTGGGGAAGCGTAAACCAGGGTCACGGGTGCAAAGAAGGCCTAAGTTGAGGGAGTGAAGCATTTGGTGTCTGCAAGGTTTGTGGGCTCCAATGCAGAGCAGAAATTGTCCCTGGGCCCGGTCAAAGAGGAGAGGGTCTGAAGGTGAAGAGACAGCCCCCTGAGGCCCTGGGGTCCACGGGAGAGTGGCCAGGGCTGAAACCAGAGGGAGCTGAGGCAGCAGGGTAGGTCAAAGGAATCTGAGGAAGACAGGCCCAGGTCCAAAAAGGCAGATGCTCAACGCAGGCCTGGGTCCTGGTGGGAAAAGACCCAGGACCCCGCCAGGGTTTGAGGAGAAACAGGCGCTCAGGTTGAGGCAGGATCAGAGGGAACAGAGGGCACAGGCCTGAAAGAGGATGACGGGAAAGGTTAGGGTGGGCCTGAGTCTGCGGGAGGAGGAGGCTGCAGACTGAGGTCCCAGGAGTACTGGGAGGGCTCAAACCCCAGCAAAGGTCAAATGTAGAGAAGAGGCGGCAGGCTGAGGGCTCATGGAGTTTGAGGAGACTCAGGGCCAAGGATCCAGAGGGGGAAGGAGACACCAACCGGCTCTGGATTTAGAGAGGAAAAGGGGTACAGGTCGGATCTGAGGGATCCCCGGGGGGTCTGCGGGGACTCAAGACTAGGCCAGGGTCCCGAGGGATGTCCCGGGGGGCTCTATGTCGGGCTGGAGTCACAAGAGGAGTCCCAGGGGGGTCTGGGCCCGGCCGGGGTCTCGAGGAACGACCCAGAGGGTTCTGGGCTGAAGTGGGGTCACAAGGGGCGTCCCACGAAGGTATGGGCCAGACCGGGCTTCCAAGGGGGGTCCCAGGGGGCTCTGGGCAGCTGGGGGCCAGGATTCCCAGCGAAGTCCGCGGCGCTCCGCCCCGGCGGGGGTCGCAGTTGGGGGAGGGGCGCCCCCGCCCCACATAAAGGCCCGGGGAGCGAAGGGCGCGCACAAAGCGGGGCGGGCGGGCGCCGAGCTGGGGCGGGGAGGCCGGACCGAGGAGGGCCGGGCCGGGCGGGCGGGGAAGGGAGGGAGGGAAGGAGGGAGGGGACCGGGGGTGCGGCGCGGGCTGCGCTGGGGCGGCGCGGCCGTTCCTCACCTGATTGTCCATGGCTGGCGCCCCGCCCCGCCCCCGGGCCCCGCGTCGCTCGCCGCCGCCGCCGCCGCCGCTCAGCGCCTCTCCGCCGCCCTCATTGTCTGTCAGGCGCCGCCGCCGCCACCGCCGCCGCCGCCGCTCCCGGCCGCCCGCCCCGCGGAACCGGAAACCACCGCCAGCCCGGGTCGCTCACCGACCGCGGGCCCCCGCCGCCGACTCGGGCCCGCCGCCCCGACTGCCAGCCGGCTGGGCCAATCGGCGGCGCGGACGGCCGCTCGTGGGGCGAGACTTCCGATCTGGCGGGGGCCTGCCGGGCTGCGGTCGGAGGGACGAAGCCCGCAGCCAATGGGAGGCCAGGACGGGAGGGGCGGGAGGAGGGAGGGAGGGAGGCGCGAGGCGAGCCCAGCGGAGGGGAGCGCGAGGTGTGCGCCGCACGTGGAGGGGGGCGGGGGCGGGACGGGCGCGCCGCGCCTGCGCATTGCGGCCCACAGGGGCGCTGCCTAGTAGTCAGAGCATCCCGGGGCGCCTCCCCGGGCCGGAGCTGAGGTGGCGGGTTAGAGCTCTAGGGAAGAATCCCCTGGGACACTTTTGTTTCCTGGCCACGTGTTGCTACTGTGTGATGGAATGAACCCTGGGCTCTGGAACTGCAGATTATTTTTCCAATCCTGGATCTGCACCATGGCCCGCCCGGTCAACTCCCTTCTTCCCCTGAGTCTCGGTTTGCATCTGTAAAATGGAGACAAACAGTACGGTGTGATGCTAGTCCACGTTAATCCGAATGATACACATTCGAAATCTACATTGACATAACTAAGAAGTTCACCATCAGGAGATTTATCATGCTAACCCCTCCAAAAACCGGTTTTTAGTTTACTCATATTGATACACTTCTGTATCAATTGTAAACTGTATTTAGATCGGACGTAAACATATCACCCCATCTTTTTCAGGATCCTGTAAGCCACTTGTCTCTTGGATATTGGAACTTCTGCCTTTGATTTGAGGTCCCCTGAGTAGTGGTTTTTAAATCCTTTCTTATAATTAAAAATTAGGGTTTTCTACCTGGGTGTTTTTTCCCCTTCCATTTCTGATGTAAGTATCAGCCAAGTATTCATTAGGTTGTGTGGCTGGTTGCTTTGCTCTGAATAACAGCGCTAGAAAATCAGTAACTTTGGAATGGAAAGAAGTCCAGACAAAAACTCTGAAGACCAGACCGCTGTCTCAGTACTGAGCAACACGGTACCTTTTCATCTAGGGCGGGGCGAGCTGGTGCGTGGGTTGAGGGTGGGGATGGGCAGAGATTGGAGCTCATGCTGAGAAAATAAGCAGCAACTCTAATGTGAGTACAACCTTAATTTTTTTTTAATCCTATAACTGGATATAAGTAGATCAGCAGTTCTAAGTGGATCTTGAAACAGCAGGTTCAGCATCGCTAGGAGCTTTGTTAGAAATGCGAATTCTGGTCTCCTGGTCTACGGAATCAGAAGCCGGGTGTACGGCCAGCTTGGGAAGAGGGGGCACAGCAATTTGTCTCTGAAGGAAGCTTTCCATGAAGACCCTTTGAATCTACAATTGCTGGGAAGAGGAGCTTCAGGAACGCAGCCTCCTCCCCTTTACTCAAACGGGAAATTAGCCTTAGGTTACATTCTGAATTGTTGAGGGTTTTCCAAATTGCATCCCTGGAACTCCCACTAGATCAGGTGTAACCCTCTGGGCATCAAAGAGAATTATAGGGAAATAACCAAAGTGTCCAACAATGGATGAATGTATAAACAAAATGTGTTCCATCCATACAAAGGAGTGGTATTCAGCCTTAAAAGGGAAGGAAATTCTGACACCTCCTACAACACGGATGAACCTTGAGGACCTTATGCTTATTGAAATAAGCCAGACACAAAAGGACGAGTGCTATATAATTCCATGCCTATGAGGTCCCTAAAAGAGTCAGATTCATAGAGACAGAAAGTAGGATGGTGAGGCCAGGGGCTGGGGTGGTGGTGGGGGAGGATGGGGAGTCCCTGTTTAATGGAGACAGAGTTTCACTTTGGGAAGATGAGAAAGTCCTGGAGATGCGTTGTGGAAATGGTTGCCTGACAGTGTGAATGTACTTCATACCACAAAACTATGCACTTAAAATGGTTAAAATGGCAAATGTTATATACTTTTTTTACCACAATAAAAAGATGGGTCATTTGACACAGTGAACATATAAATATACATGAGTCTATAATGATATTGGAACAACAACAAAGCGTATGTGTCACCTTTGAAGGTGACAATTGTATGAACTCCTTGCTTAGCAAGCCTTTACAGCATGAAACCAGCCCAAGTTGATGAGAAAAGAAAGCCCTTCTTATGGAGAGATGCCAGCCAATAACGTTAAAAGAGAACAGAGAAATCGCTATTTTATACCCCCTGATGAACTAATCATTGCAGACGCTAGTCATCAATGGATGCTCAAACCGTTAACCGAAAGACTGTTAGAGGACTGGATACTATCATGTCCACCAACGATCTCCTCCCAGATTTCCTCCCAGAAACAAAGAAGGGAAAAAATCACTTGACCGTGGAAACACCATACCACGGCCCCCTTGGTTCGGTGACCCCTTTTAGCGGCACCGCAGTAGGACGAGCAGTAATGGGAAACACACAACACCAAAAACGAAGTGTTCTTGCCCCCAAGGTTTAACTCTAATCTAATTATACCTTTAGTTCCAGTTTACGGCAGGAACGCAAGGGACAGAGGAACATGGGAGAAGACACTGTGGAAAGCAATCAAACCCAGAAGGTGGAACTCTCGGCAGCCTGGCTTCCCGGGGTCGACGGGATATACGGAAAGAAACGAGAACAGCCCAGAGTTCAAGGAGATGATACCACAACCAACTGCAGTGTAAGGTCCTTCCCTGGATCTGGGGTCTGAACAAACCAGCTGGGTCAGCTGGGGAAATCTGAACTTAAATTACATTAGATTATACTGAAATTCATATTTGGTTGGGTGTAATAATGGTATTACAGTTGCGTAGAAAAAAATGTCCTTATTGTTCAGAGATGCGTAGGGGTGAGACGCCGCCTTTAACTTGCCTTTACGGGAACACTCCTATGCTGTTGGTGGGAACGTATTTAGATGCAGCCATTAGGGAAACCAGTATGGAGATTCCTTTAAAAACTAAAAATAGAGTTACCAGATGACCCAGCAATCCCACCCCTGGGCATATATCCAGAGGAAACTCTAACTCGAGAAGATACACACACCCCAATGTTCACAGCAGCACTATATACAATAGCCAAGACATGGAAGCAACATAAACCTCCATCAACAGATGACTGGATAAAGAAATTGTGGTGTAAATATATGTACAATGGAATACTACTCACCAATAAAAAAGAATAAAGTAATGCCATTTGCAGCAACATGGATGGACCTGGAAATTATCATACTAAGTGAAGCAAGTCAGATAGAGCAAGACAAATACCATATGATATTACTTATATGTGGAATCTAAAAAAAAATGATACAAATGAACGTATTTACAAAATAGAAACAGACTCACAGACATAGAAAACAAACTTGTGGTTACCGAGGGGGAAAGGAGAGGGTGGAGTGATAAGTTGCGAGTTCTGGACTTGCAGATACTAACTATTATATATATAATAGATAAAGAGCAAGGTCCCACTGTAGAGCACAGGGAACTATACTCAATACCTTGTGATAACCTATAATGAAAAAGAATATGAAAAGGAGTATGTGTATGTGTAACTGAGTCATTATGCTTTACACCAGAAATTAACACACTGTAAACTGAGTATACTTCAACAACAAAAACATTGCCTTTAAAATACATTAATTTAAAAATCAGATGATGCAAATAATGGCACATGTTAAGAGCTGTTAAATCTAAGTGATGGGCATATGGGGTTTCATCAAGCTGGTCTCTCTACTTTCCTGTATGTGTAAAATTTCTGTAATACAAAGCAAACATTTTTAAAATGCATCCTTTGCCTAGAATAGAACCACGGTTTTCCTTCCTCTGGGAGGTAAACAGAGGGCTGCCCCATTTTCTCACCAGTGGGGCCATGTCATAGCCAACACATGCTGTGAACAAGCTCCAGAAAATGAATTTCAAACTCAGTTCATCCTCACAATACTAAGAGGTAGGTCTTGTTGCCCCCATTTACTGGTGAGGAAACTGAGGCTCAAAGGAGGTAAGTGAGTTGGCCAAGATCACATGGTGAGTATGTGGCAGAGCCAGGGACCCACTGAGAGTCCAGAGCTACATATTTGTCACCCTGTGTCTTAACTGAATACCTACCAGCCGCGTCTCCCTATGAGAGCATCTTGTACTTGTTTCCTGAACAAGGAAATCAGGGAGGACTTCCTGATGGGCAAGCGGGGTGAGGGGGGATTGAAGCTAAGACTTGAATGTCATTGAGGGTGAATTCTGATTTCTTTCAGAGGGAGGTAGAATGTTTGGATAATAAGTTAGTAGGTGGGTTGGTATAGGACATTGCTCTGGTTGTGTGTTGCTGCCTAGCAAAACATCAAACTGAGTGCTGAGAACAACACTATTTATTGCTGGGACCCAGTGCCTACGTCCCACCTTCAGAGATTCTGGTTCCATTAATCTGGAGTAAATCAGGGTCACCTCCCCCTAACCCTTTTTTTTAATCCAGCTGGGGATTGTCATGTGCAGACTGGGTTAAGAATTACTGGGCAGCAGTTCAGAACACTTTTTGTTGTTACTGTATCTAGTTTTATGGTTATTTGTGATCTATGATAAATGACTTGCTGAAGCGACACAATGTTTCCTATTTACATCAGTGTGAGCAAAGGGAGTAGGTTCAAAGGAAAACATCAAGCGGCTAGTAATAGAGCATGCGGCAGAATGCAGGATTGATACATGTTATCCTGATGTTACAAGAGTCTGCAGTTTGGGCAGGGCTTGGTAGGAACAGCTTGTCTTCTGCCCTCATGATGTGAACTTGCTGAGGCTGGAGAATCTCTCTAACACGGCTCACTCACCATGCCAGCAAATTGGTGCTGGCCATTGGTGCTTCTTCATGTGGACTCCTCCATGGGGTGGCTTGGTCTTCCTCGCAGCATGGTGGCTGGGTTCTAAGAGTGAGTGTCCCCAGAGAATCGGGAGACAGCTGCATTGCCTTGGATGGACTAAGCTCAGAAGTTACGTGGAGTCACTTCCATCATAGTCTAAACCCACCCATATTTAAGGGCTCCTTTATAGAGAAGCTTAAAGGTCACACTGTTAGAAGAGCATGTGGATGGGAAATACTGTTGCAGACATTCTGGAAAAGACACCATCTTCCACAGTCATTAATTCCAATGTCTGCAAACCAGATCCTAGGTAATTATAGATGATAATTATAAACTTTAATTTGCCATTAAATAAAGCCCAGAGTTTGTAGAATGAGCTACAAGGTCATAAATGAAGGCAGGGAGGCACAGAACCCCACCTCTTACTGTCTCCCCATGTTTATTCTGCTCCCTACTATTTCTTGATCATAGCAGGTACCCTCCCGCCTCCACATCTTTGTGTGGCTCTTTCCTCTTCCAGGAGCTGTCTCCCCCTAGGTATCTACTTGGCTCACCCCTTCACCTGCTCCAAGTCTTTACTCAAATTACACCTTTTCAACAAGACCTACCCCGACCACTTCATTTAATCCTGCTGCCCCCAGCTCCCAGCCCTCCACTCTCTGCTCTAAGTTTTCCTTTTTCCATAGCACTTGTCACCCCCCAGTACATACATATTTATTTATTAAACCCATTGCCTACCTCCCCGGGCTAGAATGGAAGCTCCAAGAGGGAAGGGATCTTCGTCTTGTTCGCTAATGTTTCCCAAACACGCTGTATGGCACATAGTAGCAGCTCAATGTTTGTTGCATGGCATGAAATAATACTGAAACACATCATGAGAAGTCCTTATCATTTCTCTTCTAGTCTTTCTAATTCTTTAAGAAGATAGTCTTGGCTTGGTGTTCATGTTTCTTAAACTGCTCTCTGGCACCCTTTAATCTTCCTTAATGACAACAGAATAGGCTAAGAGTTCAGAGCCTGGGACAGGTGACTGTCCGGTACAGGGCTTCTCAACCCTGCCTGTTCATTGATGTCCCTTGAGAAGTGCCAGGGCCCACCTTCAGAGATTCTGGTTTCATTAGACTGGAGTGAGACGGGGCCACCTCTCCTACCTCTCCTTTTTTTAAATTGAAATACAGTTGACTTACAATATTATATTAGTTTCAGATGTACAACATACTGACTCAATATTTTTATCAATTATACTCCATATGAAATTATGATAAAACCTTGGTCCTACTCCCTTGTCCATTATATCCTTGTAACTTATTTATTTATTTAGTAACATTTATTTTATACCAAGTAGTTGGTACCTCTTAATCCCCTCCACCTACTTTGGCCCTTCTCCCGCCCCCCTTCCCTCTGGTAACCACTTGTTTGTTATCTGTATCTTCATAATACAAATAACATTTTTTTTTTTTAGTTCAGCTGGAGATTCTAATGTGCAGATTGGGTTAAGAATCACTGAGCTGCAATTAATAACATTTTTTCTGTTGTTACTGTATCTAAACTTATGGCTATTCTTGATCTGTGACAAATGACTTCTTGAAGTGACACAATGTTTCTTGTTTAAACACATCAATAGGAGCAAAGGGAGGAGATCTATTGCCCCCCTTCCCTGCCCAATTTTCTGTTTTCATTTAAAAGACAAATAAACAACTTGACCCCCACCCCTCAAAAAAGCAAATAGCAATTTGATCATTGGGCAGAATGCATGATTGATACATGTTATCCTGATGTTACAAACAATGAACTTGAAACACAAGTCCCGCAGCTAGAAAGCAGCATCTTGGGCCTGAGGAGTCTAGCTTCAGCCTGTAACTGAACTGCTACATTAGGTCTCTATCGCCCTCTAGTGGTCCAGTTTATTTGCACCCAAAGGGAGGACTCTGCATTTATTCCTCTACCTTTCACATTGTAGACGGTTCAGCCCTTCCAGATTTTTTTTGGAATCCTCTTTCTGGCCTCCATCCTGTTCCCTGTACCTCCCACTTTCCTGCCAGCCTCAAACATCCAAACAACCACTCACAGCAATACTGAGTAAGACCAGGCTGAAACAGAGCCCAGCGGGGTGTCAAAGATCTACCCCAGATGAACTTCATCTCAGAGCTGACCTCGACTGGCACACAGACATTCAATCTTTATCCCACAGGCAATGGGGAACCATGAATGGTTTTGGAGCAGACCCAAAATCTGTGCAATGAGGCATTTCCCCAGAAAAGGGCAGTACACCAGACATTTACAATATTCCCCTTCCTAGCACCTTTCTTCCCCCCTTTTTTTTCTGGCAACAGTCCCTGATCTGAGAGTTTCCCACCTCCCCGCCTTTCCAGGGCCAATATAAGCCTGTAAGTCACCTCTGTGTGAATTTTAAAATGGCAGCCCTTCTGAGAGAATGCCAACTCAAGACATGGCACAAGGCTTAAGAGGCCCCCACTCACTCCCTCTTTCCCCCAATCAGACCTGTAGTCAGAGCGAGGCTCCCTTCCCTCTGCAGAGGAAGCGCATGCCCACATCTGGCCAATCAAAGGGTTGCACCTCTCTGGTTACTGGTATTGGTCACCGGAGGAGGTAGCAGGGGGCGGGGGGCGGGGGGCATGACCTAACACCAGCCAAGAATGACTCTGGGAGCTTTATTTAATTTTAATTGAGGAAAATTTCACATAACATAAAACTAACCATTAGCCATATTAAAGTGAACAATTCAGAGGCATCTAGAACATTCCCAGTGTTGTGCAGCCAGCACTTCTATCCAGTTTTCCAAGACACATTTTTCACCCCCAAAGGAAATTCTATACTCATTCCCACCTCTCAGCCCCCAGCAACCACTAATCTGCTTTCTGCCTGTATGGATTTGCCTGTTCTAGACATATCATATAAAAGAAATCACACAATATGTGGCCTTTAGTGTCTGGCTTCTTTCACTGAGTAGCATGTTTTCAGGGTTATCCACGCTGCAGTGTGTGTCAGTGCTTCACTCCCCTTTAAGGCTGAACAGTAGTCCATCGTATGGCTGGACCACATTTTGTTTATCCATTGGTGGACATTTAGGTTGTCTCCACCCTTTGGCTCTTATCAATAGTGCTGCAAATGAACATTTCTGTACAAGTATTTTCTTGAATTACCTATTTTCAATTCTTTGCGGTATACGCCTGGAAGTGGAATTGCGGGATCACATGGTGATTCTATGTTTAACTTGTTAAGGAACCGCCAAATTCTTTTCCATCACAGCCGCACCATTTTATATTCCTAGTGACGCACAAGGGTTCCAATTTCTCTTCATTCTCATCAGCAAGTATACCCTGCCTTTAAAAAATATATGTGGCCAATTTAGTGGCTGTGAGATGGTATCCATGGTTCTGATTTGCATTTCCCTAATGACTGACGATGCTGAGCACCATTTCACGTCCTCCTGGAGTGTGTACTTTTCAGCTTGGAAGGCTATGAGCCTAGTGCCACTGGCAGCCACCTCCCACTCAGAAAGTAGACCAGAGGGATGGAGGGAGCCTAGCTCTGGTGACGTCATTTGAAGCCTGGATCCAGCCTTATCTGCAGCCTGATCCTTAACTTCAAAAGTATATATGCTGATTATCCTTTTGTCATTTCAGCCAGCTAGATCTGAATATTTTGTCCTTTGTCACCAAGAGTCCTCTGTGATGGAGCCTGGGACTTACCAAGGTCACATGGTGAGTTAGAATTACAAACTACATGAGTACCTGGATGTCCTTCCTACCTACCCACTGCCTACATGTTGCTAGAGGAGGCATGAGGAGGGATCAGCAGGGGCCAGGAGACAGATGTGGGAACAAATCATGGCCATGCACTTCGGGATAGAGGCAGAAGCCCCCCACCAGAAGGTTTTGAATTGAGGTCCTTAACTATTAGTGTTGGGGGTGGGGTGGGTATAGCTCAATGGAAGAACATATGCTTAGCATGCATGAGGTCCTGGGTTCAATTTCCTGTACCTCCACTAAAAATAATAATAATTTTAAAACTATTAGGGTGTCAAATGCCCTTCAGAGAATATCATGGAAGCACAGCTCCTCTCCCCACCAAAAACACCAAGACACACAACATTTTGCAGACAATTCACAAGTTTGCAGAAACTCGAACCCTCTCCACCCCGCCCCCCAACATAATCCATCCTAGGGCTGTATGTGAAAAAAAAAAAAACCTGGTTTCTAGAACAAGAAATTCAGAAGGACCCAGAACCAGGGGACCTGAAATCCAAGTACCGTCTTTCTGCTGACTTACAGTGGTGCAAGGAAATTTGGGGAAGGACAGATCTGGTTCAAGTCCAGGCTGCATGGTCTTCGGCAAGTGGCTTGCTCTCTCTGAGCCACAGGTATAAAATGAGACTATTCTCGTCTATCTGGAGGGGGTGTGGGAGGGGTATTCGGTTCAATGATGCTTGTCATGGGCATGTAAAGATGAGCGGCCCCTCCCCTTTCAATGTCCCCATCTCTCCAGCAGGCCAGGTGTGCTTTCTTCTACTCCTGGAATGATGCAATCCAGAGGCCTAGGTAACATGCCCAGACACTCCTCTTCTGCAGAGAATGTCAAGTGGTCCATGGATACTGAAATCCATCCCAGGCCCCAGGTTAAGAACCAACTACCCGGAACTCTCCCTCCTTTACTCAGCTCCAACAACAGCCTTCTTTCTGTTGCTCCAGTTCATTCCCTCCCCGGGAGTCTCACACCCACCATTCCCTCTGCCTGGAATGGTCCTGCCCAGCTCTTGGTGGGGCTGGTCTCCTCTTGGCATTGAGGGCTCAGCTAGTGGGCTCCCCACAGGGCACCCACTTGAAAGGGCTGCTCCTTTCACTCATGGTCTTGAGAATATCACCATGCTTCACCTTTTTTGCAGCACCCATCAGTGACTGGAATTGCCTTGGTTGTGTGTCTTTTTATTTATTTAACGTGTGTCCCCTCATTAGGGCAGGGACTTTGCATGTCTTTATTGTCTTATATCCTCAAGGGTTAGTGTCAAACATACAGTAGGAACTCAATATATATTTGTTGAAGAGATAAATGAGTGACTGAATGAATGAATGGGTAGGGAAACAGATGAATGGGAGGATGGTTGAATGATTTGAATGGATAAATGAATAAATAGATGGCTAAATATGGATGGATGGATGGATGGATGAGGGATGGATAAATAATTGGATAACTGGATAGACAGAGGATAAATGAATATAAATGATGGCTAAATACAGATGATGGATGGATGGGTGGATAGATGGATGGATGGAAAAGTGGATGAGTTACAGTTGGATAAATGGATGGAAGGATAATAGATGATGAAAGGATGAATAATAAATATATGGACAGATGGATGCACAAGTGGAGGGGTAGATGGATACATGGATAGTTCAATGAATAGTTCAAGGAATGGATAATACATTAATGAATGAACAGGGAGAGTTAAAAAGATAGATAATAGAAAACAAGATGAAGGAATGAATGAATAAATTAACAGATGGGTAACCTAAAGAATAGACAGATGGTTCAATAGAGAGTTAAAAAGATGGATGGATGGATGAATGGATGGATGGATGAATAAAAGGACAAGTAGATGGGTGAATGTTTGCCAGACTCCATACTAAGCACTTTATATACATTATCTTTTCTTACATACTCTGAAATCCCATGAGGGAAGGAATGTTTCCATCTTACGGACAAGGTCATTGAACTTCAAGGGCAGGAATAATCACTCCCCACAGATTATACAAGTAAGAAGTTGTGGAGCAGGGTTCAAACTCCAAGCCCCGTGCTCTTAACCTCCATGGAAACCATTCTCACCTTCTTCCCTCACTTTGAGAGCCTGTACCAGCCACTCCAGCCCCCCTCCTGATGTCCATGCTTGGACAGCACCCAAATCACCCAGTCCAGGCCTCCACACTGCTCCACTGTCGACCAGTGAGACAGGCCCACAAGTCCACGGGCTGCGTGTGAGCACATGTGAGGATCTTCGAGGTCTCTGCACACACATGTGAGCGTAGAATGAGGTGATGGATAACGTGTCCATTCTCTGAGATGTCCCCCAAGTACCAGGGACATCACATGGCCAAAGACAGGTCCAAAGAGTCTGGTAGTGACCTCCACTGTTCATAAGGTGCCCTGGGGAACCAAACCCAGCCTGAGGTCATTCCCAGCAAATGCCACGTAATCACAGCACCCAGTGGTCCAGCCAAATCAGGTCACGTGACAACAGGGAAGCGGCGGACACAGAGGAGAAAAGGAAAGAGAACAGGGGCAGGCGATGGAGGGGGGAGCCTCTGCCAGGCAGCTCCCCGGGTCATCAGGCAACCGCACACAGAGGTCATGAAGTCCATCCCCTGCCTTGGGGTGGGACCGCGCAGGACAAAGAGGATGGGGAAAGGGAGCTGGAGACAGGAACTTCGAGTGTCTCTCAGTCTCCTGATTCAGGCCACTCTCCTTCAAGACACAGGTGGGTTCGCAGGTGGTCGGGTAGGAAGCAGCCGGCGGACCTCAGCAGCTCTTGTGGTCACCACTGACCTCCACGTAGGGCAGCCCCATGGGCCAAGTGTCCCGAGGCCAGTAACGGACTTTGAGAGTTTGGTCTGGCATCTCGTATCTGGCATCCACCAAGGCCATGATGACCATGCCGTAGGGGAAGGTGAGGCTGATAAGCACATGCCTGTGGGAGAGGGTGGTGAGGGCACAAGATGCCCCTGCAGCCAGCCTGATGCCCCCAGCCCCACCTCGGTCATCTCCTTACCTCTCATGGACCTTCCAAAGGGACCTTCCAGACCTGACCTCCCAACTGCAGCCACTGCCCCCCAACCCCCTGCCATCTGCCTGACACACACACACAAGTCCCCATATCTGTGCCTCCCCACCCTGCCCCCAGGCTCCTGCTCTGAGCTCTGGCATCTGAGATTTTCTGCTCCCAGGGCCCCAGACCACAGGACAGGTGCTTACCAGATGCTGTGCAAGTAGAAGAAATTAATCCATTGCCAGAAACTGCAAAGCAAGCGGTCGCTGATCCAGCTAGAGAAGGCAAATGCCCATAAGACCACGGAGACCTTGATTATATGCCGCAGCTCTTTATTATCCATCCTAAGGAGGGAGGGAGGGAGGAAGATCAGAGCCTAACTCCGAAAGCAGAGCCTGACAGGGGTTGATGGGAAATTCCTCCATCCAAGGAGATGAGGCTGGGAGGAGGGAAGGATCAAAGGGGCAGTGGGGGAGGGGCCTGATCTGTGCCAACACTCGCTGAGTACTTATAGGATGCCAGGTGTGGTTCTAAAAGGTAGAAACCCAGTCCTCACCACAAGGCTATTGTTCCCATTTTATAGATGAGAAAACTGAGGTGCATGAGATTAAGTATGCCCCAGCCCCCACCCCAAGGTTACACAGCTAGTAAGTGGGGTCTGCATCAGTTTTATCGGAATGCAGAATTCTTAACCGACAGGCCCTTCTGGGTTTGTGTTTTGGGGTGTAAGTGTGTGTGCACCTGCACATTGGCGCATGAGGACTTACGTCTGTGTGGCCATGAGAATGTGTGTGAATTCTCTGAGGCCACATCTTGGGACCACTCAAGATGAGAATCTGTGTTTCCCCAATAGCAGAGCTAACCTATTGTCCCTTAGGAAAGAGTGTATCAGGGATTTATGAGGCAGTAACGCTTGTATGGGTAAAAGCACAAGCCCGGCCCACTAACCTAAAATGGGACGGTTTGAACACACACACACACAGAAGGAGGAGGAGGAGGAAGGCGTAAGAATTAGTGAAATCTGAGTAAAGTCTGTGGTCTAGTTAACAGTACCGTCACATTGTCAGTTTCTCCTTATTTGAGATTGCATGATGGATACATAAGATGCTGCCATTGGGGCAGGCAAGGTGAGGGAACTCTGGGTGAAGGGTACACAGGACTCTGCTATTTTTGCAACTTGCTATGAGCCTGTAATCATTTCAAAAGAAAAAGTAAAAAATATAGCATAGTGACTGCAATGGATTGAAACATATCAGAGAGATAAACACCCATGAGATCATAATACTACTTAAAGAAAAAACAACTTCATTGGTCCTTCTTAGTGATGGCTAAGGTACCAAACCCTTACTCTGGAAATTGAGGGGTTTTTTTTCTAATTGAAGTACAGTCAGTTACAATGTGTCAATTTCTGGTGTACAGCATAATGTCTCAGTCATGCATATACATGCATATATTCATTTTCATATTCTTTGGAAATTGAGTTTTAAAAGGGAAAGAATCAATGCTCTATCCTGTATGTCCTGTCCAAATCGTACTTCAAGGTTGATGAGTGACAATCCTTCTGTCAGGATAGATGAAAGCCAGATCATCATCAATCAATGCAGAAGGAATAACAGAATCTGAAAACCACCACTTTGCCCCCTCAAATGAGATCATGGATGGAGGCAGCATGAAATGGCCACTGGAATCATCAGGTGAAAGGGTCAGTAGAAAACTCTATAATGAAGGGTCTGGATGACACCACCCAAATCCACTAATCAACCTGAATGGCACTAAATGTGGGACAATCACTCATTATGGGGGGAGGATCTTAATGGGGTGGAACAAGCAGAACTCAGCACCACGCATAAAATGAAAAAAAATTAAGCATAAATGTAGATCTATTAATTTGTAGGAAATATCAAAAATAAAAGAAAAAATAAGGAAACACATTGAGAGGCACCACGGGAAGCAGCCAAACAAATCCAGAATGCAGGATGTTCTACAAGACAAATGATCAAGTTCCCGTGGTTAAATCAGAGGCATGAACAACATAAATGTACTTTGACATATATATATATATATATATATATATATATATATATATATATACACAATGGAATATTACTCAGCCATAAAAAGAATAAAATAATGCCATTTGCAGCAACATGGATGGACTTGGAGATCGTCACTCTAAGTGAATTCAGTAAGCCAGAAAGAGAAAGAAAAATTCCATATGATATCACTTATATGTGGAATCTAAAAAAATTTAAAAAAAGACCTACATGGACTTACAAAACAGAAACAGACTCATAGACATAGAAAACAAACTTATGGTTACCAGGGGGAAAGAGGGTGGAAAGAGATAAATTGGGAGTTTGAGATTTGCAAATATTAACCACAATATAGAATAGATTAAAAAACCCAAATTTCTTCTGTATAGCACAGGAAACTATATTCAATATCTTGTAACCTATAATGAAAAAGAATATGAAAACGAATACATGTATATATATGTGTGACTGAAACATTATGCTGTACACTAGAAATTGACACATTGCAACAGACTATACTTCAATTTTAAAAAGTCAGAGGCATGAAGAAAGGGGAAGGGAAGGAGGGAAGGATGCTGTGAAATAAAGATGATCTAAGACTGTGTTTGCATTCTGATTTAAACAAGTCCAGGTATAAAAAGATGTCTTTGGGAAACTGATGAAAGGTCAGTGCAAACTGAGTATTAGACGCTATTCTAGGGAAGGATCATTAACCTTGTAAGACGTGTGTGTGCCAGGTCTTCCACTTGCCCGTCTGGATCCTTTCCTACCTTTCTCCACTCTGCCTCACACCTCAGGGGGTGGGGGGGGGCGGGTGAGCTATGTGGACTTGGAAATATATATTCTAACAGTTCCCTCCCCTCACCCTTTGGTTCCCACTTGGGGCTCCTCATTGGCCAAGCCAGCTGGCAACCATTGGCTAACCCAGCTGGAAACCACTGGTCAACACAACTAGAAGACCAAGGACAAGGGGGCCCCTGGATTTGGTCCACACAACCTCCCTGTGGGGTTGGCCCAGGCTGGAGGGAACCAACAACTAGAGGTCACAGCTCTTGCCAAGGAGACCCCCCCCCCGCTAGCTCTCTTCTTCCAGATTCGTGCAATCACTCCCTCCCATTGCTTCCCATCTCAGGTCTCCTGATGATCACAGAAACCCACCCTTATTAGCACAGGGTTTCTAAAGGAGCCCTAGTGAGTTTACAACAGTCTTCCCTCTCCTTTGTAAATAACCGTTTTATTCAACTCTCCTCAAACAGCTTCATTTGAAAGCCCCCTCTCTAGCCTGCTAAGACCTAGCATGGGTTAAAGATAATTCTACATACAGCACAGGGAACTATATTCCATTCCTGTAATGAGCCACTTTTAAGAAACTGAAAATATATATGTATGTATAACTGAATCACTTTGCTGTATACTTGAAACTAACATTGTAAGTTGACTACACTTCAATAACAAACAAGAATAAAAATGAAAAAAAATAATTCTGTATCAGGAGAGTGAAATCCTGAACAACGAATGGGTGACACTACATGAAATCTGGGGGGAATACAGAATGCAGGTTGGCAAAGTGCTAACGGTTGTGCGGGCTGGTTAGTGGCACACATGGAGGTTTCTGATGCAATGCTCTCTACCTGTATGTATGTTTGGGGGGTTTGCAACCAAAGGGACAAACTCTGCAGTCAGACAGCCTTCGGTTCAAATCCTGGTCCTGCTCTTAGTTGGTGAATGATCTTGGGGAAAGGACATTGTCCCCATGAGCCTGAAGTCAATAACTATTTTGGGAACAGGGTGAGTAGTGGGTGAAGGGAGGTTGTTGGAGTGGGGAAGGGAGCCACCTCCCCGGGCACCTGTAGCCACCACCCACTTCTTGTACTCCTGGAACATGATGTAGAACACGTGCACGGCAATGCTGTTGAGGGCGTATGCGTTGATCGTGGGCTTCAGGAAGGACAGGAAGGTGCTGACAATGGTGGTGATACAGACCAGGCAGGCGAACTGGGGCCTGGGGAGAGAAGGGCTCAGCTGTTGGGGGCGGTGGAGGGGAGTGTCTGTGGGGTTTAGGCAGGGTCCCATGGAGATCTTGGGGCAAAGATGGATGAGAAAAGGGAAGGGGCTACAAGGAGCAAAACTGGGCTCTGTAAAAGGGCTTAAGACTCCCAGGTGAGTTTAGGAAAGGATCCCAAGGGACTCAGGAGGGTCAACACAACTTCCCAGGGAACCCATGTGGGCAAATCAGGGTCTGAAGGGGGCCCCAGGGTAGCGGGGTGGGTAGGATGGTAAAAGGGTCTCAGGGAAGCTCAAGGGGGCTTAGTCCAGTCAGAAGAGGGTCCCAGGGCCCAGGTGAGTTGAGGCAAGGGATTCCGGAGAGCCAGCTGGGATTAAAGAAGGAATTGATCCTTAGCATGTATAGCTCAATGGCAAAGCACATGCTTAGCATGCACAAAGTCCTGGGTTCAATTCCCAGTATCTCCATTAAAAAATAACAATTTATGTTAAAAAAAAAAAAAGGAATTGCAGGGGTCCCAGAGGCTATTAGGAGAGGGGTCCTGGAGGGTTCAGGTGAGTCAGAAAAGGGGTCCAGAAGGATCTGATGAAAGATTCAGGGAGCCCAGGCGATAGGCTCAGAGGAGAGATCTCTGGGCCCCAAGTAACCTTAGGCATGGGATCCTGGGACCCCAAGATGGGCTCAGTCAGGATCTGGAGAAGGTCCCAGATTCCAGGTGGGATCAGGGGAGGAATTCCAAATAAGCAGGGAGGATAAGGAGAGGATAGCCAGGGATCCCAGGTACCCCCAGAGGAAGGGTCCCCAGAAGTCTGGTTAGGTCAGGCAGGGTCGGGAGAAAGTCCTGGAGTGGCCCGGGGAGGGATCCCAAGGACCACGAGAAGGCTTGGGGAGGGGATCTGGAGGACAGGTGGGCTCTGGCCCCACCCACCTGCTCTGCCCCAGGAAGGCGGGAAAGTAGCAGCGGGGCAACCATATGCCGTAGCTGCCGGCCAGCAGCCACAGGATAGCGATCTCATCCAGGATCTGGCCCAGGAAGCTGAGCGTCATGTGGAAATACATGGAAAACAGGCCTGAAGCAAGAGACATAAGGCAGGTGGTCAAGGGAGTTGTCCACTCCTGCCCCCCGACCTGCCCCACTGTCACAGACCCCCACCTACCTATGACCATGAAGAGGATGCAGATGATATAAACCCAGTAGGAGCGTACCTGGGCATACGGGTGCATCAGAAACATCATGAGAGGCCCAAAGACGAGGAAGATGACATTGCTGAACTGGAGAAGGGGAAAATGTAGGGAGGGGGCTGTCAGACAGGGGAGGCACCTGCCGTTTTTCAGGCTGTTAATTAACCCAGGGTCTATCTATGGTTCTGCTAATCCTACTAGCCAACCAGCCATCAGTAGAGCCATCACTCCATCCATTATTCTATAGGTTCGTTTATTCCTTCAAGAGTGTGGCAAAGACTATCTACTAACCTTCTACATTTTCCTTTCAGCAATAGTGTCCCCCAAGTTTACACTGGGCACATGACTACTCAACTAAAGACTACATTTCCTAGCCTTCCTTGCAGCTCACTGTCACCTTGTGACCTGGTTGAGCCAATGGGATAGGAATGTAAATAAGTTACTTCCAGGTCAGTCCTTCAAAAGCAGTTTAAGGCTTGCCCTTTATGTCCTATGGACTGAAATGCAAATGTGGTGGTCATGAGTTGGTCTTGGTCTTGTAGACAAGGAAAGAGAGTGCAATACCCTAGTGGCTTGCTTCTGAAAAAAAGAAAAAGAAAACAGTGTGAAGCAGAAGTCATGGGGTGTGACTTCTGAGGTTAGGTCATAAAAAGCACTGTGGCTTCCATCTGACTGTCGCTGCCTTAGAGTGTGAGACACTGGAGCTATAAGCCACCATGCAAAAAGACTGAGTACCCCTAAAGCTGCCATGCTGGAAGGACCAAGTGGAGAGATCAGAGAGAGATCAAAAGAGATGCTGGAGGAGCCCTAGCTGTTCCACTCCCTAGGTGTTTCACTCTTTCCAGTCCAACTGCCACACACATGACCTTTCAGATGATTCCAGTCCCATTCTCTGTTTCAAGTCATCCCAGTGGATGCCAAGTGGAACAGAGAGAAGCTGTCCCTACCAAACCCTATCCAGATTACCAATTCATGAGCAAAACAAAAGTAGTCACTGTTTCAAGCCACTACATTTTAGGGTGATTTGTTATGCAGCAATAGCTAGCTGAGACAAAGAGGCAATATTACTGTAGGCTGGGTGGGGTTGGGAAGGAGGAGGGAGCATAGCAGCCAGCAGGTGTGGCACACCTTGTTCAGAACCCCATGATTGCACAGCTTTGTTGTTGTGGATTAGTTACTTGTCTCCCTATCATTAGACATTTACTATGTTCTGGGCCCAGGTAAGGTTTATTATTCCCAGAATCATAACTTATCCTCACAACAACACTGGTAGATATTAGGTGGACCACATTATAGAAGAAGACATTGATTCTCAGAGTGGTCAAATGGTCCAGCCCAGGTCACCCAGCCAGTAAATGGAGAATCCAGGATTTGAAACCAGATCCCAAGTGAATTTCTTGTGAGACGGCTAAGAGGGCTGTTTATCACAGCAGCAGAGACTGCTTCACAGACTTTGACCGATGTCAGATAATAGCACATGATTCACAGTAATAACTAACAATGACCACTAAGAATACAGCGAGTTACAGCAGGGAGCGGGAATTAAACACTGAACAGCCATCCTCCCTTCTTCCTCCTTAACCAAACTGATTTGGTTCAGTATTAGGAGGGCACGTCCTTCTTGGGAGGCAAAAGGGAATAACAGCTGGTGCTAGCTAATCTGATTCTCTCCTTCTTCTGTGGAACAAGGCCACCCAGCTGGAGACTACATTTCCCAGATTCCCTTGCAGCTACACACAACCATGCGACCAAGTTCTGGCCAGTAAGACAGGGACAAGAATGGCTTCCAGGTTGCCTTCTTAAAGGGAAGGGGCGAGCCCTCCCCTTACTCCCATTCTACTGGGATACAGATATGGTGGGGTAGCTTCTTGGACCATACAGTTGAGGGCAATGGTCTAGAGGTAAGAAAACAACCATACAGAAGGAGCCCAAGTCCCTGGCACCATAAATCTCTCACACTAGCCCTGGGAAGTTATGACTAGAGAAACTTCTATCTTCATTAAACCGTCATTGTTTTAGGTCTCTGGTATAGCAGCTGAATCTACATCTTAAGTTATATATATGCCCCTTCTTCCTTGCTAAATAAAACTGAATTCTGTTCAGGCATTAGGAAGGCCTGGCCTTCCAGGGAGGCAGGATTTAGCCTGATTAGTCATCTCTATTGCCAATGATTGGTTAAGGAATGGATGTGTGATATAATCTGGCTAATGAAACATGACGGAATATCTGATGAGGGACTTCTGGGAAAGTTCTCTTTGTTGAAATCAGGCCAAGTGTAAAGTCCTTTGGACATTGTTCTGATGTTCAAGATGTGTCAGCCATTTTGCAACCATGAGGAAACAGGGCTATCGGTAAAAACAAATACTTGAGGACAGTGGTTCTCAAACTTGTTGGTTTCAAGAATTTCTTATATTCTTAAATATTATTGAAGACCCTGAAGAGGTTTTGCCTGTGCGAGTTACATCTATCAAGATTTACTATATTAGAAATTAAAGCCTAGAAACTTTCAAAACACATGACTGTACAAGCACACATTCCTTTGGCCATCAGATAGATGATGTCAACACACATCATGCAGCCTCTGGAAGATTCCATTGTACCCCTGCGAGATAATCAGAGTGGGGAAAGGCAAATAATACCTTCATATTATTATGAAAATCACTATGACCTCGAGGAATTGAAAGGGTCTCAGGGACCTCGGGGTAGGTACTCAATATTTTGAGAACCACTTCTCTAGGGACAGCAGAGAAGAAAGATGGAAAGAACCAAGTAGCCTGGTGATGTTGGGCTCTGAGGAAATCTATTCTGGAACCATCTCCCTCCAACGTCCATTAAAAAAAATCATCTTTTTATTTCAGCTGTTTTTGGTTGGGTGTTTTATTTGAAGTCAAAGCGTTCCAGTTAACAGGCTTTGGTCTCCAAGTAGTGTGGGACTGGATATATGCTCTCTTGCTCATTAACTGTGGAGTCTTGAGAAGGCAACTTCAGTTCCCTAACCTCCCATCTCTGCATTTGTGATCTATGTGTAATGCCACCTACCTCTTTGTGCTGTTGACCCAAAGTTCCCAGACCTCATTAGCCTCGTGAATACTATTAAGGTCACAAGAACATTTGCACCAGAGTATCAGTGGCTCAAAGTCTCCAACTGCTGAGATAGGACGCCAATGCCCCTCACAGTCTCCCCAGATATGTTGGGGCCACAGTGAATACCTCACGTGAGCTCAGAAACAAGCATTCTCATGATTTTCTTACACCTGCCAACTTGAGGTCAGTGAGCTTGCTCCCTTGACTATACCCTTCTCTCCCCAATAAAATCTTCCCCTTGTAAAGCTGTCCTCAGTTGCCTACATTCCATCTCAGAAAGTGAAGAAATACTGCCTTGTTAACTAGGTGCTCTGTTATTTCTCAGAACCCCAGTATGAAGGATGCTGATGCAAAATACAGAGCACAGCGGGAGGGTCTAGCTCAGTGGTAGAGCGCATGCTCAGCATGCATGAGGTCCTGGGTTCAACTCCTAGTACCTCTATTAAAAAAATAATTAATTCAATAGACCGAATTACCTCCCTCCAAAAAAGTTTTTTCTGTAATTTTTAAAGAAACAAGCTATTAAATGCACACACACACACACACACACACACACGCCACAGTGGTGGGCGTGAGGAAATCAATCACCTGACACAAGGTCAGCCTCTACCAGCCTCAGTCCTGGGCACCTGTACAGGTTCCAAGGCAGGGGCCCTCGTGATTCTAGGGAAGCCCACAGCTCTCCTTAGGCGATGGTGGAACCAGCTCAAAGGGCACACTTTGAGAACCCAGCCTTGGCAAACTGGATTCCCAGTTCACAGTCCCACCTACATCCTTGTTTTCCATGCCAAGGTCTCTGCTGTCTGTCAAAGGACAAGGTCAAACTCATCTCCAGGACAGCCACCCAGTTCACAGGAGCTATCCCAGAACACAGAGGTACCTCCACACTGACGTGTCCTGTGTGTATCCTGAGACCTTACCCCACTGGAATGGACACCTATCCAAAAGCGGGAAGTCAGATTTTTCTATTTTGAGAATTTGAAACTTGGAACAGACACGGAGCCTGGGAGTCACCACATTTGAGTTTCACCAATGGCAACTCTCTAAAGAGGCCTTGGGATATCATCATGATGTTTAAGATAAGGCAGCCATCTTGCCACCATGAGGAGACAAGGCTGAGAAAAAAAGCAGATACTCGAGGGCAGTATTTGCCCTTCTGCTGACCCCTCCAGACCTACTTAGGGTCCCAACCTTCCCAAACAACTCATCTTTCCATTTTCTAAGATACTCCACTATCTTTCCAATGCATTCTCTCCCTCTCTCCCTCCCTCCCTCCCTCTCTCTCTCTTTTCAGTTTGTTTGGTTTTGGTTTTTGCTTAAGCTGGCTTTCTATTTCTCAAATCCAACAAAACCATCAGCATTGGTATATTAGCTAGGGTTCTTTGGTAGCAAGCAAAAGAAAATGATTCTGGTGAACTTACATTATAAATATAAATATAAAGTGTGTGCGGTTACTTAATTACTTAAACCATTCATTCATTCATTACAGGAAGCTCATTAATCCAATGAATTGCAGAAGACAAGGAAAAGCAGAAACCAGAACAGCTCTGACATGTGAATGAAAAATCTCTTTAGGGGGCAATTCTGGGTGTGAATGAAAACAATTCTGTTCAGTCCTTTTGTCCAAGCCCTAGATTCAAATTCTGGAGAGTGTAGCCTGGACACATCTCATTCCTGGCCGGAGAAGGGGGACCACCTTGACTGACCATCCCACCGAGACCATATCCAGATGGTTATGAAGGGAAAATGGGACCACGGATACTGAATGGATAAAACCCAAACAAATCTTGATGTTCCCTCTGCCTTTAACCAAAAGCCAGCCCTTGGGCGAACCCAGTGCGCCTGAAGGTGCTAAGGAGGCCCAGTTTCCTAAGCCCTTGAGCCTCAATTTAAAACATGTCCGTGACTCTCATAAGTGAAATCCAGACTCTTAAACTTGGCTTATAAACTCCCTCCATAATTCACCTTTCTCCACCTTCAACTTCATAATCCCAGCGGAAGGAATAACTCAGCTCCTGTGAATGAGCCATCCGTATCCTTACCTCTTACCTCCAGGAGCTGGCACATATTGTTCCCACCACCTGGAAGGCTCTTGTTCCCCCTTACCCCTCTCTGCCAGGCCAGCTGCTCTGCCTTTAGCCTGGAAGTCCCTTTCTCCCTCACGCCTTCCCAACCCCTTAGGCAGAGCCAGGTGGCCTGCCTTTGTGCCCCGTGCCATCCCACTTTCCTGAACCTGTTCGGCTCTTCTGGAACAGTCTGGCTTTCCTGCTAAACCTGGCTTGGAGAACAGGGACTGTGGCTTCCCCATTCCGCCTTATAGCCTCAGGAGCCAGAATATAGCAGGTGCTCAACAAATATGTCCCATGACTGGATCTCAGAACAGTCCAGGTGCATTGCCTGTCACGTGCATGAGAACGCCTGGCACAGGGTGTTGCATCTAGAAAGGCCCTACTAGGAGGCGCTACAGCTGTAACCTCCTAATCTCTAGACCACATGACTTTACAGATTGTCCTTAACCGTTGCACACCCAACAAGGTCTGGCTTTCTAGTTCTGTTTGGCAATCAGGAGCTTGAGTCTCAGAGAGGTGGGGTGACTTCTCTGAGGTTGCACAGCTCCGGGGGATGCCGAAGTTAGCTTTTACCCCTTGATTTGAAAGACAGGAGGACTAGATGGGTGGTGATGATTAAAAGGGAACTCCCTGCTTCCTGGCTGTGTGACCTAATGTCTCTGGGCCCCCCTTTCCTGCATCAGTACAATGGGAGAGGACCACCAATGCTACCGCGTGGTGGGATGAAGGCTGCCCTGTTAGGGGGAAGCATGAGGCCAGGCGTTGGAAGGCTACCTTACCCGGGACATAGTCCTGGCTCAGTAAATAACAAAGGCTGCTGCTGCTCTTGTTATTGTTAAAGGAGGTAATAATAACAGGCTTACGACTGGTATAGATGCTCCAAGCTCGGTGGCCAACAGAGCAGAGACAAGCGTTCTCAGTAATGCCCCTAATCGTGCAGAATGAGGACAGAGCAGCGGGCGGCACCTATGACTAATGAGCTCCAATGGCTCCGATAGCATCAGAGACCGCCCTGGTGCCAGGGTCCCCCTCCCTGCCCTCTGGGCTTGGGCCCCCACTTTTTCCAACTACAGGTTCTGCCCAGACGTGGAGATGCGGGCGAGGCATCCGCCCAGGATTGTGGCCAGAACCAACCCAGTCTTGAACGCTGGGCATACGTGAGCTGGATTCCCTGGGTCCCGGCCCCAGCAGGTGCCTTCACCTCCCTTCATTCATTCATTCATTCATTCATTACCTCCAGTGTGCTCAAGGACCTTTCCAGTGCCTGAAAACAAAGTCCCTGCCTTCACAGGGTATCCACTTAGGGTCTAGGGGCCATTCTGCGCCTCATTTTCCTCCTCTCTAAAACAGAGGTCCTATTTCCAAGTGCCACAGTGAGGATTAGAGAACCAAGAGCCACAGAGGCCGGGGAGGTTTGGCATTTTGTTCACTGCTGCAAACCCCCTGGTGCCTAGAGCAGTGCCTGGCCCACAGGAGGTGCTCAGTAGATCTTTGCAGAAAATAAGGCATGCAAAGAATACATGTAAATAAGGCACACACGTGCCTGGCACATGTGCTGTAATGGCTGTGTTCCCTGGGGAGGCTATGATTGAAGAAGGCTTTGCTTTTTGGACAACCAGTACCCAGCAGGGTGTCTGGGAAGTGGAGGTGGCTGGATTGCTTAGGACTGGAAGAAGGAAAGGAGGAGAGATGGAGAGAGGGAAGGAGGGGAGGGAGGAAGGAGGGAGGAAGGGAGGAAACCGACCTGACTCCCCACCTCAGCCTTTCTCAATTACCCCAACCATCCTGGGCTAAACCCACAGCTACACCCCTCGCTCTCTCACAGGTACTCTTCCATTTCGCTCGAGGAAATTCCATTGATTCAGTTTTTACTCCTTTATTGTCTCTGCCCTCCTGACTGGACTGCAACTTCCCCAAGGACAGGAAACACCCTGTTTTATCCCTAGCTGTGTCCTCAACCCATCACTCTGGGCACCCAACAGGCACTTAAGAAAAACTTGTGGCATCAGTTGAATCAATCAACGTGGCCAAACCACTCCCGGCTCTGTCTTTGGCCCATTGCCAAAGTTCAAGCACCCACCATCCATGCCCGGCCCTGTCACCTGTTGAGGACCCCTGTCCGCATCTGTTCCATGTGTGCACAGGAATGCTGGTGCTGGGCTGGGGGCATGGAGCCAGAGCACCGGCCACGGTCTTCCCTCACGGGGCTTACCAACATGAATTAAGATGCACACAATTCCTGGTTACTAACTCTAGCTGAGTGGCCTCACAGCACTGTGGGTAAGTGGGAGACTCTGGGACTAGGTGAGTGGGGTTTAACTCGGCCCTTTTGTGCACTGGCAATTTTTGTGCCCTTGCAATTTACACGCTGTGCAAACTGGGAAGGAAATACACCCTCTCTGAGCCTTTACTTCCCCCATCTGTAAAATGCGGAGAATAAGAATTGTTATGATGATTACAGTGAGTGCTATTTGTTAAGTAAAATTAATAAACATCAAATAAAATTAACACATTAACACTTTCTCTCTATGCTATATTTACGACTACTAATAATAGCTTCAACTTATTCAATGCTTAGGCTGTGTCAGGACCACTAAGTTTTAAAAAATACCTGTGTTTTTAAAATTAAAATATAATTCACATACTATCAGATTCACTCTTTCAAAGTGTGCAAGGAGGGGTGAATACAGCTCAGTGGTGCAGTGCGTGCTTAGCATGCATGAGGTCCTGGGTTCAATCCCTGCTAACGCCATTAAAAATTAATTAATTAACTTAAAAAAACTATATTCAATTTCTTGCAATGAACCACAATAGAAAAGAAACTGAAAAATAAATACATATATTATGATTGGATTGCCGCATTCTGTTGACTCTTATTTTGTAGTTGGCTTTATTCCTTTGGTAACTATGTAAGTTTAAAACGTTAAAGATCTAACCTGTCCTTAGAAGCAATAATTAGTACATATATGTAAGCTAAAAAAAATGTGCAGTATACTGTTTATATGTATTTACATTCAATATAATGTGTATGTGCAGTCGAATTGTAATAATTCTATATAATAAAACTGGAAAAAATAGAAAAAATAAAGGGAGGAAGAGAGAAAAAAATTTTAAATAACAAGTAAATAAATATATGTATGTATATGTATAACTGAGTCACTTGTACAGCTGAAACTAACATTGTATATCGACTACACCTCAATAAAAAAAAAGAGAAATAATAATTAAAACATACTGTACAAATCAGCAGATCTTAATCTGTTCAAAGTTGTGTGGCCATCACTGCCAACTCCAGAACATTTTCATCACCTTAAAAGAAACTCATCCCCGTTAGCAATCATGCTCCTTTCTCCTTCCCCAGCTGCTGGCAGCCATGAATCCACTCTCTGTCTCTGTGGATTTGCCTGTTCTGGATGTTTTGTATCAGTCGAATTATATATTTTGTGATCTCTTGGGTCTGGCCTCTTTCACTGAGCATCATGTTTTTAAAGTTCATCCACATTGTAGTGAATGTCAGTGCCTCACTCCTTTTCATGGCTGAATAATATTCCATTGTATGAATGGACCATACTGTGTTTATCTATTCATCCACTGATGGACATTTGGGATGCCCAATAGCTGTTTCATCCTCTCCATGGTCCTATGAGTTGAGTATTGCTAGCACCCCACAGCTGTACCCTGTCTGCATAGGTACTCAGTAAATGTTTGCTGAATAAAAGGAATGAATGAATGAGTTTCCCTTCCCTAGCATGCCCTGCCGCCTGGCATCCCACACCCTTGACTTCTGTTTATTGCCTGTCTCTTCCAGCCACTAGGACACCAGCCCCATGGGAGCAGGCGGTTTTTTTGTCTCTTTTGATCACTGCTATGTCCCCAGAACTGGAACAGTGCCTGGCTTAATCAATTCCTGTTGAATGAAGAGTGAAATGAAGCAGTCATTTGAATCAGATCCCCGTGTCAGCCCCAAGAGGCCAATAGGGTGGGAATCACCAATGTCTATTTTACTGAAAGAGAAAAGAGGTCCAGGGGACCCATGGAGTCTGGGCCAGGACGTTATGGGCATGGTCACCTATATCATGTATGTAATTATTCAATTAACATCATCTGCCCTCCCTGAGGGCAGGGACCACACCCTCCTCACATTCTGCGGGACCTGCCACACTAGAGGTGCCCGGCAATGAGTTGCTGTTGCTGTGAAAGTTGAGGAGGAGCGCAATAGAAGAGGGAGGTGTGGTTTAGAGCTCATGGGACCTGCCAGTCATAGCCAGGCACTCAGAGAGGGGCGGGCCTTCCGCCTGGGTCACACAGCATACAGGGAAGAGAGGGACTGGAATCAGCACACTGCAGAGGCCAGAAGTGTGAAGGATTTTGGAGGAGGTGGTGGGCAAGCTGTTGGAGATTTGGGCACTGCAGCCTACACCACACACGCACCCCTCTCTGCTCTGATCTCTCTGTTTCTCCGATACCAGCCCCCACCCCAATGTCCCCTGCTCATCCCCACCTCTGAGCCTTTCCTATGCCGTTCCCCATGCCTGGCAGGTCATCCTTTCGTTCCAGGTCTGAGCACCTGAGAAAGAGCTTTCTAGAGAGGGTGAGACGCGGAGCTTCCAAAGCTTTGGGAGGATCCCAGAGAAGAGGTTAAGCAGCACGGCTGCTTCTGGGAGCTGGGGGGCCTTGAAACGTCTTCCCGTCCCCCTTGTAACTCTCCTAAGTAGGCAGGAGCCCAAAGGAGGCCACACCTGGAGGCCACCAGGCTAAAGCAAACAGGTGTCGACTGGGGTGGCTCATGCTTTGACTTCTGCCCAGCCCCTCACACACCCCTGACCTCTGTTCCTGTGGGTTGTGCCTTCCTGGCCATTCTGTGAAATGCATCCAGGTGTCCCAGCTGCCCTGCATCATCGACTCTCCCCTGCTCCAAAGTCAGCCATGGCTCCCCGGCACCGTCACAATAGAGTACACGTTTCTCTGCCTGGCATTCCCAGTTGAGCCCCTGGAAACCTTACCAACCCTTTTTTCATCCTCCGTCCCTCCCCACTGAGCAGGCAGCCCGGGCTCTGGCTTCAAGCTACCAGCTGTTCTCTCTCACCTCAAGACCTTTGCTGTTCCCTTTGCCCCATGCCCTGTAGAGAACACTTACTCACTCCTTAACATTGAGGTTCTGTCCGCATTCAATGCACAGAGGCCTCACGCCCCACCCCCCTGATTCCCCAGCCTCCCACTTCTGGCCCTGTTTCTCCCTTTGCCACGCGCTAACCATGGGGCTGGCAGAGTCCATTCCTAATTCTGAACCACCCCTCTCCACATCATGGGGGTACTGAGCCTCTGGATCACCCAGCACAGGTTGGTTTATAGACTTTTTGTTGAATGAATGAGTCCATCAATGAATACAGGTTAAATTTCAAACACGCTAACTCAGCATTCAAAAGTTTATCTTTAGTTCTCTCCATATTTTAGCCACAGAGACCTACCCCACCCCCGAGCTGGCCATCCCTTTTACTTCTAGGACTTGGCACATCCCTTTCTTTTCTTTTGTTCCCTTTCCCAGACTCCTACTCCACTTGGCAAACTCCTATTCATCCTTCAAAACTCAATTCCTAGGTGCTCTCCTCTATGAAGCATCCCAACACCTGAGCTGAGTCCTCCAGCGCTTCCTTCTTCTGTACCCTGACTGTGTGGGGCTGGGCTCTACCTCTCCAAACCCCAGGCTCAGAGCTCCTTGCAAACAGATCAGTGAGAGAACCAAAGATTCTTCAGAAAGCACCATTTTCCAATTATGAGTCATGACTCCTAAGCAAATTGTGCTAAAATCCATGTGAATAGATTTTTTAAATTTTCCTGCTGCATTTTTTGTCTTTCATTTACATCCCTAGATCAAAAGCACGCTTCTAGACAGCAGCATCGTATTTTGACAGGCGTTCAGCCCTACACAGATTGGTGAAAATGTTATGGCTTCCTTTTTATTCATTCATTTACTGACCACAATTGCAAATGTCTCAGAGATGACTTTGTATACAAACCTTGCCAGCTACAGGGATCATCTCTTTGGCGAGAGTTCCTAAAGGAACAGTGACAGAGTCAAGGTTGCAGGTTATCTGTAAACTGATGTCTTGACACAAGTGGTCAGTTTGCTCACAGGAAGCCACATAGTGTGAGTATGCTCATATTCATTAAAAAATAAACTGATTCTTTTTTGAGGGGAGGTTTAGCTCAATGGATGAGCATATGTTTAGCATGCATCGGTCCTGGGTTCAATCCCCAGTTCCTCCACTAAAAAAAAAAAACAACTCATTTTTAATTTCTTTTTTTCAGTGGGCTTGGTTTTTTGGGGGCGGGTAATTAGGTTTGTTTACTTACTTTTAATTTTTAATTTCTGACTTGAAAGGCCAAAAAAGAAAAAATTTTATTGTTTTCTATTTGTTTTTTTCAATCTAACTATATCAGCAGCTGGCAGACTACAGCCCCCTGAGCCAAATCCAGCCCACAGTCTTGTTTAATGTGACCCCTGTGCTAAGAATGACATTTACATTTTTAAAAGGTTGCAAAAATGGAAAGAGGGACAATAGCTTGTGATATTGACATGAAACTCACACCTTGGCATCCACAAATAAAGTTTTATTGGTACACAGCCACACTCTCCTGTTTCCACGTAGTCTGTGGCTGCTTCCAGTAGTTGTGGCAGAGACCATATGGCCCCAAAAGACAAAACTATTGCCTGTCTGGCCTTTACAGAAAAAGCTGCTCGACCCCTGCACTCTGTGACTTGTCAGCTGTGGGGATGGGTTTGGGGCACTCAGAAGTGTGCAAGACGAGAGAGTCTTGAGGGAACCCCTTATAACATAACTCAGATTCAGTTCCTTATGCCCTGTGCTATTTGCCAGAGCCTTTTTGGTAGAACAGAAGAGAAGGTATACAAAACGATTCCCAGCGCGTTCACACCAGGGAAAGGTGAGTCCCGTTTGGTGAAACTTTTGTTTCCGTTTGATAAGTATTTGGAAAGGCAGGTACTGGGTGATGATGATACAGAAACCTCCAAATGTGTGTCATGACTGGGATGAGTTTTATACCTGCAGCTTTGGTGAGTGTCTGGTGGTTCTTCAATATACTACATTTAGAGACAGGCTAAGGGGGAGGGCATAGCTCAGGGGTAGAGTGTGTGCTCAGCATGCACGAGGTCCTGGGTTCAATCCCCAGTACTTCTGTTAAAATAAAATAAACAAATAAACTTAATTACTACCCCCCCCAAAAAGGGGGTGGGGAGGGTATGGCTCAGTGGTAGAGTGCATGCTTAGCACGCACGAGGTCCTGGGTTCAATCCCCAGTACCTCGATCAAATAAATAAATAAATAAGCTGAATTACCTTCCCCTACCAAAAGAGACAAAAAAAAATTTAGAGACAGGACAAAGGACAGTAGGATAGAGGGAAATTTTGTCTGAGAGCACAGCCCGCACCTAAGCCAGCCCTCTCTCCCTGCCTTCTGTGGGGTGGGCTGCACAGGGAACTTTCTGGACTGCAGGGACTGCTGGGGAATGCAGAGAGGAGGGTTCCAGAACCCTAGATCTTCTTCTCAGCTTCCAGGCATGAGCACACTCAGCCCCCTCCTATTTTACAGGGGAGGCTACTGAGGACCAGAAAGGGTCAGTATCTCTAGATCAGGAGACGCAAAAGCTGGGGTGGCGTCAGGGACCCCTTGAATCTCAAACTCTTGCCTCTTAGCCCTGAGAAGTAGTGAGGTCAAAGGTAACAGAGTCAGAGCAACCTGGGCATGCCAGTCCTCTGCTCCTCTCCCCACCTCCAAAAAAAATCTCTCCTGGTCCTGCCACGTTCAAATCTCAGCTCTGAGTACCCGGGTGACCCTGGGCATATCTTTCAACCTCCCTGAATGCCAGCTTCCTCGCCTTGCCTAGAAACTGGGATTAACTCTATACATTGTATGTTGTGCCTAGCACCCAATGCCACTGTGAAGAGGAAATGAGGTTTGTCAGGCCAAATGTTTAGTATGATGCCTGGCACACAGTAAGTGCTCAGTAAAGGCCCCTGTCACACACATGATTGCATGCTCGCCATTTATTAGCACGTACTAGGTGCAGGGCACGGAGAGAAGGATGATGCCTCCTCACCCACCATCCTGGGAGTCCAGGGATGCAAGCAAACCGCCTTCCTCATGATGTCCCCAGCACCCTGCACAGGAGCGCATGCCTGCACGTGCCGTTGGCTGCATCTTTCAAGCTTTAGTTAAAAGCCACTACCATCTAGGCATCCAAGATTTTTGAGCCCTTCCAACATGGCCCCCATAACAGGAGCTAGAGGAAGGATGACCTAGAACTGAGGGGTTTCCTGGGACATGAGACTTACAGTGCCGAGACCAGAAGAGTCCCCGCAAATCAGGATGAGTTGGTCACCCGGGACTGGGGATACAGCTGAGATACAGTTGCCTCCTCCAGGAAGCCCTCCCTGATCCACTCCTCCATCAGAGGCTCAGGAGCCGCCTCTGGGCTCTGTGAAGCTGCCTGTGCACCTCCCATCACAGCACCATCACCCTGGCTTGTGACTGTCTGGAGTCACACCCATGTCCTTTGCTCCAGGAGAGCAGAGATCAGTTCTTTTGCTGCATGGCTGAGTTTCTAGAACCTACCACAGAGCCTTATGCCAAATAAAGACAGACTAGTGAATGAAAGCCGGCAAGCAGGCCCTGCCTAACAGATGAGCAAACCAAGGCTCAGAGAAGGGAACCGCTTCAGCAGGATTTCCCAGCAAGGCTGTGGAGGAGCTAGGGCTGGAACATCACCCGCAATCTAGTGAGACAGTCCCACCAGCCCTCACACCCAGTGCTCACCGTGTTGTAGAACTCAGCCACCAGCTCCGAGTGCTGGAAGTTGCTCTCACACCAGTCCACCTCGGAGCTCTGGTAGGCAAAGATGCTGGGCATCCTGATGCAGTGTCTGCTGCCCGCTGGCTGTGTCTGGCAGAGAGGAGCGTGCGAGTCTGGAAGGGCCAGTCCCAGCTGAGGTGGGAAGAGGACAGCTGGGTGGCCTGCGGCAGGCCAAGAGGAAAAACCTGCTGGACAGCTCCCTGATTGCGCCAGAACAGCCTGGCTGAGAGGTGGTGGTGGCTGCCCGGGCGGGGCGGGGGTGAGTGGGAAGGGGGACCTCCCATCCCTGCCCACTAGGAGTCCTGTTTTTCAGAACAGTAATTTCAAAGAACAACAATGATGACAGTGATGATGTTCCCACTGGGATGAGCAGTCTGGCCATTCCCACTTTACAGATGGGCAAACTGAGGCAGAGAGCAAAGTCATCTGTGCAGACAGATGCAAGGTGGTGACACGCAGACTCCGGACTCCCGGCTCCTAACCATTAAGTTTTACTACCTTGACACCATCAAAGCGCCAATGCTGCTGCTTCCGAGATCAGGGCCAAACAGCTGCACGCCCAACCCAAAGGGCTCCACTCTGCTCCCTTGGAGTCCTTGCTGATGGAACCTCCAATGGGGGCCTCAGTCTTCCCATCTGGGCTGGGTTGAAGCCATTTCTCCTACACCTATAGCGTCCCAGCTTCCACCGGGGGCCACCTTCAAAGCCCCCTGGGAGGAGGACTCTGTGGAGTTCCAGGCCTGGGATCCCGAGTCCTGGCTTCCCAGGCTGTGGAAAGCGTCTGGTTTGTGAGGCAGACAGGTGTGAGTTTGAACTGAGTTCTTCCCCTTCCTAAGCTGTGTGGCCTTGGGCAAGTGAATTCACCTGTCTGAGCCTGTTTTCGCACCTATGAGATAGGCATAATAACAGGATCTCCCTCTTAGGGCTACTGTGGAGATTTAACAGCTGACACAGTGTTTCCTAGGAAGACAAGTTGTGATGGCGGCCCTGCATCCAGAATCACTGAACTGTGGCAAGAAATCCACTCCCTCTTCGGTTCTCAATAGTTTCAGGAGAGGGGCTCACTTGGCGCTAATACATGTTTATGCCTAACACTTAATCCCTCTGTTTAATGAAAAGCCCATCAGCGGGTAACAGTATCCAGACAGAATGTAGTGACATTGTTTACATTGTGTTTATGTTTAAATGAACTTGTCTTATGGCTGGTTTAGCCGCTTTCCATTCACCACAGGGTTACAAATCTCTGTTTAAAAAGGTGATTGAAGCCTTATAATTCCAGAGATGGTTACATAAGTCTATACAGGTAAAGAAACTGCATACACACACACACACACACACACACACGAATGAATGTAAAAGCAGCTGAAATCAGATCAATGTAAATCCCCTGGGTTTGAAATTGTACAATTACCTAAAGTGGACCCTTGGAGAAATCTGAGTAAAGGATACAAGAAAGCTCTCTGTACAACTTTTGCAGCTTCTTTTGAGTGTATAATTATTTCAATATGAAGAGTTTTTTTAAAGTAATTGATTTAGGTTTTTTAATGGGTGTATGAATGGATCAACAAAATATGATCCATCCAAACAAAGGAATATTACTCAACCTTAAAAAGGAAGGAAGGGGAGGGTATATAGCTCAGTGTTAGGGCTCCGGTTCAATCCTCAGTATCTCCATTAAAAAATAATAATTAATAAATTTTATTTTTAAAAAAGAAAGAAATTCTGACATATGCTACATTATGGATAAACCTTGAGGACATGATGCTCAGTAAAAGAACAGACACAGAAAGACAAAAACTGTATGATTCCAGTTACAGGAGGTCCCTAGAGGAGTCAAGTCCATAGAGACAGAAAAGATGGTGGGGGCCAGGGGCTGGGGGGTGGGGAATGGGGAGTTATGTGTTTAATGGGGACAGAGTTTGTTTGGGAAGATGAGAAAGTTCTGGAGATGGATGGTGGGGATGTAAGAGTGTCCCAGTTCTTAGGAGATACATGCCTAAATATTTAGGGGTGAAGGGACATGACGTCCACAAATTGCTTTGAAATAGTTCTGCAAGAAGAGAGAAGGAGAGAAAATACGGCAAAATGTTAGTGATTGGTAATGTATGTGAATGGCACGCGGCAGTTCACTGTACTCTTGCAACTTTTCTGTTGCAATAGAAATATTTCAAAATTAAAAAATCCAAATTGGCAGATCAAAAGTATTCGTGAGCAAAACTAACACAACATTGTAATCAATTACACTACAATTAAAAATAAAGAGAAGCAAAGAGAAAAAACACACAACCTTATTTGGAGACAAACGTCTTGGTCCTACAGATGACTAGCTTGACTGAGCGCAGGAAAATGACCTAATCGTTTGTGTTAGTTTTTCCTACTCTAAAATGAGGAAAGCAATGTTCCCCTCACAGTGTAGTGTAAGTATAAAACAGAACTATGTATGTGAACTCACAACACACTCCAAAATATACTATAAAAACATTCAATGTGCTTATTCTTATCTGTTCAGGCTCCCCTCTTATACCGTTAACTGCCTTAAGATAACAAATATCATTTTTTTCCCTTCTACAAAAAAAAATTATTGGTGAGGATGAGACACAAGGAAATGCTTATCCGTCACTGCTAGAAATGGAAGGTGACTGACCATTTTGGGAAACAATTTGATATAATCTAGCGTATTACTGGGCAGGGTTGGTTCATTGCTGGAATAAGAAAATACAACCAATCTCAGTATCTTAAGAGTGAAAGTTAAGCTGTGGTATATTTATATAATAGAATACTATCCAGCCATAAAAAATAATAAAATAATGCCATGTGCGCCAACATGGATGGACCTGGAGATTGTCATTCTAAGCAAAGTAAGCCAGAAAGAGAAAGAAAAATACCACATGATATCACTTATATGTGGAATCTAAAAAAAAAAGAAAAAAAATGACAAATGAACTTATTTACAAAACAGAAATAGATAACAGACATATGGTTCCCAGGGGGTGAAGTGGGTGGAAAGGGATAAACTGGGAGTTTGAGATTTGCAGATACTAACTAATATACATAAAATAGATAATGTTTATACTGTAAAGCATAGGGAACTATATTCAAAATCTTGTAGTAACTTATGGTGAAAAAGAATATGAAAATGAATATACGTATGTTCATGTATGACTGAAGCATTATGCTGTACACCAGAAATTAACACAACATTGTAAACTGACTATACTTCAATAAAAATATATGTAAACATTTAAAAAAAGAGTTAAAATTTATTTCTTCCATAAACTAAGTCCATTGAGTGCATGCATCTACCCTGGAAGGCCCTCTGTCAAGTGGTCCAGGCTCCCTCCATCTGTCATGCCTCCACCCTCGGCATGCAGCTTTCAGAGTGGCCCTAGCGGGCCTTTCCTGGACCACTTACAGAAGACATGTTGCATCCTTAACCACCTCAGTCCAGGAAGACACGCCTCACTGTGGTGCACTTTCTATTGGTCAAGATAAGTCATGTGACCCCAACTAGCTACAAGGGAAGCTGGGAAATGTAGTCTCTGGTCCAGTAGCTACTCCCCCAATGGCAACTCTGCTCTTTGGAAAGGGAGCCTGTGACACAGCCAGGAAAGCTGAAAATGAATGTATCCTACAGTTGGGAACTCCTCTCCCAGATTTACGTCCCGCTGAGAAATTCCCACCCGTGGATTCAAGATTCATGCACAAGATTGTTTCGAGCAGCCTTGGAATATTCATGAACTGTAGACCAGACAAATAAATGGTGGGGTAGTCACCGCCACCATTCAATGGACTACACATAAATTAATGATCAGCAGGGACATGCATCAACGTGAAGGATTCTCAACAAGATCACGCTAGCAAAAATAACAACAACAACAATAATAGTAATACCCATCATAAAATAGCGTAGCTGTTTATGGAATAATTTAAAATTCAGGCTACATTCAGAAAGAGAGAGAAAAATACCATATGAGATTGCTTATATTTGGAATCTAAAAAAAAAAACAAATACAAAACAGAAACAGACTCATAGACATAGAATACAAACTTGTGGTTGCCAAGGGGGCGGGGGGTGGGAGGGACAGACCGGGATTTCAAAATGTAGAATAGATAAACAAGATTATACTGTATAGCACAGGGAAATATATACAAGGCCTTGTGGTAGCTCACAGAAAAAAAAATGTGATAATGAATATAAATATGTTCACGTATAACTGAAAAATTGTGCTCTACACTGGAATTTGATACAACATTGTAAAATGACTATAAGTCAATAAAAAATGTTTCCCAAAAAAAAGAAGGAAGGTATGAATGCCTAATGGGAGACTAACTAGTTCAAGCAAAAAGAATGCTCAACAGGGACTAAACTTGGTTCCCAGAGTTTGGACATTGAGATTGGAGTTTCAAGTCCAGGAAGTATGAGTTATACTCATAGTTAACGTATATTTGGGGCTCACTGTCTACCACCCATTAAACTAAATGTTTTATATGTATCGCCTCGTGTGTCCTCAACAGCCCATTTTGTGATTACTAATGAATTATATTGTATGCAAATTTGAAACACTGTGATATTAATACTTTATTGAAATCTCAATTAACTTACAAAGTCTCATATAACTGAAAACAACCCAAATTAAAATGTTGTCGAAAACATAATTTAAAAAAATCAGGCTAAATTCAACAACTATTTAGGGTGGGGCTGCCACTGTGCAGGCACACCCCGTAGGAACGTTATCAGTTGATCCAGTACAGCCACATGGGCAGGTACCTGGCTGCTGTTTGCAGACTCCCCCGCCCCACTGCATCCCTGAGCGCCCTGGCCTTGTCCCTGGGACCCTGAAGACTTTCTCACGCCCCAACAGCTAAAGGGTTAAGATCCGGTAACTGTTTTTAATGTTGCCTTAGGTTTAGGGAGACATGCAGGTATGACAAAATGCTTTTCCAAAAAAACCAAAGGAATGGTGATCGCCAAATCCAGCAGTGTGGTCACCTGAGAGCAGGGATCAGGGGAGAGGATGCATCTTGTAAGAGTCACACCAGGGTTGTCACTGGGTTCCGTGTGTGTCGTGAATGGCTTCTGCTTTGGCCACATCTTGAAGTGGCCTCAAAGTTTCAGGAAACCCACCACAACAACCTAGTGTGGCTTAACTCCATTACTCATTCGGAAAAGGGTTGCCAGACAAAATGCACGACGCCCAGTTCAATTTGACTTTCAGACGAGATAAGCAATGAATAATTTTTAGCCCAAGTGTGTCCTAGATATTGCATGGGGTTAGCTTATACTAAAAAAAAAAAAAATCACTTACGTATCTGAAATTCAAATTTAAATGGGCATTCAATATTTTTAGTTGCTCAATCTGACAACTAACTGAGAAGTTATCTCCTTAACCGAAACTCTGTCCCGTCCCTCCCTTCAATGAGAGAGTTCTGTAAAATAGGTCTTTCATTGCCTCCTCTTCTGAAATAACGCCCACCGGTTATTCTGAGCTTAACCTTTTGCTGCGCTCCTTCTGTTATTCATCTGGAAGGAAATGGTGACAGCTGGGGAGACATATTGCCAGCTGGGATTTCTGCCAGATCTTAAGGTTCAAAGGATTCAGGCTTGTAAATCTAGCCCCATATTCCGACATTTCTCTTCAACATCACCGCTGAGATCACTGTGATCCAAAGGGAGGGATTCTGCCTGTCCCTTCCCAGTCCCCGTCTCAAAGGCTGGGAGATGGGTTACATTGTGTCTCCCCCCAAAAATGATATGTTGAAGTCCTAACCCCCAGGACCTTGAAACGTGCCCCTACTTGGAAAGAGGGTCTTTGCAGAGGTAATCAAGTGAAGATGAGGTCATTAGGGTTAGGGCTAGGGTGAGAGCAAACGTGGACATAGAATAGACATGCATGGAGGGAAGATGGTGTGAAGAGATCCAGGGAGAAGGCCACGTGAAGACACAGGATTAAAGTGATGTATCTATGGGGGTAAGGTGTAGCTCAAGTAGTAGAGCACATGCCTGGCATGCACGAGGTCCTGGGTTCAATCCCCAGTACCTCCTCTAAAAATAAATAAATAAATAAACCTAATTATCTCCACCCCACCAAATAAACAAACAAACAATTAAAATTAAGTGATATGTCCACAAGCCAAGCAACACCAAAGATTGCCAGAAAACAAGAGGCAAGGAAGAAGGCTCCTCCACAAGTTCCAGAGGGATCACGGCCTGAGTGGTACCTTGATCTCGGACTTCCAGCCTCCAGAACCGTGAGGCAATACACTTCTGTTGTTTAAGCCCCCAGGTTGTGGTATTTTGTTAGTGCAGCCTGAGGAAGCTCATACAGATTTTATTTTTCCATCTGGAAACTAGCTTGGTGGATTGAGATACTGGTACCCAGAGCCCAGAGCACAACAACGTGCTCCCGAGAGGGTGACCAATCAGCCTCATTTGCCCAGGATCTTCCCAGATTTAGCACTGATAATATCATGTGAAAACCCCAGGGAATCCGGGAGGGTGGCTCATCCTAGCTCCTGGAATGATTTGAGATGGTGTCTGGGCACCGCCTCAAATAACCTGAACTCACCTAGGAAGAAAATTACTCCTTTTTCAATTGTTTGATTCTTCTGATTATGTTCAGGAGGAAGACTCGGTTTGGTGGTACATGTCTTTAATACCTCACTACCATTTAATTTCCCTTAAAAAAAAAAGATGAGGTTTAAAGACTGAGGCAAAGAAAACAGCATGGCGGTTCCTCAAAAAGTTAGAAATAGAATTACCATGTGATGCAGTGATTTCACTCCTAGGTATCTGCCTAAAAGAATTGAGAGCAAGGACTCAAAAAGATACTTGTACACGCAGGTTCATGGCAGCATGATTCACAGTAGCCAAAAGGTGGCAACAACCCAAGTGTCCATCAATGGATGAATGGATAAACACAATGTGGTCCATCCCTACAACAGAATATTATTCAGCCTTAAAAAGGAAGGAAATTCTGACACCTGCTACAACATGAATGAAGCTTGAGGATGATACACTCAGTGATAAGTCAGTTATGGAAGGAACTATTGTATGATTCCACGTAGAGGAGGTCCCTAGAGGAGTCAAATTCATAGAGACAGAAGGTAGGACGGTGGGGCCCAGGGACTAGCAGAGGGGGAAGGAGCATTATGTTTGATGGGGACAGAGTTTCAGTTTGAGAAGATGAGAAAGTTCTAAAGATGGACGGTGGGGATGGCTGCACAACAGGGTGCATGTGCTTAATGCCACTGAGCTGTGCACTTGAAAATTGTTAAGATGACAAATTTCATGTTGTATGTTTTTACTGCAATAAAAAACGAGGAAGTGATAAACTGTGTGAAAAGCTTCTAACAGGACCAAAAACATAAAGATTTGACAACTGACCATGGAATCTGCTGTAATTTCAGGTCGTGATTTGAAACCTTTCTTCTGCTTTAACATAGTGTTTACAACTATAAATTTCCCTCTTAAGTACCGCTTTAGTTTCAGCCCAAGAGTTTAGATATGTTATATCTTCATTTTCTTTTTTTTAATATTTTTTATTGATTTATAATCACTTTACAATGTTGTGTCAAATTCCAGTGTTCAGCACAGTTTTTCAGTCATTCATGGACATATACACACTCATTGTCACATTTTTTTCTCTGTGAGTTATCATAACATTTTGTGTATATTTCCCTGTGTTATACAGTGTAATCTTGTTTATATATCTTCATTTTCATTCATCTCAAAGTATTGTCTGATTTCCCTTTTGTAACCATTGATTTTGGCCATTGAAATTGACCACTGGAAGGTGGGGAGGGTATAGCTCAGTGGTAGAGTATGTATTTAGCATGCACGAAGTCCTGGGTTCAGTCTCAGTACCTCTCTTTTTAAAAAATTAAGAATAAAATAAAATAAAGTAAACCAAATTACTTCCTCCATCCCCTCCCAAAAAAAACAGTCAAAAAAAAAAAACCAGAAAAAGAAATTGACCATTGGATTTGGCCACTGAAAATGACTACTGGATTTGATCATTTGAAAATCACTGGTGACCTTGAGAATTGGTGTTTCAGTGGAGTTTTGGGGGGAAAGCCCAATTAGAGTGCGTCCAAGAGATAATAAAAAGGAAAGGAGTGGGGGCGGGTAGAGCTCAGTGGTAGAGCATGTGTTTAGCATGCAGAGGTCCTGGGTTCAATCCCCAGCACCTCCATTAAAAACACATACATACATACATACGTACATACATACCAATTACCCTTCCCCCCAAAAAACCCCCAAAAATGTTTTAAAAAATAGTGTTTTGCTTTTTATTCCATTTCCATCCAATTCTGGTATGTGATTCCATTTCTCCATGTATGGCAGTTATTTAAAGATTCTATTTTAAAATTAGTATACTTAAAATGTTTCAAATGAGGGGATTTAGAGTAAAAGATTCATGATTGTATAACTAGTACACATGCTTTAAGGACTAAAGTTTAGAAACCCTCATGGTTTCCCATCACTTTTTATTGTGTTTCTTCCACGAATACTGAATTTGAAAGGCTTGGTCTACCAGATGGACTGCATTTTGAGAGATAGAGAGAGAGAGAGAGAGGGAGGGAGGGAGAGGGAGAGCGAGTGAGCATATGTGCACGCACACTTGTGTAGCTGGGGGAAGTAACAGAGAGAGACTTTTATAAAGCACCCAGCCACTTGCCCAGAAAGAGATTCTCCCTGTTTGTTAGGTGAGGAGAACACAGCTATGAAAGGTTCAGATCCTCATCCAAGGTCCCAGGAAATAAGTAGCAGGGTAGAGACTGAACCCATCACTCTCTCCCCCTGACCCCTTAACTATTAATAATTATTACTAAATAATAGTGTAATACTTTACAATTAAAAAAAATTGGAGCCACCAACTGTAGAGCACAAGGAACTTAATTTCTTGTAATGAGATGTAATAGAAAAGAAACTGAAAAAATACATATGTATGTGTGAGTATAACTGAGTGGCTTTACTGTGCACCTGAAACTGACATTGTAAGGTGCCTACACATCAAGGTTTTAAAAAGTCAAAAATTAATCAATTAATTAAATCAGGAAAAATTAAAGCTGTCTTTATTCCCATGATGAACACAAGATGCACCCATTGTCCACCAACAGAAAAATGGATCGACAAAACGTGATATATCTGTTACCGTGGAATATTACTCAGCCATAGAAAGGGATGAAGTGCTGATTCACGCTACGACATGGATGTCCCTTGAAACCATACTCGCTGAAAAGAAGCCAGACACAAAATGTCACGTATTGTATGACCGCACTTACATAAAATATCCAGAAAAGCCAATCCCTAGAGACAGAAAGCAGACTGGTGGTTGCCAGGGGCTGGGGAGACGGAGGACTAGAAAGTAACCTCTAATGGGTACAGGGCTTCCTTTTATTTTGGCACTAGAGAGATGGTGGTGGTGGTACGTGAACGTATTAAATGCTACTGAATTGTACACTTCAAAATAGTTAATCTCATGTGAATTGCACCTCAGTTAAAAAAAAACAGTACAGCATGCATATGATATGAAACACAAAAGAATAAAAAGAAGAAAATAAAAATTATCTGTCTTTGGAAAAGAATCTGAAAATACATGTGTGTGTTTGTGTGTGTGTGTATATGTATGTATACGTATAATTGAATCGCTTTGCTATACACCTGAAACTAACATTGAAAATCAATTACACTTCAAAAATAAAAAACAAAAACAATTACCTGTACCCTCCACTCACAGACTCTTAGCACCTGGGAGTGTGTGGTCCCACTCAAACATGTTTTTCCAATAATGAGATTGTGGTGTCAGCACTGTCTTATTACCTGCTTGTTTTCCCCCTTAGAAATTACATCAAGGGAATCAAAATGGTAGTTTCTTGGGGTGTCCAGGGTGCAGTGACTGTGAAGGGACACGGAAGAAATTTCTAGATATTGAATGAGGTTATGGTTACATGGGTGTACACACACATAAAAAAATTCATTGGTAGGGAGGGTACAGCTCAGTGGTAGAGCATCTGCTTAGCATGCATGAGGTCCTGGGTTCCATCTCCAGTACCTACATTAAAAAAAAGATAAACCTAATTACCTCCCCTCCAAAAAACAAAAAAAGATATCTAAAAAAAGATCACTTTAAAAAAAGATGTGTACACTTTACTGAGTGCATGTTACACTCCAATAAATTTTTTAAAAATTACACCATGGGACTCCTTCCCTGTCAATAAAGAGGAATGCATAAGATCATTTTTATTGCTGACGCCCCATTTAAATGCCCCTCCCCCTCACAATGGCTCCCCCAAGCATCTGATGCTTCTGACACTGACGGCCGATCTCAGCACCCTGTGCCCCTGCCAGGTTCCTCTTCTGCTTGATCCATTCCCTTCCGTGGCCCTGGGACTGTCCCCACCCCCAATGCGGGCTCCCTCTTCTCACTCTGACCCATTCCTGGGGCAGGGTGGAGGAGGGGAGATCTCGCCTGCTCCTATGCTCCCTGAGTGTCAGAATTACAGAACCATCAGCTTCCTGGATAGTCAAGGCTGCCCTAACTCACCAGATGCTAAACCAGTGGTTCTCAACCCAGGACACTGGCCTAGAGACAGTCTTGGTTGATGCAATCAGGGGGCGCTACTGACATCTAGTGGATGGAGGCCAGGGATATTGCTGAACATTCCACAATGCACAGGATGACCCCCCACCACCACCACCACCAAAAGAACTATTCAAGTCCAAATGTCAATAGGGCCAAGGTTCAGAGATCCTGCCCTAAGATAACTCATCATCTTCCTCCAAACCTACATCCCCATCTCAGTCAAAAGCACTTCCATGCACCCAAGGGCTCCAGCCAGAAAAGTCTGAACCTTCCCTCCCCCCTCCACCAACCATATTCAATCCAAACCTGAATTAATTAGGTCATACTAGTTGCTGCAACAAACAAATCCCAAATAGTTTGACAACTCAGAAGTGAAGGAAGTTAGTTGCTGACTCATTTAAAATCCAAAATGTGTGTACCTAGTTGGCAGGTGGCTCCCTCCCTAGGCTCCTTCTATGGTTCCGCCACCTTTATCCGGCCGCTGCATTCGGCTGCAAGGGCTAGTGGAGAGGAGGGAGAGTGGAGAAGTCACACCTACTTCTTAAGCTCCTCGGCTTGGAAGGGTCACACATCATTTCCTCACCAGGTCCACTGGTGAACGCATCACTTGGCTCCTCAGATGCAAGGGATGCTGAGAAATGCAGTCCCAGGATGGAAGGGTGTGGTGACCAACCTCCAGGGTGGCCCCCAGTGATTCCCATCTCCTGTATTCTCTCACCCCCTGGCGTAGCCCCTGCCCCACACTGAATCGTGGCTAGCCTGTGTGACCACCAGGATACTGTGGTGGTAACAGTATGTAAACTGAATAAAGATCGTGTGGTATATGTATATAATAGAACATTGCTCAGCCATAAAAAGAATGAAATAATGCCATTTGCAGCAACATAGATGGACCTAGAGATGATCATACTAAGTGAAGCAAGTTGACAGAGAAAGACAAATAGCATATGATATCACTTACGTGTGGAATCTAAAAAAATTACACAAGTGAACTTATTTACAAAACAGACACAGCCTCACAGACATAGAAAACAAACTTATGGTTACCAGGAGGGGAAGACGGGAGGGGAGGGATAGGTTAGGAGCTTGGGATTGGCAGATGCAAACTACTACATACAGAACCGATAAGTAACAAGGCCCTATTGTAGAGCACAGGGAACTATATTCAATAGCTTGTCTATAATGAATCTATGCCAAAAAAGAATATGAAGAAGAATATATATGTATATGTATAACTGAATCACTACGCTGTATACCAAAAACTAACACAACATTGTAAATCAACTATACTTCAATTGAAAAAAAATTGTTTTAAGTAAAGCAAAGCAAGGAAAAGGGCTGGGAGATGAGGGTGGGGGTTGTGGTCTTAAATTGAGGTATCAGAAGGGGACAGTGAGTACAGAGGCAATGAGGGAACCACGGGAACATCTGGGGGAAGGGCATTCCAGGAAGAACAGCCAGTGCAAAGGCCCTGAGGCCTGATTAGTTGGAGGGACAGAAAGGAGGCCAGTGTACCCACACTGGAAGAGTAAGGGGGACAGAGCAGGAGGTGCATCACAGGGCAGGAGGGGGCATTTATTAGACTGTGTAGAGCATTGGGGACTATCCTTAGGACTTGGAGTTGAACCACTGGGCTGTGTTCTGGGTAAACTTGGAAGACGGAGCCAACTGGATTAGTCAACAGGCTTTGGGAGAGAAATCAAGGATGACTCCGGGGTTTTTTTAGTGTGAGTGGGAGGATGATGGAGCAATGCCCAGGGGTGGGGAGGGAATAAGATCAGTAATCCATCCCAAACAGGTTCATTTTCAGGTTCGCCTAAGAGCAGATGCAGGGAGGGACGTCTGAAAGAGGCATCTGGGCAGGAGAGAGAAGGGCAGGTGGCGACACACAGGTATTTAGAGGCAGAAGATTAGATAAGATTATCCAGGGGTTGGAGATAAAGAAGTTCAAGGAAAAATCTCATAGGATTGGTAAGATTAAAAATAAAAAACAATCACCACAAGAAGACACCCATCAACAAAGGACTGATTAAGTAAATTACAGTCTCCTATGTAACAGAATGCTATGCAACAGCCCCCCCAAAATGGAGGGGGGGTGGCAGCCTACTTTCAAGATGGACTGGCATCCATCCTTGCCTGTTCCTCCTCCCGACCTCCATCCAGCTTCTTGGAAAAGGAATGTCCCAGCTGAAGCACCATTTTGGATTCTGATTCTGACAAGAAGGGCCCCACCCCAGGGATGGCTGAGCTGTGAGCTGGAAGGAGGTGTCTGGGAACTTCCTGGGACAGAGTACCCCACTTCCCACCCTGTGTGCCAACCTCCAGACTGTTTGGGAGACTTACTGAATACCGTGCTGAAAGTGAAAAACGGCATGGTTGTCTAGGTACAGAATGGTTGTAAGTGGATGGTATTTTGGCCCCTCGATCATGCGACTGACCGGGAGCTGTGGCTCCCAGCATCGGGATACTATCACAGCACACATCTCTAGCCCAGGAAAAGATCCAAATTCGAAACGTGAAGTACCGTGTCTACTGACTGCGTATCTCAGATCTCTGTCAAGTCGAAAAATTGTAAGTTGAAGCATCGTAAGTTGGAGACCGTCCGTATTCAGTAAGTGGCATGAGCTACTCAACACAATCATGAAAGAGGCTTTGTGTTCAATGATTTTGCCCAACTGCAGGCTAATAATGTGTTTTGAGCACATGTAAGGTCAGCAGGGCTAAGCTATGATGTTTAGAAGGTTAGGTGTATTAAATACATTTTCAACTTAACAATATTTTCAACTTACCAACGGGTTTATTGGAAATAACCCCATCGTAAATCAAAGATGATCTGTTTTGCCATACACAGCCCTGTGGCTAAATCTCACTGCTCACCTTTGATCATTTCCTAAAAATGGGTAACACGAAATGGATTATGAGATTTTGAAATTGAGTGCCAGCTGGGTTTCCAGAGAAGCTTCCACAGTGTGGGAGTCGATGACAGTTCCATGTACCCACAGCCTCTTCAGCCCTCAGGGTTTGTTTCTTTAATTTTCATTTTCTGTCCATTCAATAGGCCTGTTTTGCATTCACCCCAGAAGAGGTAACAGCGATCTCTGACCACGGAGTGATAATCTAAAACCAGCAGGATAGGTTGATGGGCCGATTTGTAGCCAAGAGTCAAAATCAATCCATCCATCCTTCCTTCCCTCCCTCTTGAATTCATTCATTGAGAACATACCAAGCAGGCAAAGTTTGGAGGACAGTAAGTATTTGGGTGCCTATAATGTGCCAGGTATTGTTCAGAAGTTGCTTTTTTTTCCCCATTTGGAGTCACTAACTCACTTGAAATTAAATCAGACATTTTCAACCGGAAGCAACTCCGCCCTCTAACGGGGGCGCTTGGCAGTGTCGGAGAGTTTGGGTGGCTGCGATGCGGAGACGTCACTGACATCTAGTGTGTGGCGACCAGGGAGGCTGCTCAAAACCCCGCAATACACAGGACGGCCTCCCACCAGCACAGAATCATTCCACCCAGAATGTCAACATTCCTCAGGTTGAGACACTCCAATTTAAATGAAATGGAATAGTACTGGATAAAAGAGAACAGAAAATACCAGACGGCGTTGTTCAAAGTAAGGAGAAGTATCATTTAATAAGACCTCTTTAAGGAGGCGGCGTTTAAGCAGAGAATTTCGTGTTGAAAGGGAGCGAGATTCCAGCGGAGGGCACAAGCCGAGGCTGGGTGGCTGGATCGAGGTGGGCGTGTCTGAGGAGCAGAAAGCCGGCCAGCGTGCCCCCCCCCCCAGCCAAGCGGAGGGAGGGCGAAAGGAGAGGTTAGAGGTCAGCAGGGGTGACTGGGAACCGAGGAGAGGATTTCAGGTAAGGGAGCGACGTTGTTCATTTTGCTTTGACAAGGATCATGTGGGCTGCTGAATGAAGTTACAGCAGGGCTGGAGCAGGTGTGAAGTTGCAACACTTAGGAGGTCGTTACTGAGGGTGTTTATGAGGTCGGAGGAGGTGAAAAGTAGCTGAACTGTGGATGGGTAAAGCAGGTGAAGCAAAGGCAGTGAGGGCAGGGGGTGTGGGGCAGTGTCAGGGCGGGGGAACTGTGGAGGCTGTAGCAATGGATGGCTTGGCCCTTCTCCCAGGGGCAGCGTGGAGGCTCAAGCCTCAGGGAAACCAGCTGGGCAGGGCCACCATCCTGACTCACAGCAGAAACTAGGATGGCCCCTGCCACCCACTTACTTCCTCAGCCACGACTGGGTAAACACCTCTTTCGGTGCCACAGGTGCCTCCAAGGCCTCCTCCAACCTCTTCCACTTCAATATCCTTCCCTCTGTCCTGCTCCTGATCCCACAAGGAGGGCAGTGTCCACGTCCTGCTCTATCTCCCTATCAGCATGGGATCCCCGGAGGCATGGAGGGCACAAAACTACTCTTATCTGGGGCACCCAACATCAAGTTTAGAGTGCAGCAATGAGGCGGCGTCTGCCTATTAACTCCTACTTGTGCGTCAAAACCCACTTCAAATGGACCTTTATTTGGGAGGACTTCTTGGATGCTCATGGTTACTGATCTAACACAATTAACTAATGCACATCAATAGCTAATACAAATTGAGCACCTATTACATTCCAGGTCCCATTCTGAGGACCTTACACACAACAACCCTATGATACAGTTTATTATCATTATCTCCACTTGACGAATGAGAAGCTAAGGCTCAGGGACACAACTAGTAAGTAGTGGTGCCAAGATCGGAATGTAGGGGATATCAACATGCTGCCTCAGCGGGTATCCTTCCCTGTGAGATTGGTTTGATCATCACTATCTTCCAGACACTTCGGGCTCAGAAGGGTTAAGCAATGCACCTAAAATCACACAGCAAGTCAGTAATTGAGCCAGCCTTGCTTGGCACATGGGGCAGCTGCCTCCAAAGCCCTCAGCTTTTAACCTTCCTCCCTTACCACTTCATCTTTTGGTTCAAAGTGTAGTTGATGAGCACCTACTGTGTGCCAGGCACTGTTCTAGGCTCTGGGGACAAAATAGGGGGCAACTCTGAGAAGGCGATTTTAGAACTGAAAGATGAAAAAGAATCCACCTTGAGAAGATCTGGGAAAAAAGAGAAGTCCCAAACGTTACCAGGAGCCTCCCTTCTCCTCCCTCCTGCCCCACCTGCCTTTGCCCATTCTCTTCTCTTTGCCAGGAGTGCCTTTCCCTACCTAACAAACTCCTATACATCCCTCAAAGCCCAGCTCCAATACCTGCCCCTCCTAGAGAACCTTTGCTGACCAACTTTCCAGGCTAAGGACGCAACCCCACCCTTGGGCTTCCACAGCAGGGAAGAGGGAGGGGTGTCCCTCCCTCTCTCCACCAGTAACCATAGGATGGGAAGGTCTCAATAGGAGCCAGCCTCACCACGCTGGAAGATCCTTGAGGCCAAGGCCCAGCGGACAAACGGAACTGATTTCTAAAATAGGCAATGAGTAGCAGAAAATTTTGACGATTCCTCTGGAAAGAGACTCAAACAAGAGACTTTAAAGTTCTCGGGCTTCGGTCAGGCGCCACTCCTTGACCACGCCCTCCAGGCTCCGCCCCGCCCCGCCCCGCCCGAAACTAGCCTCACGCTTCCCGGAAGCTGAGCGTCACGTGAGCGAGCGCCGCGGGCGCAAAGCACGCCGAGAGTTGTAGTCCCGCCACCGTACGGAAGCCGGGACGGACGTGGGGGGCGATGTGGCCCGAAATACTGGTGGGGGGGGCCCGGGTGGCGGCAGGCTGGTGTCCCGCGCTGCGGCCTCGCCTCGCCGCCTGCTTTATCCCGCAGTGGACGCCCGACAACCGCCTGGCTCTCCAGCGGAGCCTGCACGCGACGGCGGCCCGGGCTCTCCCGCTCATTCCCATCGTGGTGGAGCAGACGGTACAGTGGCCGGGCGGAGACACGGCCCGGGGGTGGTGGGGCTAGGGGTTAGGGGCACGGCCGGTCCCTGAACTTCACCCCGTCTTTACCCCTCTAGGGTCGCGGCGAGCGCGCCTATGACATCTACTCGCGGCTGCTGCGGGAACGCATCGTGTGCGTCATGGGCCCGGTGAGTGCCCCTCGCCCCGATCGTCCCTTGCGCCTGCCCAGAGCCCCATGCGCCCCTCCTCCTCGAACTTCCTTGGTTCCCTGATCTTGCCTACTGACTTTCCTCCCTAGGTTTCGCTCTTGTCCCAACCCCCGTTCCTGGGTACATAAGGCCTCTGATACTCCCTCCTGGCCCCTAGTACTCCCTTTACCCCTTCCTCAAACCCTTCCTTCCTAATCTCTGACTCTCTTCCTCACCAATGATCTCCCTCCCCACTCCTGGGCTCCAGTCCCTTTCCCCAACCCTCCTGACCCCTGAATCCACTGACTCCCTGTTTCCAGTGTCACAATCCCCTTGGGTCTGGACCAACCCCACCACATCCCTTCCTGGGCCCTGAACGGCTTAGTTGGGCTCTGACCCCCATTCTGATACCCTGACTCATCCCCAGCCACCCCATAACTCCCTCCCTTAGCCCTCACCCCGATCTGTGGACACCCCTGTCCTCCCCAATTGCAGATCGATGACAGTGTCGCCAGCCTGGTCATTGCGCAGCTGCTGTTCCTGCAGTCCGAGAGCAACAAAAAGCCCATCCACATGTACATCAACAGCCCTGGTGAGCAGGGCCTTCTCCAGGTGCCAGGGGGCGCTCCTGGGGACACCCTGGATGACTCAGGGGACTGATACCCCCAATCAGGAATGTTCTCTCTCTGGAGAAAGACAGGGTGCAGAGCTTCCTTCAGAATCCCAAAAGTGTCTTGAAACCTCCAAAAGCTGCCTGTTCCTTGCTTTTAAAGCTGCCACTGAACTTGCCTCTTTAATCCCACCTGTAATGTTTACCGACCTGACCTGGTCATCAAGATTTTAAAATTGGTAGACTCCACCCCACCAAAAAAAAAAAAGAGAGAATTGCCAATCTTGATTGAGTGTTTACTGTGCCAGGCACTTTCCTAAGCACTTAACTTATTTTACTTTGGTGGCAACCTCATGTGATTGGTACTGTTTAATTATCTCCAATCTGTAAGGAGACATTGTGGCTTTGAGAGGCTGCATAACTTGCCCAAGGTCACACATGATAAACTGCCCAGCCAGGGATCATACCCAGGCAGGCTGGCTCCAGGATCTTCGTTCTTAGCCACCACACTCTCCCCGTTTCTAGTTTTTCTTGAAAATTTGACAGATGTAGCCCCCCTGGACCCTCATGCACCTGTGGCACCTATCAGCTCACTCTGGAGCGAACCCTCTTTTTTGCACCCAGCTGGCCTGTGTCACCTATTTCTGGCATCTCCCTACCCCCAGAAGTATGTGTATTTGGGACCCTGGCTTTAATGGGCATCTCCACCAGCCCTCCCTGGGGAAAAGATGGCGGGAGGAGGCGGCACAGCCCCTCACTCACACCTGCATCCGCAGGTGGCGTGGTGACCTCAGGCCTGGCCATCTACGACACGATGCAGTACATCCTGAACCCCATCTGCACGTGGTGTGTGGGCCAGGCCGCCAGCATGGGCTCCCTGCTTCTGGCTGCTGGCACGCCGGGCATGCGCCACTCCCTCCCCAACTCCCGCATTATGATCCACCAGCCCTCCGGGGGTGCCCGGGTGAGTGCCAGGCCCTGATGGGATGCAAGACGGGTCTAGATGGAAGGACCAGCTGAGCGGAAGTTGTGTAGCAGTGGGAGTGTTTTAAAATGTAGATCTTATTGTTAAATAGAAGAAATGGTGAGGCCAGCCAATCAGGAGAGAACTGCCATTGAAAAGACAGTGTGTTACTTACAGATCCCAAGAGGAGGGGGCCATGGGGGCCCACACAAGGAGTCACCAGGGTGGGTCAGGAGGAGAGGGAGTGGGCCAAGAATGCGGGCAAGAGCCTTTATTATGGTTTCTGTGAGAGAATGAGCACGGCCAGCTAAACAGGCTTAGCATTGGCCAAGTGAACATTTTCAGTGGGCTCTGGCGCCTAGGAGCCAGCCCTGGTTGTCTGGTACCTGGCCCAGGGGTGATGGGGCAGGGAGGGGGTGGGTGACCTAAGGTGTGAGAGCCCCTTAGAGGAGGTGGTGGGGGTGTGGGCTTGGATTGGCTGGTTTGCATGTGAAAAGTGTGCTCTGGGTGGGCTATTAACCCTGGGAGAGTCCCTTCCTCCCGCTCTGGGAGGCCCCAGCTGCAGAACCTAAGAAAACAGAGTTAATACAGGAAGCCTTCCTGGTAGAGGTGAGGATGAAGCAGGCTGTTGAGCAACTCACAAAGCCCTGTCCCACCCGCCTGAAAACTGGCAGCAAAAGCCCGGGGCGGGGGCTCCCCATCTCTAGGCTCCCGGTGAGTAGCAGACACTGATTCCAACTTCTCCCTCTTGGCACGTCCCCCAGGGCCAAGCCACAGACATTGCCATCCAGGCAGAGGAGATCATGAAACTCAAGAAGCAGCTGTATAGCATCTACGCCAAGCACACCAAACAGAGCCTGCAGGTGATCGGTGAGTGGCCCCGCCCCACACAGGCCCCTCCCTCACAATCAGGGGGCCGGACCTCGGGCCTCCGCACTGCTGACACTCAGGGCTGGATCTTTCCGTTGAGGGGCCATCCTGGGCACTGGGGTTTTGAACAGCATCCCTGGCCCCCACCCACTTGAAGACAGTAGCACCCCCACTTGTGACAACCCAGACTGTCTCCAGGTATCACCCAGTGTCCCCTGGTGGTCAGAATCCCCCCCACCCCCCAGTTAAGAACCCCTATTTTGAGCACTTCAGACAAAAACATCATTGAAATAGGTCCAAAGGTTTGAACAGGGTCTTCCACAAAGAATATTCCAAATGGCCAGGAAACAGAAGGAAAGAGGTTCGTCCTATTCAGTGCTGATGTTTAACAGTGACATCCCTAGTTACTCCAGAAAGGCAAATTAAGGCCAGGATGAGATAGCATTTCTTTTCTTTTAATGGAGGTACTGGGGATTGAACCTAGGACCTTGCACATGCTAAGCATGTGCTCTACCACTGAGCCATACCCCACCCCTGAGATACCATTACAACCCACTGGAATGGCTAAAATATAAAATATTGACAACATGAAGCGCTGAGGGGTGTGTGGAGCAACTGGAACGTTAAACCACAGCAGGCAGCAGTGAAACAGTGCAGCCACTTTGGAAAGCGGTTTGGCTCTCAAGGATGCAGAAAGACGCGTGGTTCCTCTGCCCAGCATATAACCGAGGGAATCATGCACTCCTGCCCACCAAAGCTGCAGACAGGAATGCTGACAGTACTCCCGATCCTAGGAGCCCCAGACAGGAAAGCACGCAAATGCCCACCAGCAGCAGGCGGGGTTTATTCACGTGATGGGATGCTACAGAGCCACGAGGGAACCACAGGGACATGCGGCCGCCTGGATGAATCTCAAGAAACAGTGCTGAGTGGGAAGAGGAGATGCTCTCTGGTTATATATTTAAAGAGCAAAACCTGGCACAACTAATCAGTGCCATTTTAGGCCGCTATTAGGGTCATGATTACTGGGGGGGTAGTGACTGGACATGGACCACAGTGGGGTCTGATCAGGGTGCCTGCCCCGTGGCTGTGATCAGTCCAGAAGTCACCATGCTGTCCGCTTTGATCCCTGCCCTTTCCTGGACATGCATCTACACATCAACCGGTTTTTTAAAAAAGTGAAATAGGTATTTTACTGTGGTGAAACTGAGGCCACAGGAAGGGGAAGGCCAAGGTCACACGGGGAGGCAGTGGCAGACGGGGACCGAACCTGGCCCCTAACCTCACACATCCTGCCTCCACTTCGCCCGCAGAGTCAGCCATGGAGAGGGACCGCTACATGAGCCCCATGGAGGCCCAGGAGTTCGGCATCTTAGACAAAGTTCTGGTCCACCCTCCCCAGGACGGGGAGGATGAGCCAGAGCTGGTGCAGAAGGAGCCAGTGGTGGCGCCGGCGACAGAACCTGCCCCAGCGAGTGCCTAAGAGCTGGTCCTCACCCTCCAGAGGGAAGCAGAGGGGCCAGGCGCCAGCCCTTCCTGCCCCTCACCACTGGGCCTGGAGGGGCCCCTTGAGGAACTCTGGATTTGAGGGGTGTCCCTCCAGGTGGGCATCCTGGCTGAGACACTGTGATTTTTAAATTAAATATTTGTAGTCTTTGCTCCCATCTGCGGCGCCTGCCCCCCCCACCGCCTCCGCTGCGCCTGTGTGTGTGCTCCACCCGGCCTCTGCTGTCACATTGACCTTCAGCGCCCTAATGTCAGCAAACTCTGCTGAGCATATGCGACATTCCAGGCACTGCTCCAGAAGCGACAACATATTATGAAGAAAACATAAAAATCCCTGTCCTGAAACTTACCTTCTTATGGGAGTATACAGTTTAAAAAAACAGTCAGGGAAAGAGGTACGCAGTGTGTGCATGTGTATGACAGTTTCAGATGGGGTAGCCTGTGAAGGCCTTGCTGAAAAGGTGACATTTGAGCAAAGACCTGAAGGAGGTTGGGGAGGGTGGGGCGCAGCTTGCTATCTGGGGGCAGCGCAGTCCAGGCAGAGGACACAGTGAGTGCAAAGGCCCTGTGGCAGGATGTGGCTGGCACATGGGAGAAACCACAGGGTGGCTGGAGTGAGTAAGTCAGTGAGTGAGGGGGGTGCAGTGGAGGAGGTGAGAGCAGGAAAGGGAGGAGTACAGATCATAAAAACCCTGGTAGGTCTTAGCAAGGAGAGAGATGCACCATGGAGGATTTCGAGAAGAGGGACAAAAAGGAACCACAGAGTGGTGGCAAGCCCAGAACCCCGGAGACCTGGGAGGAGACTTAGAATAATCCAGAGGAAGGCTGATGGCCCTGACCAGGTGGTGAGGTCAGATTCTAGCCAGGCTTTAAAGGCATGGCTGACAGGTGGAATGTAAGACTTGAGTGAGAAAATAATCTCCAAAAATTCCCAAGATGTCGGCCCAAAGCCATGAAAAAGATGGAAAGAAAGATGAGATTTCCCCATAACTGAAACAAGAGAGGTAGGGGGAGGAGCAGCATGGAGGGCAGGGATGAGGAGCTGGTTTTGCATGTGTGACATTTGACACCTGCTGTGCCTCAGCCATCCCAGAGGATGGGGAAGTCGGGTCAGGGCTAGGAATAAAAACGTAGGAGACTTCAGCCTGTCGCTGAATTAGTGGCCAGGCTGAGAAGTGGCTGTGACATTTGGCACACTGGAAGTCACTAGTGGCCTTGAACAGATCACTTTTGGTGCTGTGGGTGCAAAAAGCCAGATTGGAGTGGACCCAGAGAGAAGGGGCGGGAAAACATTGAAACTAGACAAGTCTTTTCAAGGAATTTTGCTATTGAGAGCAGAGAACACGTGTGGCTGTTGCTGGAGGGAGAGTGGAGGTCAATTTTTTTGTTTTTTTAATTTCAGAGGATTTTAAAATTTGGCTTCATTCATTGGTTGCATTTGGCTGAACTTTTCAGTCTGCACAATTTTAAATATATACAAAAGCAGAGAGACTAGGAAAATGAGGTCTCAGGAACCCACCACACCAATTCAACAATTAATTAATTCTATAGCACCAATTCAACAATTATCAATTCACTGCCGATTGTGATTTGTATCCCCCTTCCCCTCTCCTGGCCCCATTACCTGCTTTTTATTTCATCTATAAATATTTCAGTATGGAGTTCTAAAAGGATAAGGAATCTAAAAATACAACCACAGTACCATTTTCAAACCCTGCTAAATGACAGCACTTACCGTGGTCAAATATTCAACCAGTGTCCAAATTTCCCCCGTTGGCTCTATTTTGTGTTTTTTTAGTTTGTTCCAATCAGGATCCAAATAAGGTGCATACTTGCCACTGGCTGACAGATCCTGAAGTGTCTGGTAACTGCTGGTTTCCCCTTAACCTCTCAATCTCTCCCTCTTTTTCTTCTCTTTCCTTGGAACTCACTTGTTGGAGAAACAGGGTCATTTGTCTTGTGGACTTTCTCATTGTCTGGATTTTGATGATTGGATCCTGGCTTTGGGATTTCCAGTAACTTGGTGTATGAATCTAGACAATCCTTTGGGCAAGTGACCTCTGAGTTGAGGTGCCTTCTGGCAGGAGACCCCTGAAATCCAGCTGTCTCTTTTCATGACGTTAGGAGCGGATCAGAGTGCTGGGCTAGGCCCACTAAGACATTCCAATAGGGGCTGCAAAATGGTGACAAGCCAATTCTACCATTAAAGGAAAAGGATTTTTTGTTTCTACCCTGTGTTTTGAGCTGGCGGCCAGCCTGTTTGTGTGCGGGTGAGGGTGACCCAGAAGAGGAGAAAGGAGTGGTGCCTCGCTTTGACCTCTGGCTGAAACCCCTACTACATCTCAGCCTGACTACTCCACCTTTAACCTCTAGCCCAGGCCAACTTCATAACCTTGACGCAATCTATGACCCCTGACCTCTGACCCCAAGCCAGAGCGTGCCCTCGCCCTCGAAGGACTGACTTGCAGCATAGCCAATAGTCTGAGAAGCTACGGTCGAAGACGCCCAATAGCACGGAAGAGGAGGCGGGCTCTGGGGAGAGCCAATAGCTTGAGAGAACGATTCGAGTAACAACCAGTGGCCTTGAGCGAGAGGCGGGAGTCTGAGGAGAGCCAATCGCTGGAGGGACTCGGGTCCGGCTGTGCCAATGGCTCGGGGGGGGGCGTTGCCCTGACTCCGGCCGCTTCCACGACCCGGCCCCAGGGATATGGCCGGGAGTGGGCGACTGGCTCTGGGTACGCTTCCCAGGCAGGGCTGGGTGCGGGGCTCGGGACCGGCTGTGCTGAGCCGCCTGCGGGACGCGGCCGTGGTGCGGCCCGGCTTCCTGAGCGCGAACGAGGAGGAGACGCTGAGCCGTGAGCTGGAACCCGAGCTGCGCCGCCGACGATACGAATATGATCACTGGGATGCGGTGAGGCCGTGGTGCTAGTGGTGGTGTTGCGGCAGGGCGGGGCCCCGGGGGGGCGGGGAGTGGAGTGTTTGGTGGGCAGGGCTAAACTAAGGCTGGGGGCGGGACCTTGGTGGGGACGGAGTCTTTAAGCTTGGGAACCTTGGGGGCATGGAGAGCACTTCGGAGATGAGGTCAGGGCCATAACTGGAGGCAGAACCTGGAACTGAGGGATGTTTGGAGGGACAAGACCAAAGTTAGGGGCAGAAACGTGTATGGAGAAGAGATGGGGGTGGTCACGGTTTGGGGATGCAGACGGGGGGCCTGGTGTTGAGTGGGATCGAGTTGTGAATATTGTAGCCAGACCAGCATTGGGGACGGGATCTGAGACTGAATTAGAGCCTGATGGTGGGCACAAAGGACTGAGGCCAGACCTAGATAGGGCAGAGGTTGGGGTTTGAGACCCAGGATCATGGGGTAGATAGGACCAAGGTTGTGAGTTGAAGGTGGGGTCAAGTATCATACTGGAAATAACAGCCCTTTGCTTTGCACTTTGGCAACTCACTCCCCCCCCGCCCCCGCACTGTGCCTCAGTTTCCCTGGCCCCCTGGGAGCTTCTAGGCTTGACCTGAGCCCTCTGGGCAGGCCATCCATGGCTTCCGCGAGACAGAGAAGTCGCGCTGGTCAGAAGCAAGCCGGGCCATCCTACAGCGTGTGCAGGCGGCTGCCTTTGGCCCTGGCCAGACCCTGCTGTCCCCTGTGCACGTGCTGGACCTGGAACCTCGGGGCTACATCAAACCACACGTGGACAGCATCAAGGTGGGCAGGGGCCAATGCCTTAGAGCTCCTGGCTGTGGGTGAGCCAGCCAGGCCAAATCCTGACTTGCCACCGTGTCCCCTCTTCCAGTTCTGTGGGTCCACCATTGCCGGCCTGTCTCTGCTGTCTTCCAGCGTCATGCGGCTGGTGCACACCCAGGAACCAGGGGAGTGGCTGGAACTCTTGCTGGAGCCAGGCTCCCTCTACATCCTTAGGTACTGGCAGCCAAGGAGCCCCAACCCCACTGGTAACTCGTAAGACACGCCCACCCCAGCACTTTGAGCACCTTTTCTCATCCAGCCCTCACAGCAAACTACCCACAGACAGTCTGCCTGAAACAGGGACTGCCCTCACCCCACCCACCACAGCCTATTTTCTCTTGCAGAGGCTCAGCCCGCTATGACTTCTCCCACGAGATCCTTCGAGATGAAGAGTCCTTTTTCGGGGAGCGTCGGGTTCCCCGGGGCCGACGCATCTCCGTGATCTGCCGCTCCCTTCCTGAGAGGATGGGGCCAGCAGAGCCCAGGCAGCCGCCCCCAGCCTGCTGACCCCTGGGCCCTTCTCCCAGCTTCTCAAGACACTGTGTTTGAGAATAAAGTTAGAGGATGGACAAGCTGGCCTTCCTGGCACTAGCTATTTGCAGGGGCTGGGACCTGCAGGGAAGCCCAGGACCTCACCTGGCTACCCACCGGGAGCATCCCGGGCTGAACACACAGCATGAGGTGGAGGGAGCAGTTTCCTTTATTGAGCTCCTTGTTGGTGGCCCCAGCCCACCTCACCCTTTCGTTTTCTTGGCATCTAAGTCTCCAGTAAAGTAAGTCAGCAGAGCTCCTCCAGCGGCTGCAGGGCCCCGGGCCGGGCACGCTCAGCCGCCGCAGCCACAGGCTGCCGCTGAGAGCTGGGGCAGCCGCTGCCAGCGGTGGTGGTCGTCCAGGAAGGCCACGTCAGCGTAGCGGGTGGGTCGGCAGCAGGGCCCACCGTGGGCTCGGCCCTGGCTCCGCAGCCAGGCCAGCGTCAAGCCGTGCTGGGTGCGGGCGCCGTGGGGACAGCTGCCGGCGCAGTAGCGGAAGATGACGGTCTCCTCCGATGTGTAGCCCAGGCCCAGCTCGGCCACAGGCAGGGACAGGCTCCACAGCTGGCACGGGCTGGCCGGGGCCCTGTGCAAGCGAGTGCCTGCAGGACAAGGGGCAGCTGACAGCAGGCAGCATCCAGGCAGGAGTTGGAGGGCACATGGGGTTCTGGGGGTCCTTACCCAGCTGTGGCCTCTGGGTTCCTCTGTCGCCCACTGGATGGGACAGGAGCCCCCCATCCTCCACCAGAGCACCCCAGGTTCCAGGGTTCCCCCCAGGGTCCAGCTGCGGGATCAGGAGCAGCAGAGAGCCTAGCAGGACTCTTCCTGTGGCCATGGTGATGGGCAGGTCCTCAGGGTGGGGGTGCCCTGCACCCTCAATTTATCCCCTGCCTGAGCAGGGGAGATAACCTCTTCACTGCCGGCTGCTACTCAGGCACAAAGGCCCCCATGTCGCACACCTCGGGCCTAGGCGGTCCAGCCCTTTCTGTCCCACACGGCATCCTTCGAAGAGTTAAGGGTGCACACCCCCCACACACCCTATCCAGACATTCCACATACTGATCTCTGACACCCCCTCCGCCCCCTGATTTATGAGTGTGGCGGCAGCCAGGGCCAAGCCCAGGGCAGGTGACCGGGGTCCCTATTCGACCTGCTGTCTGGAGGGAGAGGCCAGGGACTCCGTGGGTCCCCTGGTGGGACCCTCTGCACTCAGGCAGGGTGCTGGGGCTCAGTGGCCCCTGTGTAGTGTGCCAGGTGGAGCAGCTATGTGTGCAGGGAAGAGGCGGGTTGGCAGGTGGGTGAGCTGACGGGGAATCCATCACGGCTCCCGCCTGGAGGATCAAGACATCAGGCCCCTGTCTCCGGGCCTGGCTGAGCCAGCATCAAAACAGGAAAAGGGAGAGGCCTGGGGACAGCCAAGAGCTGGGACACCAGGGGCAGGAAGCTCCCCTGCAGGGACTCCAGGCTCGAAGGCCAAACAGCCCCTCACCGGGGCCCGAGCCCTATCCTGGGGTTGAAGGGCATCAGAGCTGGAGGGGAGGGTAAGGCCTGCTGAGCCAGGGGCAGCAGCAGGCCCCGGTGACTTCCCCGGCCTAATCCATCACCCCCGGGAAGTGAGCCTCCATCCTGTCCTGTCAAAGGGGGCCAAACAGAGTCCCTCCCACATGGGCTTCTGAGGACAGAAGCTGCATTGAGCATTTAACGTGGGGCCTGATGCTAAGGAGTTGCAAGAGCTTTTGAGGCAAAGGAGGTAAGAACAGCTTGTGTAGGTTTGCGAAGTGCTCAGTCTCATACAGGTGGGACTGGGTTAAACTCAGAGTAGAGTGTACCCAAGAATGGCAGGCGTCAAGTTTGCTTCCACATGGCTGCGCGTGCGTGTCTGTGACAGACATGCCTGCGGGTATGAGTGCGAATCAGTAGCAGGTGAATGTTTGCTACAGAAACTGCAAATCACATCCCTTGGACCCAGGAAACCTGCTTCAGGAACTCATCCTAACCAGGAGAGCGAAGACGCAAGCTCAGGGATGTTTGCTGCCTTTTGTATCAGCGAGAGACTGGAAATGACCTCACCTACACCCACCAGGGACTGCTTCAACGATTTTGGTGTGGTTCATATTTTACTGCTTACAGACTACTTTCAGACGGGGTGGGGATGGGGGCCCCAGGGGTGTTACTTACCCAGAGTCACCCAGAATTAAGCAGCACAGGCGGTATTTGACCCTGGGTCCCACTGAATACAAGTCCCTTGCTCTGGACCCCTGGGGTGTGTGGCGCACCCTGTAGGGAGGCCTTAGACCCCAGTGCACGTGGTAAACAGGACAGGGGCGAAATTGCTAGGGCAAGGGGCAAGCACTCTTTCTGGCTGCCCCAAAAGGCCTGGTGGAAGGATGGGGAGGGAGGTTGGATCGACCTGGGACATTCCAAGGAATTAGTCTGACATCTCAGGCATTCCCGCTCGGCAGCCAAGGGCCGGTAGAGCTGGGTGGGAAAGCTTCCCACCTGTGGTCTCCAGCTTGGGCAAGACAGAAGCCCAACATCCTGCCCCCCGCCGGATCACTCAAATGGGGGCTCAAAAGTAGTGCCTGCTGCCAAATTACACTTCTAGCAATGTGACTGTCCACGAACTCAAAAAAGCCCCCCCCGCCCCGCTGTAGAACACCTAGCAATGCTGCATAACATGAATGCCTAACTAACCAGTGGGAATCTAAGGAAAACCCCAGAAACATCACTGGAAAGTTGAAAAATAGGGCCCAGAAGCCAACATCAGCCACAGAGGGGTCTGGGATTTTGTGGCCACCTAGGGACAGAGCCACAGCTGAGAACCACACCTAAAATGGGCTCAGGACAGGACAGGACTTCGGGGGCACCCAGGGGGAGCACAGGCAAAAACCATCTGGAAGGACTTGCCTGCAAAGCAGACCACCCATGAGTTCCCCATCCCAGATAACAAAACACAAGAATCAATCGGAAGGAGGAGTCAGGATATGGGGTGCCTGCGAGCCTCAGGTACTGCATGAGTGTGGGGGAGACTTTAAGACAGGGACACTTAAGGTAAAAAATGCCAGAGACAGGTTCAAGAACGGAAGCGGCCAGACAGAAAACAGACCGGCTGGTCTGAAAAAGAATAAACTAAGTACTTCGTAGGTTTAGGTGGTGGGTAAGCCACAGCTGGAGAGAGAGCTGGCCAAGTGGAAGACAGAGCGGAAAGAAATCACCCAGGAGAGGCTCGGTGGACAAGGCAGAGTGGCAAAAACACGGGCAAGTTCCAAGAGGCGTCTGAAGGTTCCAGAAAGGAGGGACTGGAGAGAGGGAGAAGTAAACCGAGGAGAAAGCAGCAGGGGCCCCTCGGCCTGGGGGCGAGTGGGATGGAATCAGGAGCCGGAGGAGGAGGATCCAGCTAACAGAGCACGTTTATTGGGTGGGGCGGGGCGGGCCTCATTCCTTGAGGGAGAAGTGCATCTTGTCGTTGATCATCTTGCGCTCGGGGTTCAGGCGCTTGAGGATCTGGGCCAGCACGTTCACCGTCTGGTCGCTGCTGAGCCCCGTCTTCTTGGTCTGGAACTTTTTCAGCAGGTCCTTGGTGGTCATGGGCTTCCGCGTCAGGTAGCGGCGCACGGCGTCCTCAGTCACCTGCACATCACTGGAGGCGGCAGGTGGGTGTCAGCCGGCGCCCTCTGGCCCCCACCCCCACACACCCTGCCCTGCCCGCATCGCCCACCCCCACCGTCCTCACCAACTTACCCGCTGCTGGGGGTCGACTTCCCAGACTGGGGCTGAGGGGTGGACTTGCCCGACAGGCTCTGGGGCCCGGGATCCAGCCGCAGCCTCTTGGCCGCCGGCGTCTCGCTGGTCCGCTTCCCTGTGGGAGCAGAGGCGGGGCTGAGCCTTGGGCCGGACGCCGGACCCCAGGGAGGTCCCCAGGCCGCCGGCTGTGCCGGGATTACTTGCGCGAGGGCCCGGGGGCAGGCAGGACGCCGAGTGGAGGACGAGGACCGGGTCAAGGCGGGTGGGACGGGCTGGGAACCACTCACCCTGCTCCAGCTTGCTGGCGGCGGCCCGCAGGGTGGAGGAAGTGCTGCCGCCCTCCGTGCTGGGGGTGCCCGGCCGGCTGTTGCCCCGGGAGCTGCCTCCCGACGGCTTCCGCTCTCTCTTCGGGGGCGTCTTTTTCTTCTGCGGAGATCGCAGTGGGGGATGTGAGTTGGGCAGGAGGTACTCCATCCGCCTCCGCCCCCGCCCCGCCCCGCCCGGGCCGGGCCTCACCGCCATGAAGAGGGCCGAGGAGGCCTCGCTGTCGATGTCGCTCTCCTCCGAGCTGTCCGACTCATCGCTGCTGTCTGCATGGGGCAGAGAGGGGTGTCAGGACCAGAGACCCCCGTGCCCGCCCTCAGCCCGTCCCAGATCAGCGGCCCAGAGGGCGCGTCCACCTTTCCTCCGCTTCTTCTCCTGCGGCGTGGGCGCCTTCTTCTCCTCCTCCTCCTCCTTTTCCTCCTCGGGTGGCTTCTCCTCCTCGCTCTCCTCGCTGCTCTCGCTCTGCTCATCCACGCCCTTGGGGCCCTCCTCCTGCTGGGTGACCTTGGGCTTGCCCTCCAGCTCGTCCTGGGAGCTGCTGTAAGACAGAGAGCGGGCAGAGGGTGAGTGAGCGCGTCCGCCGCCGGCCCAGGGTCTCACACCCGCCTCCCGCCTGCCTCACCTGGAGCCGTCAGACATGTAGTCCACCTCCTGGCCCTCGAAGTCCCCGTCGTCGCTGTCCTCGAAGGCCTCGTCATCTGACCCCTTCTTCTTCTTCTTCTTCCTGCCCCCCTTGCCGGGCGGCACCTTCCTCTTGGCCTTGGGGGCTCGGCTGCCTGGGGAAAGGCGGAGAAGGCAGAGGGGCTCAGGTGGGCATGCATCCCATTGTTGTATTCGATGACATCTGGACATCTCCGGGTCCTGCTGACCCAGGAGAGATGCCAGGAGCAGCCAATTCCTCCAGGAGTCAAAGGGGTGGGCCTCTCACCTGCAAACGAACGGAGCAATCCCAACTCCACACCCCCCACCCCCTTTCTCTAACTCACATACAGGGCCACCATTGCTGCCCTAAATTACCTGGGCCAGGCACCTCACAACTTGAGACCACCCGCTGGCCCAGAGCCTGCTGGAATACTCCAACTGGCCGGTCCTAAGATGTTCCCATGGAAACCCCAACTGAGGCTGTGGCCAAGGCCTTCCTGGGGCTTCCTGCTGCCTCCTGCCCATTCTGGGGGCCCCCTAAGCGCCTGAGCTCTGGTGTCCAGGGAACTGGGAGTAACCAAGCTTTCCTTTCAGTGGCATCCACCTCTGTGCCATTGCACAGCCTCCTGGATAAATTACGAGTGGGCACTCATCAGGCAGCTGTGCTGGCCACCCTGCCACCTGAGGACTCCACCCAGCCTCACCCTCCTCGCCGCTGGCCTCGCTGTCAGATGACATCTCCAGATCGTCCTCCAGGTCATGGATGCGCAGCTCGCTGGCCTTCTTGCGGCCGCGCTTCTCCTTCTCCTCATCCTCCTCGTCCTGGTCCTGGTCCTTGAGCCGCCGCTGCTGCATGATGCTGAAGTGGTTCAGGACTTTGTTTCTCCTGTGGGCAGGACGGGGTACAGCAGGGGCTGACAACGGGCCCTCCTCCAGGAGCTGGGTTTCTTTCCCAGTGCCTCCCAGCACCTTCCCCAGAGAAGAACCACAGACACAACTAAGGTGATGTGAGGGATGACCTGACCCTGCACCTGGGGACACATACATGTGGCACAAACCATGAGATCACCCTCCTCCAGTCCCTCTCTGCCCAGAGTCCCTCAAGGAGAAGGTCTCATGGGACGCTGATGTCCCAACACCTCTCTTGAACTCAGGGCCCTTCTCCAGCAGTAGAATCTGGCCACAATGCACCCACGTCTGTTTTTATTGTAGTTTATGGATGCCTTCTTTTTAATGTCAAGGGATTAGTGTTTCCATTTAGTGTGGTGATGGAAGTTTTTAAAAATGTGATTGGATTTAGAGAGCACCTTAGGATTGTATCCAATAACAGGAGCAGAATTCATTTATATTCATAGAAACAGGAATGAAGCTCTAGTCAACACAGTATTGGAAGTCCTAGCCTCACCAATCAGACAAGAAAGAAATAAAAAATGAAAGGAAGCTGAATTGGAATGGAAGAAATAAAACTGTTTGCAGATGGCATGATACTACATATATAGAAAATCCTAAAAGTGCCACCAAAAAATAATTAGAACTAATAAATGAATTCTACAAAGCTGCAGGATACAAACTTAATATACAGAAATCTGTTGCATTTCTATACAGTAACAACAAACTATCAGAAAGGGAAATTAAGAAAACAATCCCATTTACAGTTGCATCCAAAAGAATAAAACACCTAGGAATAAACCTAACCAAGGAGGTAAAAGACCTGTACTCAGAAAACTATAAGAAACTGAAGATGACACAAACAAATGGAAAAGTATCGTTAATACGACCGTACTACCCAAGGCAATCTAGAGAGCTGATGCAATCCCTATCAAAATACCAATGGCTTTTTTCATATAACAAATAATTTTGAAATTTATATGGAAACACAAAAAACCCCAAATAGCCAAAACAATGTTGAGAAAGAAGAATAAAGCTGAGGTATCACACACCCTGATTTCAAATTATACTACAATGTGACAAGAGACACATAGACCAAGGGGACAGAAGACAGCCCAAAAATGAACCCATGCATCTGTGGTCAAGTAATCTATGAGAGGAGGCAAGACTACAACAGGGAAAAGACAGCCTCTTCAATAAGTGGTGTTGAGAAAACTGGACAGCTCCCTGTGAAAGAATCCAACTGGACTACTCTCTCAACCATGCACAAAAATAAATTACAAACGTATCAAAGACTTAATGTAAGATCTGAAACCATAAAACTTCTAAAAGAAAACATAGGCAGTACACTCTGACATTAGTCTTAGTAATATTTTTTTTGGCTCTGTCTCCTTAGGCAAGAGAAACAAAAGCAAAAATAAACAAATGGGACTACACCAAACTAAAAAGCTTTTGCACAGTAAATGAAACTATTAACAAAACAAAAACACAACCAACTGAATGGGAGACGGTATTTGCAAATGATATATCTGATAAGGAGTTAATATCCAAAATATACAGAGAACGCATACAAATCAAAAACAAACGAACAAAAAAACCTTATTAAAAAATGGGCACAGGACCTGAATAGACATTTTTCCAAAGAAGACATACAGATGGCCAACAGGCACGTGAAAAGATGCTCAACATCACTAATTATTAGGGAAATGCCAACCAAAACCACAATGTGATATCACCTCACACCTATTTGAATGGCTATCATCAAAAGACAACAAATAACAAGTGCTGGTGAGGCCGTGGATAAAAGGGAACCCTCGTACACCATCGGTAGGAATGTAAATTCGTGCAGCCACCAATTTACATACAAAATTTTACATACAATTTACATACAAAACAGTATGGAGGTTCCTCAAAAAAATTAAAACTAGTGGGCAGAGGATATAGCTCAGTATAGAGCACATGCTTAGCATGCATGAGGTCCTAGGTTCAATCCCCAGTACCTCCTCTAAAAATAAATAAATAAACCTAATTACCCACCCCCCAAATTAAAACCACCATACCAGCCAAAATCCCACTTCTGCGTATCTTTCTGAAGAAAACAAAAGCACTAACTCAAAAAGATATATGCACCCTATGTTCATTACAGCACTATTTACAATAGCCAAAATATGGAAGGCAGGTACCACATGACTTCACTTATAGGTGGAACCTTAAAAAAAAAAAAGAAAACAAGTGAACAAACATAACAAAACAGAAAGAGTCACAGATCCAAGGAATAAACAAGCGGTTGCCAAAGGGGAGAGGCGTGGGGGATGGGTGAAATAGGTGAGGGAGATTGAGGTACAGACTCTCAGCTGCAAAATGAATGTCACGGGGATGAAGCGTACATACAGTCAACGATGATGTAATATCTTCGTGTGGTGACAGACGGCAACTAGGCTTATCCTGGAGATCATTTTGAAATGCAGAGAAATATCGAATCACCATGTTGGACCCCCGAAACTAACACAGTGATGGAAGTCAATTATACTTCAAAAAACAAACACCCAAACTGCCAGAAAAAGAGATCCGATTTGTGGTCACCAGAGGTGGGAGGAGGGGGAACTGGATGAAGGTAGTTAAAAGGTACAAACTTCCAGTTATAAGATAAATCAGTACTAACTATTAATACCATTAATTACCACTCTTGCGTGTTATATATAAAAGTTACTGAGAGTAAACCCTCAGAGTTCTCAGCACAAGGGAAAAATATATTTGTCTATGTTTGTAATTTTGTATCTCTATGAGATGATGGATGTTTACTAAATCTACGGTGGTGATCATTTCATGATGGAGGTAAATGAAATCATTAATGCAGTGCGCCTTAAACTTAGGCTGTATGTCAATTACATCTCCATAAAACTGGAAGAGAAAAAACAGGAATGAAGCTCCGTTTCACAAAAATGTGAATGTACTTAATATTACTGAATGGTACACCTAAAAATGGTTAAGATGATAAATTTGACATCCTCTTTACTACAAAATTAAAAAAAAAAAAGGAATGAAGCACTGATACACATTACAATGTGGATGAGCCTTGAAAACACGATGCTCAGTGAAATAAGCCAGACAAAAGCCGACAACTAGTGTCTGATTCCACTCGTACGAGGTCCCTACAGGAGTCAGATTCATACAGACAGTAAGTAGACGGTGGGGGCCAGGGGCTGGGGAGGGGGAGGGGGAGTGAGTGTTTCATGGGGACAGAGTTTCAGTTGAGGAAGATAAGAAAGTTCAGGAAATGATGGTGGGGATGGTTACACAATATCGTGAATGTAACTTAATGCCACTGAGCTGTGCACTTAAAAATGGTAAACTGTGTGTTACATGTATTTTACCAGCAGTTGATTCAGCTGTGAAACCTCCTGCCTGGGGGAAGCCATGCAGGCCATGGAGACCCCACCCTGCTCTGCCCATTCCTGCTCCACGCTCAGCTCAACCACCACCCCTCCGCCTCTTGCACCACCTGGTGCGTCCCTGATGGTTCCAATCAGTCTCTCCCCTGGACAGGGAGTTCCCTGAGGGACTGGTGAGGTCTAGCTTGGTCACCACTGAGTCCTCAGCTCCCAGCCTGGGACACAGGGGGATGCCCCCCATTTCCCGTCATTTCCAGGAAAGCCCAGGCTCACTCACCTCTCCCACTCCTCCTCCGCCTCCTCCGCCGTGAGCGTGCGATGCCGGGCCAGCGGCGTGAAGTTGTACCAGTTGTGTACGGGGAAGGCCTCGAAGGCCCCATCGGGGCACTGGGTAAAGATGTAGTAGGAGGTGTTCTCGGTCACACCTCCCTTCTTTATGCCCTTGAACCTACAGGGAGTTCAAGGTTATGGTCGGCCTGAGGAATAGGGACCAGCCCCAGCCCTCCCACCTGCATCCCCAGGTCTTGGGCTGGCTCTTCAAACTGTGTGAGCACAGATTTCATGGTCCTTTCTGGAAGGACCGTGAAGAGCATGGGTCCTACAGTCAGACCCTTCTGGATTTGCCTCCAGTATCCTCCTCAGGCCCAAACACCACTGCCAGCCGCCCCCTGGCCTCCGCCTTCACCTTTTTGTGCCCCACCAGACCGGGCCCCTTCCCTGCCTGCAACTGTCAGGCTCCCCGGGCCCCAGCCCACCCAGAGTCCAGCTGCGGCTGTGTGCACCGGGGGCCAGCACCCGGGCTGCCTGCATCCCGGCCCTCGGAGCTCCTACCCGAGCATCCACTTGGCTCATCTTCCCAAGTGAAACCCTTCACACTCGCCGCCACCACTTACTTCCGGCCCGATTTGCCGTTGACGCGGAGCAGCCAGGGCTGGTCCTCGGGCCGGAACTCCTTGAGGACGATGCCGTACTTCTTCCTCCGCGCCTCCTCCCGGAGCTTGCGGTTGAACTCGCTGCCAGCACCCGACTCGGGCATCTCCTCCTCTTGGTAAATCTTCTTGTTGCTCAGATCGCGCTCCAGCCTGGCCTGGGGGCGCAGGGAGCAACAGCTCTCCTCAGGAAGCCTGCCCTGACTCGGGTGCCCCCGCCAACAAATGCCCTTTCCTCTACACCCGGCACTACCCCTCCCCCGGCCCCCCGACAGCTGAGCTGGGGACGCTTGAGCCAACTTCCTGCGGGGCCAAAAGGCATCGGGTGAATGTAGGGGAAGAAATTGGGGTAAGCCTTGTACCGTGTCTAGTTTTGCAGCTTTTTGAAAGTTTGAAAGTACTTCCCAATGCAAAGTTAAAAAAAAAAAAAGAAAGAAAGAAAGAAAAGAAAAGAAACAAAGAAAGAAAAAGAAAAGAAAAAAAGAGAGAAAGAAACTCCAAGACTCAATCACTTCTCATAACCTCCGTTTGCTCCAAGCCCCATCACGACTCACCTGGCCCAGAACCTTCACCTCCACTCTGTTCTCCCGTCAACTGCCCTCCACCCCACAGTGGCCAGATCAACCTCCCCATTTAAAATCTTTTAATAGTGGGGAGTGTATAGCTCAGTGGGCATACTTAGCATGCCAGAGGTCCCGGGTTCAATCCCCAGGATCTCCGTTAAACAAAAATAAAATGTGTTTAATGACTTCTGCTATCAATACATGTTTATGTCCCTCTAAAATGCATATGTTGAAACCTAATCTCCAGTGTGATGGGATTTGGGGCAATGATTAGATTAGGAGGGCAGAGCCTTATGAATGGGATGAGCGTCCTCGAAAAGGATCCCAGAGAGCGCCCCCTCCTCTTTTGCCAGGAGAGGACACAGTGAAAACGCACCAGCTGTGAACCAGGAAGCACACCCTCAACAGACACCAGATCTGTTGCTGCCTTGATCTTGGACATCCAGCCTCCAGAATTAGGAGCGGTACATTTCTGTTGTTCACAAACCGCCCAGGCTCTGGTGGTCTGCTAGAACAGCCCCAGAGAACTAAAACAGCTCCCAAAGTCCTTTCTAGAACCTCTGACAAGGGGGGCTCTGACATTACCTGTAGGACGGAGCCCCCTCCCTTGCCCAGATAAATCAAGGCCCCAGATGCCCATCCGTGGACCCAACTCCTTTCAGGAGAAAGCCTCCTGCAGGGCCTGGTGTATCTTACCTTCAGGGATGCCCAGCGGCTCAGCCTGGGCTTTAGTCATCACTTATCTCTACTTGGGGAGAGCTGGCAAACCTGAGCACCTAAGCCTTAGTTACTGTTACAGCTAAGAAGCTATTCCAACCAGCAAGTCTAGGATCAGGTCTCTCACCTCCCTCAGGACTAGGACTTACCTGATTCCAAGTAGCAAGGTTGACTTTATCGGCTGCATTGAAGGCCATGATGTTATATTTTTTGGTGGTATTTCTACAATAGACAAGAAGAGATAGTGTTCAATCATTTATTCAGTAAACACTCCCGGGCTCAAGCCCTTTGTGCCCGGTAATGCGAGGGACTCATAAAAGATCCAAGGGGTTCCCAGTCTGTCAGGGAAGTGGAGTCCATACCCCCAACCCCATTCAGAGAAAGGGACAGAGATTTCTGGGACCCCAAGATGAGGGGATAATTGGGAACTCAGCCCTGGGCAGGGAGGTGGGCAGTCAGGGAATGCCTCTAGGAGGAGGAAAATATTGGAACTGGGTTTTGCAAATCAGCAAGAATTCTCCTGTGTATAAATGTACTCATTTATTCATTCATTCACTCCGTTCAAAAAACAGTGCTGTCCCCAAAGAGGCCTAGCTCAACCCCAGCTCTGCCCTCAGGTCGCTGTAGTCTGGAAGGGGAATCAGGAGGTGCCAGGCACGCCTGGTAGCTCGTTAAAATTTTAATCCCTTTTTGGGGGAGAGGGGCAGGTAGGGTCAGGGACTTACTTGGGAACTCGGACGACATACTCGGTGACATTCTGGCCGCTGGAGCCCTGAGGGGACAGAACGCAGGATGGTGAGGGGCTACAGAGGCCGCCGCCGGGACCCCAGAACCGCCTCGCCTCATACATACGAGAGCTGCCATGGGAGATGGGCGATGGTCGGGGTCCGGTCTGATCCTGGTCCTTTTCGCCTCCTCCGAGGTCCGCGTCCCTCCGTCCCGCGGAAGCCGCCCTCGAGGTGTCGGGTCTCTGGGCCCGATCGAGGACCGTAAGACTGGGATGCTGCCGATCCTGGGAAAAGCTATCTGGGAGCGGTGCTGGGTCAGCGATCAGCCTCCGAGGCGTCTCCCGCCACGTCTGCGCCTGCGCCGTCGCCTAAACTGGAAGCCAAGCGAAACTCTCCGGCTAGCAGCGTCGCCGAGGCCGACCCCGAGCTAAAGGCAGCGCCGTCTGCGGCCGGCGCGCTGGCTGACTGCAAAATATAGCGCCGATAACTCGATCACGACGTGTGGGAACGCCCTCCCCGTGACGTCACACGTAAGGGCAACAGGGCATCCTGGGAGGAGAGGGAGAAACTAGCCCTTCCCGCGGGCTCCGGCGCCGTGCGCATGCGCCACTCCACTCAGGAAGTGAGTCCTAGCAGGCCGCGTTACCATAGCAACCGAGGCCCTCTTCACACTAAACCGTTGCGGCTCCACCTGAGCTTCTTTGGGGTTCATTTCTTTCCTCTGCCCCGGGAGGACGCCATCATTTCGCCAAATGATCGGGCCAGGGGCCCTTGTGACGTTGAACCGAGCCAGGAGGGGTCAGGGCCGGGGTGGGGTTTGGATGCGATCACCCCACGGGCGGCTGGCGGGATGGGTCTGTGCAAGTCCAAGCTGTCCCAGATGGGCAGGCCTCTAAGGCCCCAGGAGAAGGGTAACATCGCGGGTGGCTGGCTTACTGGGGGGAAGGGAAGGAGGCTGTGGAGGGCAGGAGAGAAGCACAGGTACTCCACACACCAAGTCCAAGGGTGCACACGCCCCTCCTCCCCAACTGTGGTAGTAACACAACTGCGCATGCTCAGGATCAGCCATTCACTGATCCGCTTGAGCACCCGCTGTGCTGGGTTCTAGGCAGTTCATGGTGAATGGGGCAGACCAGCTTGGAGATTACAGTGTGGTGGAAGAGACAGCCTCAGAAAATGAGATCTACAAACCAGGAGGAACCGGGTGCCACTGAGGGCTGCCCCAGGGAAAGAGCAGGTGGCTCTGAGGGCTCAGGGAAGAGGGAAGGTGTAAACTAGAAGTTGACTAAGCAAAGGTGGAGGGAAGCAAGACGCCCAAATCACACCATAAACTACAGCACCCCATAGATGTGTCTGCTAGTTGTGGACATTCAGGTATTCCTCGCCGACTACTATATGTCCGAAAACCTGCCAACTAGGGGAAACTTAGGGACAAGGAAGACAAATAGTCCTTGTCTTCATGGAGTATACAGTCTGGCTGGGGAGACAAGAATAAGTAAACAGGCAAAATCATCACTGATCGTGGCCATTGCTGTGGAGGGAATGGGATTCTGAGACTAGGAATGATGAGGTGGAAGGCTCTTTAGACAGAGCTTAGAGAAGACATGATGGGTGAGCTGAGACCTGAAGAACTGCAGTGGGGACTTGCCAGGATGAGGAGAGACAGTAGGGGAGGGATGCGTTTGGCAAGTTCAAGGGACAGAAAGGAGGCCACTGGGACTGGAATGCAGTAAAGGAAGGGAGGGTGGTATGGGAGGAGTCTGGAGAGGGTGAGCAAGTCCCTGCCCCTCTCTGAGCCTCAGTTTCCTCAACTGTAAGATGGGATGATAGGGTTATTGTGAAGCTTCAAGGAGATGCTGCGTGCAAGGGGCCTGGCCTGCTCAGTTTCACATCCTCATCCACACAACCCTCAGCAGCACTAATGCATGCATTGCCTGGATACACTGCTGGGTGTGGACACGCACCTCTGGATGCCACCCTAGGGCAAAAGTGGGTATGCCAGTGGACCTGTGTCTGCTGTACCAAGTACTCACACTAAGCCCTGGACACAGTCGCCTTGGTGCCCACTGGCCCCTCCAGGTGCCAGCCCCTCACCCTTCCTCTTTCCCTGGCACTGCAGACATCCTCAAGTCCCCCCTGATCATCTTCGTGATGGGTGGTCCTGGCTGCGGCAAAGGGACACAGTGCAAGAACATGGCAACTAAGAACGGCTTCTGCCACGTGGGGCTGGGCCAGCTGCTGCGGCAGGAGGCCCAGCGGGGCACCCGGCGGGGCCAGAAGATCCGTTACCTCATGCTGCAGGGACTCCTGGTGCCCACGGTGAGAGCTCCCGGGCGTGGTAGGGGCAGAGGGAAGAGGGAGCTTCCCAGGAGGGCCCTGTGCCAGCCAACTGGCCCCGAAAGCCACAGCTGCTGCTCTGCTGCCCTGAGCCTGTGTTCTCAACTGTAAAATGGAAGAGCGGCTGGACCCACAGCAGGAGGCTGTGGGGACAGTTGGATGACATCATTCCTATAATGCACTTGGCAGAGTCCCGGCACTTAAGAAGCGCTCAGTAAACTTAACTAGTATTTATTCCCTTTGTGACTCTGGGCATCACCCCAGTACCCCATGGTAGTGACCAGTAAATGCATCCAGCATGTCTGGCTCACGGCAGACGCCCACCCAGGAGATGGTTGCCCAGCCCAGTTCTCAGAAGTGCTTCCAGAGTCCCCAGCTCATTGGAGCCGACTCAGAATCCAGGATGCCAGCTGGGTGTTCCCCCCTATTCATCTGAATTTGCCAAGGGGACCTGGCAGGTGAGGGGCCTCAGGCACTGAAGGCAGCCCCCTCTTCCCTCCCCAGGGTGTCATCCTTGATATGATCAGCGACCACATGCTGTCCTGCCCGGAGAGCCGGGGCTTCCTCATCGACGGCTTCCCCCGGGGGGCTGAGGCAGGCCAAAGAGTTTGAGCGCATCGTGAGTGACCCCTGCCAGGGTGTGGAGCCAGGGCTCCCACCCTTCTCCCCACCTGGGATGGAGATCGCAAGGGGCAATACTGGGGGCGGGGGGGAGTTGGCGCAGGGAGATGGAGTTTTGTATTATCTAGGGACAGTCAGGAGATTGTTGGAAGCATCTAGAACCAGGGTGAAAAGCTGGTGAGCTCTCTGGGGGTGAGGACAAAGTCATTTTAACATCTCCCCTCACAGTCCCTGGCACCGGGAGACAGACTGTTTGCCCACCGAGAGGTGGGTAGTTTGAGCATCACCTCTGGGCCACAAAGCTGGAATATAGCTCTTTGCTCGTCTATTTATTCAACCTCCTGTCACTGACATAGTTCTTGAGGGCAAGCTCAGGCCTCTGGACTTGACCAGACACACAGGGTCCCTGCTTTTGGGATGCAACAGGCACCAGCAACAGGTCCCGTGCAAAACAAAACAGAAATTTCTGGTGGCGGTAAAGTACGATGAGGAACAGAGAACAGAATAATGTCCTGGAGAGAGGGCTGCTTCAGATGGGTGGTCCAGGGGCCCCCCCGGCAGTGGGCACCCCAGGGAACTGAGCCCTGGATGAGAAGCCAGCCAGACCCGCAATGCTGACTTCATGAAAAGTCATCCCCTCCGACCCCGGGCACCTGAACAGCCGTGACCGGAAGGCTTGGAGAGGACTTTCAGGAAAAGAGAAACGGGGGCGGGCTCTGGGCCTCCGGGCTCTCCTGGGACTTGCAGGATGCCGGAAGAGTCGCCTTCAGAGAAGTCCGTGCACAGGGAGGGAATCAGACCAAGGTCGCAGGGGGCCGGGAGGGCCCGGGAGGGGCCGGGGGGCAGGGCTCCACCTCCCCTGAAGCAGAGCTGTGCGGCTCATCGTGATAATGTTAAAGGACAACCATTGGGCTCCCTCTCCTGGGAGCTGGGTGCTCGCAGGGCAAAGCCCTGGCTGATGAACTGCTCTGCCCTCGTCAGTCCCGGGGCCGGCTCTTGGCCTGAAGGAGGCGCCCGGTCACCAATGCCAGCTGGATGCGCTCCCCCGGCGGCCGCAAAGCACCGGGACAGAGGCTCCAAACGCCCAGCCCTCGGGCCCCATGTGATCCGCCAGCGCGTTCAGTTTGGACTCTTCAGCGTTTGACACTTTTTTTTTTTTTAAAACGAGTGGCCAACCTTCAAAACACCCGGAGATGCCACATCAAAACTCCCAGCTTCTCTGGAGAAGCGCCTGACTTGGCAACACGGGCTGCACGTCCCCATGGCAACAACAGCGTGAACGCCTCCTGAGCTGCTCACCAGCCCCACGCTGTTCTGGACACTCCGCGCGGATGAACTTTGATCTAGAACGTTCCGGGTGCCCGCATTGTTAGCGCCCTGCTTTTTCACAGCGGGATCAGGGAGCTTGCCCGGGTCACCCTGAATTGTGGCTGCGGAGGCAGGACAGAGGCCCCGATTTCAACCACGTGGGCGGGGTGTGAATCTCTGTGCTGGCCGTCCCACCCCCCAGCTCTCTCTCCTATGTCACCTGCCACTGAACATCCTGCTTGCCTCGTGGTTTCACGCCAAGAGGAACACGACACATACTTTTCCCAGTACCCGCATGGCTCTCAAAAGTTAGAAAATGAAGATAAATGAGGCTCTAGGTTACGAGTGGGTTTTCTTTGCAGAGAACGTTCTAGACCTCTGCGAGCTGCCTGGGCTCTGTCGGCTTTTGAGTTTGTGGTGGCCCCTGCCTGAGGGTCTGTCCAGGGTCTGCGTTTGTTCTTTGGGAGTTGTCCCTGGGGCCACCCAACGTGGACCTTCTGCCCTGAACCCGCCGGGCTCGCGAGCCTGTTTGTGGCCATCTCTGGCTGCTGCGAGTTGGCGCAGTGGGTCTGGCTTGAGGCGGGAGCCCCAGAGCACAATGGCCAGGAACCCCTCCCTCTGCCGTTCCTGCTCTCGTGCTGGGGGGACGAAGGTGCTGAAATTCACAGGAAGCCACAGTTAGACACCACCTTGGCGTTCCCAGAAGCCTGATGTCCCTATTTTCCAGACAGGGAAATCGAGGCCCAAGGAGCGAAGGTTCCCTGAGTCCCTGCCCGGTGGGCCACATTGGGCCAGCCTAGTTCAGGTGCTGGGTTTGGCCCAGCAAGCCTGGGGCTCGAGTCACACTGGGCCACTCTCTCCACCCGGCCACCCTGGGTCAGCTCTCTGAGCCTTCCTTTCCACACCTGTGAACATGCATAGAAATACCACCAGCAGCCCCCTGATTGGGGTGGGGCTTATGCAGGGGACACTTTCACGTCTGCTTCCCAGATGCCTGCGGTCACCTCTGCACCTGTCCTGAGGACGCAAGCTCTGGGGAGCGAGGCCTGTGGCTATTTCTCCAGATCCTGGCCTGGCCCGGGGCGAGCAGTGTCTGTTGAATGAATACACAGGACGCCCCCAGGAAGCACTCAGCTCAAGGGGTGGTGGGCAGGACCAGGCAAGGCACATGCAGCTCCGCCTGTCCTAATCAGGTTGGATTATGTCGGCCCAGCCATGAACAGTCTCCCAAATACCCAGGGAGTGGGGAGGGTATAGCTCAGTGGTAGAGTGTGTGCTTAGTATGCACGAGGTCCTGAGTTCAATCCCCAGCACCTCCACTTTAAAAAAAATGAAATATATAAATTAACAAATAAATAAATAAACCTAATTACTCCCCTGCCCCCCAAAAAACATCCAGGGACAGGAGGCCCATTTATGTGGGCTGATATTTCTGCCTAAGTGTCACCTGTACTGGAGACAAAAGATGATTTGAGAATGGTCACAGAAGAATGTTTTAAAAATAGGAGGAGGGTACAGCTCAGTGGTAGAACGCATGCTTAGCATGCACAAGGTGCTGGGTTCAATCCCCAGTACCACCTCCAAAAGTAAAACCTAATTACCCCCCACCAAAAAAAGCTAAAAAAAATTATGTCTGTTTTAAAACTTTTTTTTTTTTACTACTTACAGCCTCACAGAAAATTGCCAAGATGGTGGAGAGGTCCTGCTGGACCCTATACCCGGCTTCCCCCAACGGCAACATCTTACCCTACCGTCGTCCAGTTATCAGAACCAGGCTATGAGCGCTGGTTTGTTTTTGCGTTTATAGTCACCTCCCATGGCAAGCAATGTCTACTTTCCATCTGCCAAAGAGCTACCGTGGCCTTAAAAAAAAAAAGTTAAGTAGAAAAAAGAAATGGATGGAATTCAAAGCCTTAAATAACAGGGCTGGCTGGGAAACGCCAACTCAAGTCCGTCAGTCGGTGCCTAGGAGCTGCGCATGGCTGAAGGCAGCCGCGTCGCACCCGCTGTCCTCACCAGGGAACACAGACGTCGCTGGCATCCGCGTCTGCTCCGCGGTCCCTGAGTGGAAGAGCCGGCAAGGAAATCTTTCGTGTTTCTGCGATGCCAAATTTCAAACATGTGCAAAACTAGAACAACAGTCCAAGGAATCTCCACGTACCCAGGTCAGACCAGCATCGCGGCTTGGCCACGCTTGCTTCATCACTGCCAAAACGTCTTGTCCGGATCGCAGATTCTGTGTTTTGAAGTGTGTCCCAAATCCCATTGTGGGAATTTCCTTGAATCCCAGATGATTAACATTCATCCCTCCAGGCCCTTCGATGCCCCATCTGTATCTGCAATTTCCCGTACCTGCGCTGGTTTCCAGCCGGTCAGATTTAGGAGTAAAACGAGGTCCACGCTTTGCCAGGCGTCTCCTCATTCAAGGCAGGCAGTCCTCCGTGCTTTCTTCCCTCCTGCCCTGGATTCGTCGAAGACCCTGGGTCATTGTCCGCACAAAGTCTCATGTTTGGGACAGTCCATGGGCGTCACGGGCCCTACTTTCCACCCCTCATTGCCCCACACACCCAAAGCCAACTGCCGGCGCCAGATTCAGCTTCAGCACGTTTTGCGCTCTGCTTTTTAATCCAAGAATATTTTAATATTTATTTCCCAATAGATGAAAACTTTAGTGAAGTTGTAACACTTTGGTTATCATACCTTAATATCCTTCATGTCATCAAATCACCAGCCATTATTCCAATTCCTGTGAACATCTCAAAGGCTTTTTCCTTTCACATCCTGTTTTAGTCAGGACTCCAGTCAGGCTGACCCACTGTGGCTGGCTGCTGTGTCCCTGTCCCCCACAGATGGCCCCCGTGTCACTGTGTCCCTGTCCCTGTCCCCCACAGGCAGCCCCTGTGTCTCTGTGTCCCTGTCCCCCACAGGCGGTCCCCATGTCAATGTGCTTCGCTTCACTGTGCTTCAGAGATATTGCTTTTTTTTCCTTCACAAATTGAAGGTCTGTGGCCACCCTGCATCAAGCAAGTCTATCAGCACCATTTTCCCAACAGCATTTGCTCAGGTCGTGTCTCTGCGTCACATTTTGGTAATTCTCGCAATATTTCAAACTTTTTCATGATGATGATATTTGCTATGATCTGTGATCAGTGACCTTTGATGTTACTATTGTAATTGCTTTGGGGCGCCGTGAACCGTGCCCACATACGATGGCGAACTTTATCAGTGAATGCTGTGTGTGCTGGCTGCCCTCCTGACTGGCCCTCCCCTGTCTCTCTCCCTCTCCTCTGGCCTCCCCATTCCCTGAGACACAACGGGACAACACAACTGAGACCATCCAATCACCCTACAAGGGTCCCGAGTGTCCAAGTGAAAGGGAGTCGCACGTCTCTCCCCTTAAATCAAAAGCTAGAAGCGAAGAAGCTTAGTTAGGGAGGCAGGTCTGAAAGCTGAGAGAGGCTGAAAGCCGGGTCTCTTGCACCAGTCAGCCAGCCAAGTTGCGAAGGCAAAGGAAAAGTTCTTGAAGGAAATCGAAGGTGCCTCCCCAGTGAACGCACACTTGATAAGAAAGCGGGACCGCTTCATCACCCATCTGGAGAAAGCCTGAGTGGTCTGGACAGACAGTCAACCAGCCACAACGCTCCCTCAAGCCAAAGCCTCATCCAGAGCCAGGCCCGAGCTCTCTTCAATCCTGCGAAGGCTGAGAGGTGAGGAGGCTGCAGAACAGTGCGAGGCCAGCAGAGGCTGGCTCGCGGGCTGTAGGGAAAGCAGCCGTCTCCATAGCGGAAAAGTCAAGGGGAAGCCATCAGTGCTGCTTCCGGTTATCCGGAAGATCTCACTCGGATCATTCATGAAGGTGACTGCACTAAACCATGGATTTTTAAAGTAGACAAAACAGCCTTCTATTGTTGGAAGAAAATGCCACCTAGGACGTCCATAGCTAGAGAGGAGAAGTCAGTGACTGGCTTCCAAGCTTCACGGGACAGGCTGACTCTCTTGTTCACGGCCAGTGCAGCCGGGGCCTTGCAGGTGAAGCCACTGCTCATTTACCTCCCCGAGTCCTAGCGCCCTTCAGAACGATGCTAAGTCTACTCTGCCCGAGCTCTATAAATGGAACAACAAAGCCCGGAAGACAGCACATCTATTTCCAACACGGTTTACTGAGTATTTTAAGCCCGAGATTGAGACCTGCTGCTCAGAAAAAAAGTTTCCTTTCAAAATATGACTGCTCATCGACCATGCACCTGGTCACCCCAGAGCCCTGACGGAGACGGACGGTGAGACTCTCGTGGCTTCCATGCCTGCTCACACAGCATCCATTCTGCCGCCCGGGGATCAAAGAGTCATTTCCACTTACAAGTCTTATTCTTAAGAAAGACGTTTCGTAACGCTGTAGCTGCCACAGGTCATGATTCCTCTGATGGATCTGGGCAGTCATGTGAGAACCTTCTGGAAAGGGTTCACCATTCTAGATGCTACTAAGAACATTTTTGAGTCATGGGAAGAGGTCAGGATATCAGCATTAACAGGAATTGGGAAGAAGTTGATTCCAACCCTCACGGGTGACTTTGAGGGTTTCAAGACCTCAGTGGAGGAAGTCACTGCAGATGCAGAAGAAACAGCAAGAGAACTAGAATTCGAAGTGGAGCCTGAAGATGTGACCAAACTGCTGTCGTCTCAGGATAAAACTCTAACAGATGAGGAGCTGCTTCTTACGGGTGAGCGAAGAAAGTGGTTTCTGGAGATGGAAACTACCCCTGGTGCAGACACTGTGCAGATTGTTGAAATAACAATAAAGGATTTAGGATATGACATAAACTTTGTTGATAAAGCAGTGGCAGGGGTTAAGAGGATGGACTTCAATTTTGAAAGAAGTTCTGCTGTGGGTAAGATGCTCTCCAACAGCACTGCAGGCTACAGAGAAGTCATTCATAAAAGGAAGAGTGTAGGGGGGAGGGTACAGCTCAGGGGTAGAGCACTTGCTTAGCATGCCCGAGGCCCTGGGTTCAATCCCCAGTACCTCCTCCAAATATAAATAAATAAATAAACCTAATTACCTCCCCCTCAAAGAACAAAGGGAAAAAAAGGGAAGAGTCCATCGACGGAGCGGAGTTCACCCCGTCTTATTTAAAGGAATTGCGGCAGCCGCCCCAGCCTTCAGTGCCCACCACTCTGATCAGTCATCCGCCACAACACCAAGGCCAGGCCCTCCGCCAGCAAGCAGATTACGATTTGCTGATGATGCTCAGATGATGGTTGGTGTTTTCTAGCATTTTCCAGTCATTTTCTTTCCCCCACATTGATTTGCTAGAATTCTTCCCAGAAGAAGACATCACCTTCCTCAAGGGGGGCTGTTTGGTTATCCTGAACTATAGCTCCTGCCCAGCAGGCAGGTTAAGCGCTTTCCTTCCCCCGCTTCCAGGGCCCATTTTCAGGCCGAGGAGTGGGCGTCCTCGTTGCCTCCAGTGGTGACAGCGAGGTTCGTTGTCTTGTCTTCCTTTGTTTTGTTCTCTTTCTCTCTCATCCTTCGTGCATTTCAAGTGTTTCCATCAGTCTTTTCTGTTACTGCTCAAGCTGGCACATCTTTGGCCAAAAAGAGCCCGCTCACTCCGCACGGCACCCTTTGGACACAGCCCCATTGCACACTCGCCCTCCCGCTTTCTGCACAAGACTTCCCACCCGACCTTTCGCATTTCTGGCCCAGCCCTGGAATCGGCCACTTCTCCGAGGAGCCCTTTTGCAGTGGCGTCCCGTCTGGGTGCCGGGGTACTCACTGCTCCAGGGCTGTCATCATTTCCAAGACTTTCCAGCTGACAGAGCCAGGAAACATGCACTTTTGAAAGGAAAAAAAAAATCACCAGCTCATACTGATATCTCCAGCTCACACTTAACACGAGTACTTTACTTCTCTTTTAACACGAGTGCTTTACTTCTCTTTTCTCTTTTCCCTACAAAGTTTGGTTCCTGAAACCGCTGACATTCTCGTCTGCATGATTCCATCAGATACCAAAGAGCTTCCAAAGAATATACCGATGGTAACTCCTGGGAATAAAACTACCCAAGGAAGTTTAAGATTTCTTCGCAGCTCTGGTTTTCCCTACAGTGCATCTTGCTGTGGATGTGCAATAAAAACCCTGGGTCCCTTGAGATCGTTACTTCCTCTGTGTAGCCGTGATGTGACACTGACGTGCAGGGCTTGTTCGTTTCAGCTTGGTTTTCGAAGTTGAGCGATTGCTTTTTAAAATCACATTTTTGAATTTGCAACAGATTTAAAAGATTCCAAGGTCAAAGTTGCATAAAAAGGTATATCTACCTCCCCCCTCCCCCAGAACCGTGCTCTCCTTTGCCCTTAGGCAACTGTTTTCAAGTGTTTCTTCTGGCGTTTCTTTTTGCAAATACAAAGCAGGTGTGTGTGTGTGATTCCTTCTCACACAAAAACTAGCATTCCGTTTTTACCAGTCTTTATTTTTTTTTTAAACTTCACAATATATTCTGAAGATCTCACATCAGTGTCAAGAAGTGTCTTCTCCTCCCTTGTCCCTCTTAACAACCAGTATTCCGTTGTGTGGCAGTGCAACTGTTTGTTCAAATGATGGCCCATGGACAACAAGCTGTCTGCAGTCTTTTGCCACCACCAACCATGCCCCACTCAGTCACCTTCTCATGGCGTTTCGTATTTTTGCGTGCATCTTTAGGATGGGTTCTTAGGAGTGGAATTCTGTGTTCAGCACTGCCACCAGCAGTAGATGCAGTGGCCATTTCCTCACGGCCACGTCAAGGATGTCTGTCAACCTGTGTAGGTGCGAAATAGTATTTCCCTGATTTTAAATGAGCATTAACGGTGAATGAGGCTTTGGCATCTTTTCCAAAGTTTTAGGGCCATTTTCATTTCTTCTTTGTTGCACTTTATATCTTTTGCTCATTTTTCTTTTGTCCCTAGTGGATTATTGGCCTTTTTCTTCTTGACTTTTAGGAACTCTTTATATATTAGCCGTTTGCAATATAGGTTATTAAAACTACCCCCTTACCGGTTTGTCAGATCTTTTGCTTTACTGTGACTTTTTGACATGTGAAAGTTATTTTTTTTAAACTTTTGTCAAAGTTATCATTATTTTCTGTTATTTCTTCTGGATTTCGAGATGCTGTTGCTGTTTTTCCCAATCCCAGGTTATGAGGTAACGCATCCGTGGTTTCTTTAGTACTTGTACAGTTTTATTTCCTACGTGTATGTCTCTGATCCATTTGGAATTTATCCTAGTCTGGGGAATGAGGTAAGGATTCAATCTGATCTTTTACCAAATTGTGACCCAGCTGTCGTCGTGTCATTTATTTAAAAGCCTGTTTCTCCACTTCGGATGGTAACCTAGCCATAGACCAACTTTCCGTATTCATCCAGGTCTACTTCTGGGCTCTCTGTTCTGTCCACGGGCCTGTCTGTCCACTTGTGCTCTGGTGCTTTAATGATGCACTCTTCCTGTTTTGGTATCTAGCATGTTGGATGCCCCTCCCCAACCCCACTGCTTATCCTTGTCTGCGTTCCCCTGGACATTGCTGCTTATTTTTGTATATGAATGTTAGAAATCATCCATCTCCTCTAAAAAGATAGTATTTGGCTCATGTTAAGATTAGAAAGTCATCTAGGAACATCTCAGCTCCTTTATAATGCTGAGTCTTCCCCTCCAAGAACATTTCTATCTTCCTTTTGTTGAATTCTCCTTTGGAGTCACTTAGGAATATTTTACTGAAGCTCTCCTTAAAGATCTTCCTTAAAGACGTTGCACATTTTGGGAAAAAGTTTTGCCTCTTTTTTTTGTTGCTTGTAGTGTTGCTGTAAATGGGGCCTTCTTTCTTATTGCTAACCGGTGATTTTTGTCTACGTGTAGGCTGGGGCCTTCTGTATGTTAATGCTCCGTCAGAGTCTCTCCAGTTGGTACTAGTTTGTTGACTTTCTTGAGTTTTCCAGGAATAATCACATCATCTGCGAGCAGACACGATTTTATCTCCTTTTTTCCAATTCTGGTTTCTCGAATTGCTTTCTTTTTATCTCACTGCTTTAGCTATCCTCTCGTATCTAAGTCATAACAGCAAGTGTGGGCAATTTTATCTTATTCCCAACTTTAGTGGGAAGGGAAGTTTCCACTAAATAAGATGCTGCCTGAGGATACATTTATCAATTCCTAGTGTGTTTTTTTTCAATCAGGAATGCATGAGTTTTGTCAGTTAAACTGCCCTTTTTGTGTGTATGACAATGTGACTTTTTCTTTACTTAAGATGTTAACACAATAAATTGTGATGAACCATCCTTGCTTTCCTGGACGACTCTCATATGGCTGTGTGGTTTTTTGTTTTTGATGTGCTGTTGTATTCTATTTTACAAGGAAATTCTGGAGAAACTAGGAGGAGGTGGGGCTCATAGTGGGCAGCCTTGGGGAGCCATGGAAGTCTCCCTGGGGTTGGAGGGCAGAGCAGGGATGTGGGCAGCAGTGAGCTGGGAACTCTCAGACTGTCCCCAGTGAAAGTGCCTGGACAAAAGAAAGGCAAGCGAAAACTGCTTAAATCCACCTTAAAAGGGATATTTCAGTCAAAAAACCCACCAGCGAGGAACCAGTTAAGTAAATTATGACACATCCATACAACAGGATACCATATAGTGATTAAAAAGAACCGGGAACTTCCGTGTGTGCCAACAGAGGAATCATCTCCAGCTATATGCTAAGTGAATAGTGTCAAAGGCAAATCAGTGTCTTCACCATTTGTATAAAAAAGGAGGAAAAAGACCATCAGAACGAGATTTGCCCAGTACAGCATATGCCGAAAATAGTGCTGGAAGGAGACACAAGAAACAGATAACTTAAGCTGCCTCCAGGGAGGGTGAAACTGGGTGGCTGGGGACAGCGAGGAGTCCCTGCACTCTTCCCCGCTGCTGTTGTTCTGCTGTTTGGTTTAGGAGCTCCACCAGTGTCCTACCTGTCCAAAACATGAACACAGAAAATGCAAACTTGGAAATGAAAAAGGAAAACGGACCCAGGGGGCTTGGTTCTTCCTCAGCGGGCGGCACCAGCCTAGGTTTCCGTCCTCGCAGGGTGTCAAGAGGGCTGCTGCACCAGCCTCTTCCTCGCCCGGCCCCTTCCACGGCTGCCTAGGTGGGCCGGGCCCCCAGTGTCGTCATCGTGTTTGACGGCTCCATGGAGACGATGGTCCAGAGAGCTCTGCACCGGGGCCAGGTGGAGCGCCACGCTGACGACTGCGAGTCGGCCATCCGCCAGCGCCTGGAGACGCACTACACCCTGTGCGAGCCCGTCTTGACCTACCAGCAGAAGGACCTGCTCCGAAACGTAGGTGCTCCCTGCCTGCCGCTCACTCTAGTGGCCCCCTAGGGAGGCAAGTCCAGCTCACAGAGCACAGGGGTTAGGCCGTCACCCTGGGGCCCAGACCCCTCTGGGCCTTGGTTTCCCCAATGTGGACGAGGAGGGGTTCCATTTCTTTCCCTCGGCAGAATGGGTGCGGGCCTCCCAGCTGTGACACGTAAGGTCTAAACAGAATGGCTCCAAAACTGCATACTTAAATACATTTCAGAATGTGTCTAGGAAACGTAAGATTGTGACAACTGGTCAACCACAGCTCACCTCAAATCCAGCCACATGTGTTCTCAAAGTAGAAAGTAGGAACCTTAGTTCTTCAAAGTAACCCATGCAATTCTTGTACTTGCGTTGCTGTGAAGATCGAGAACTTTGGTGTCACTCCTGCTCCCCTCCCCCAACTGAACCTAAGAGGGGGCACGAGAGGAACTAGCCCCGACCATGGAGGATGGGAGGGGAAGGCAGTGGGCCAGCCTGGCACAACCCTGGTCCTGCGGCCTATTCCGAGGGACAGGATCTCCGCAGTCTGTGCGGCTGAGCGCCCAGCCGCTAGTAACGCATCACACTGCCCGGCAGCCCTCCTCACCCATTTCCCGCATCCCTCACCTGCGTGGCCCTGGGGCTGCACCTCTCCACTCCTGACCACTCAATCCACAGGCCTGCGAACCTGTCTCCCCCTCGTTGGGTGGGGAGGGGCACTGGTGGAGGGCAGTGACCTTGCTACACTCAGAGCTGACCGCTTTTGCTTCCCCTCCTCTAGATCCTGGCAGAGGCAGCTCCAGAAGACATTTTTGTCAAGTGCTGCTCTGTCATCGAAAGTCTGCAGTGAGGTGGGAGAGGGCTGGGGGCCGACGTCCCCCTCCCCCTGGGACCTGCACACAGCTCAGAGGGGGTGCACTGCCTGAGGTGAGACGCCTGGGGAGGGGGTCCCCAGGGTTCCAGTCTATGCTGACTGCCCACATGACCCAAGCCTGCTGCCCAGGTGGGCTGACTGAGGGCTGCCACTGACCAATCTGGAAGGCTGCGGGGCTGTGCAGCCCACCTCGCGGCTGCAGCTGTTGCCACTCCTGCCTGGTGCTGCCCCACTCAGGCCTGTGGGCCCAGGCATCCCGATTCTGACTGTGAAACCTGACTTTTAAGTGCCGTAATTCAACCATAAATGCCAAGGGACCAATGCGGCCACACAGCGTGCCTCCAGATGGTCCCCCCTGGGCCAGGCAGCTCAGGTGGCCCCTCAGTTCACTCTCCCGTCTCCTGTCCTCATCCCTGGGCTGCCACCAACCACTGGAATGGACACTGTCTCCTTGAACGGGCCAGGTTTGCACCTCAGGGCTCACTAGCAAAAGAGGACACAGCTAGGTGTGTACCAAGGCCAGGCTGACTCCCGTGAGGCATGGCTGTGGGTTTGCGTGGTGGCAAGCTGTAGCCATGGGAACACCTGTCCCCAGGGACCCTCCTGGGTGCCTCGCTCCCCAAGTTCCCAGGAGAAACGCTGGGGGAGGACTGCACCTCAGGGGCTCAGCCTGCTTCTCCCTTCCTGCAAGGCACGACCAGACGGGTGAAGTCTGGGGGGCCCACACCCTACTCTCATTGGTCAAGCCTTGTTCCTCTTCAACTCGTTTCCTCCACCAACACAACTGCGGCCAGCACGCAGTTTTAGACAAAAAGCACTTTATTTAACCAAAAAAAGGGATGGGGGGGTTAGGAAAGCACAATGCGCCTGCAGAAAACTATTTTCTCTTATAATTCCGTTTTCTTAAAAAAAAAAAACCAACACAACACAAAGCTTGTAATTTCCAATCACCGTTATCAGGCGTTTACAACATCTATAAAGAACAAACATCTGCTTCAAACGTCTATGGGGAGAGAGAGACGGCACCCAGCAGACACGGGCAGGTTTTGTTATCATTTATTTGTGAAGTTAAAAACGAGCGATAAAAAGTAAAAACTGCCATACAATTTTTTGTTTTGTTTTCCATTTGTGTTCAGTTTCAATGTCCCCTTGAATAGATGAAACACGACAGACCAGTCCTGGGGAGGGGGGAGGGCCGGGGGGAGCTGAGCTGGGGCAGGAGGAGGAGCGAGAGGAGGAGCAGAGAGGCCGAGGGGCTGCCTGGCGTGGGGCGGGGGGGCACCTTTTCCTGCAATATCAATACCTGGTCCAAGGAATGTTCCAACTCTAACTAAAAAAAAGAAATAGCAAGAGTGACTTTTTTTTCCTTTTTAGAAGTTTATTTTAAAAACATGAAGAGGGCCAAGGGTGGTAGTAGGGAGTGAATGAATTGCTTTCTCCTGAAAGAGGCAGTTTCAGGAAGGTGGGGGGGAAATAGAGATTTTTATATATATATATAATTTTATAAGTTTTGCTTTGCTTTTTTTTTTAAATTTTTTTTTTACTTTTTGCAGAGATTTAGTTCTCGCTATCTTCTATGGCTGGCTCAACATGAAGGATCCCAATTTTGAAAGAAAAAATGCATGTGAGACACAGAATGAGCGAGAGAGCGAGAGGCCGGCACTGCCCGCGCCGCGGCCTCGGGCCGCTCCCAGCGAGGGCTCCCCAGGCACCCCCTTGGCAGCCCTCGCTCTCTCAACAAACAAACGGAAAAAAAAAAACAAACCAAAAAAAAAGAAAAGCCCCCAAACAGAACAAAATGGAAAAAAAATAATAAAAGATTTTCACAGATGAAGAGGTTCACATTCATTCGTTCATTGAGCCTGCGGAGAGGGAAGAGATAGGAATTGGTCACTACGGGGAGGGCGGGGGGCAGTGGCCAGGAGGGGCCAGGAAGCCCCTCTCCCGAGCCGGCCTGTGGCGAGCGCAGGCTGGAGGGGTGTGTTTGTGGCTGTCTAGTCAGTGCTCCAGGGACTTGGCTGAAGTCAGACTGGCTCCTTGATGGAGGAGAGAGTGACACAGAGACGAGGAGCAGCAGCATGGGCTGCAGAGAGAGAGGGGAGGGATGAGGGGAGAGAGAGAAACAGAGAGAGGGAGGGAGAGTGGTGGCCGGGGGTGCGGGCAGGGAGAAGCGCTCAGGGTCGGGGAGGGGGGGGTGGCCCTCTGTCTCCAGAAAGGCGGCGGCTCCGGCGCATCACAACATCAACAATCAGAGACCACGGTGTCCCCACAACACCCCTGTGAGGTAGGTTGGAAGGTGGCAGCGATCGTCATGCCCACTTCACAGACAAGACCGGGACACGGAGGCGGACGCCGGAGCAGAGGAGGCCAAGCCCAGGCGGAGTGGGAGGGCCGGGCCCTCGGAAGGCTCCCTGCGTCCCTGCCCGAGCCACAGCCGGCCCGCACCGGGCCACTTGCAGCACACACAGTCACGTGGACACGCGGGGAAAGATCGTGGGTTTAAAAATAAAAGAATAAAAAGAACAAAACCCTTAAAAGTAATGTAGACAGGAGAAAAAATATCCGTTTTCTTCCCTAGTGGCCAGATTTTGAGTGAGAGAGTTAGCAGCCAGGATGGCGACCAACGTCTGAGCGGACGGCCTTCCCCCCCAGGACTACCCACCAGTTCAACAGTTCCTCCTTTATTTGTTTCGAGCTCTCCCCCAGCGTCACGACAGCGTTACACAGGAACAAGCAGGCCGGCGGAGGGAGGCCTCTTCGTTTAACCTCTGGACCCAGCGCACACTTCCCCCGGCTCGTGGGGACTCCCGGAGACCTCTGGCCACACGGCCCCGCTGCAGGCATCAAGGACACACCCCGCAGGGGAAGGGATTTCCGGCGCTACCCACTAAGGCAGGATGGACGGTAGCCGGGGGTTGGAAGGAAAAAGGAGGAGGAGGAGGGTGGCAATTCCCACTTGCCTGCTGCTGTCCCTGCTGTGTGGGTGGAGGCTGGGGGCCACCAGGACCTGGAGTCTGTCCGTAGTAAGCGGCTTGCTGTCTGTAATATTCAGCCCAGGCGGCGCTGTAGTCTGGCTGAGAGCCTGGGGGTGCTCCCGGACCCCCTCCGGTGGCCACTTGAGCTGTGAGGGGGCAGAGGGTGGGTGAGTGTGGCTGCTGTGAGGCCGCACCTGGCTCTGCCCCCCACGGCCCCACGACTCACCCTGCTTCTTGTAGTACTCCTCCCAGGCCTTCGTGTAGTCCTGCTGTGGGGGCGCTCCGGGCTGCTGGGGCTGCTGGCCTGTGAGGTGCGCACTGAGGTCAGCGGGCAGCGTGGGGACAGGCCGGCTGGCCGATGGCCAGCCTGCCCCTCTGGCTGACCCGAGCCCCCGCGGCGGCCCATGCACTCACCAATCTTTTTGTAATACTCTTCCCAGGCCTTAGTGTAGTCCGACTGGCCGGCAGGTGGGGGCTGCGGGGGCTCACCCTGGGCAGGCGGGGCCGCGGGGGCCGGTGCTGGGCCGGGCACGGGGCCCGGGGGCTGCTGGTAGTAGTGTGAGTAGTAGGCGGCCCAGGCGGCGTTGGGGTCTGCGGCGGCAGCTGCAGCTTTATCTGTGGGAAGAGGGCGTGTGGCCTGAGGGGCGGCGCAGGAGGCCGGTCCTCCCCACTCCCCTGGTAAGGGCTTTACTTACTCGGGTCATGAGGAGCAGGCGGTTGCCACTGGGGGTAGGTATTGCCCCAGCCCTGGGGTGGGTACTGGTGAGGAGGGGGGCCTCCGGCACTGCAGGATGAGAAATGGGAACACTGAACCGCGCAGTGGATGGCTGCAGGTGGGAAGCAGGCCCAGACCACCACCTGTGCGGAGCGGTGGGTTCCAGGCCCAGGGAAAGGTGTGAGATGAACCACGCAGAAGACACACACAAGCTGCGTGGGCCCAAGGACGCAAAATTCCCGCAAAGGCAACATGCAGAGATTCACACACGGGGAGGAGACCAGGGTCAACATCCAGAGCATCCTCTGAAAAGGGTGCCCAGGGGGAGGGTACAGCTCAAGTGGTAGAGTGCATGCTTAGCACACACGAGGTCCTGGGTTCAAATGCCATTACCTCTTCCAAAAAGAAAAAAATAATAAAAATAAATAAACCTAATTACCTCCCCACCACCAAAAAAAAAAACTAAAAAGAAAATGGTGTGTATAAAACGGGGCGGGATTGGATGCGTTTGCACTTCTACAAGGTGGGGTGGACCTCTTGGTGGTGACAGAGTGGGACTGCTGCTCTTCCTGCCAGCACAGTGACCCCCCTTGTCCCAAATCCCTGGGAGCTGGCAGGCATACTCACTGAGGGGGAGCTCCGGGTGGCCCCTGATTGAAGGGCCCGGGGTTGAAGGGCCCCATGGGGCCGGCAGGGCCTGGTCCCCCTGGGCCTGGTCCTACTGGGCAGAGGGGACCCTGGTGGAAGGAGAACCAGACGAGGTCAGCGGGGTGGGAGACAGGAGCTGGGCCCAGGCTCCCAGAACCCCTCTGAGCCCACCTCAATCTTCTCCTCAATGAGCTGTTTGGCATGGTCAATCTGCTGGGGTGAACCCCGGATGATGAACAGTTTGAAGTTGGGGTCCCCATTGGGTGGCAGCTGCCGAGAGATCTCCACGAAGGCGCCTGTTTGCTGGTTTATGGCTTTCACGTTCTCGCCACCTGTGGGAGCCACAGGCAGTGAAGGGCGGGCGGGAGGAGAGCCGGTGAGGGATGGAGCCCACGTAGGGGCCTACTCACCTCTGCCGATGACCAGCCCGCACTTGTGAGTGGGGATGGAGAAGGTCATCTCCCCACCTGGAGGCCCCCAGTTGCCTTGGCCCCTTCCTCGACCTCGGCCCCCTGGGGGCATGCCAGGACCCCCCGGAGGGCCTGGGGGACCGCTCTGCAAGGGAGGGAGGAGACAGAGGGTGAACAAAGGAAGCCAGCCCGGCCCCTCCACCCCAACCAGCTTCTCGGCCCACCCACACCACCTACCCTGAGGCTCTGGAGGAGATCATTGATGATCCGTGCTGCGTGCTCGCACCGGTCTGGGGGCCCCATTATGTGAGCGATCTTCTCGGGACCCGTCCCGTCATCTGAGGCAGTGCCCAGAGAGCAGACACGCGGTTACAAAAGAAGCCCAACTCCAACCCCACAACACCACCTCCGGGAGACACCGGGCCAAGCCACACATCGGGAATATTTCAGACTCGAAGTGCCGCTCGCCACTCTCCCAATATTTAGGAGCCAGGAAGGAGGCTGGCAGGCCCACAATCCCAGAGAAGGAAACCAACCAGCTAAGGCGGGCTGGCGGATGAGACTACTTCCTGCACTTGGTACCCCTAGACCTAAGGGATGCACGTTACACAACTAAAAACAGTAACAAATGTCTGGAAAGCACAGAGGGGTCCCTCCAGCCCACAGACCTGCTGTTCAGACACGCTCACTGAGGCCTGGCAGGAGCCCAGAGCTGGGGCTACAGCCTCCAATTCAGCTGGGGGCCCAGGCCACCCTGGCCCTTTGCTGGGGGAGAGGGAAACACACCCACCGTGGATTTGGAAAGTGTGCCCGTTGCCTGCTTTCCCCCGTGGCTGTCCCATGGAGGGCGCAGGGGCCAAGGCACATCCTGCTGGTCTGGGAGTAATAAGGCACCACACAGAGGCTCAACAGGCTGACCCTGGTGCCAAGCTGCCCAGAGTGGACCCCAAGAGTGTTCCTCACAGGACAGGACTGTGACCCAATGCCTGGTGGAAACCTGGGCTGGCCCTGACCTTGCTTAAACTGGATCCGCACGCCAGCATCGTTCTGGATCTTCTTGATCATCTCTCCACTCCGGCCGATGACCACGCCCACAGAATGCCGGGGCACTGGCACCTGGGGGAGGGCGGGACACAGGAGTGTCAGCTGGGTTCCGTGTCCACCATCTGCTGCCCTCCGCTGCCCATGAGCCAACCTCCATCCACCTCGGGAGGCCCGCACTCACATCGATGCCCCCACCGATCCGAGATCCATACTCATTCCGGTCCCCAAAGCCACCCTGGTCACGCTCCCGAAGGATGTCCATCACCATCTCGCAGGCTTGCTGCAAACACACGAGGCATGGCGCACACGCAAGCACCGTCGCCCTAGTCTCCCATATCCCCAGGGGTCACTGGTCTAAGCTATGGACCGACACACGTATGCCAAGCTCTTTATCTGCTGCCCTGAGAGACAGGCATGGTGAGCACCCCATTTTTCAGAGAAGAAAGTGGAAGATCAGAGTTCAGGCCACCTGCTCACGTACAAACGGTTGAGAGGTAGAGATCAGCATGAGAACACGAGTTGGGGGCTGGCCTCAAAGCCAGTGTTCCTGGAAACCTGCCCCCTGCCTACAAACCTGCCACCTGCCTGCCCGCTCTCTTTCCCAGAACCCTCCAACCCCGGGGTGCACTCACCTGCACTTTGTAAGGATCTCCGATGATCCGGAGTGGTTTGTCCACATTCGTGTTCTGGGAACCATCTTGGATTAAAATCATCTTCACTCCAGCTCGTTCCTTTACAACCAAGCTTGATAGTCAGAGCTAAGCTTTCAAAGGACTTTCTAAGGCATTGGGGTGGGGGGTTGGCATGACCAAAAAAGATAAAGGACTCTGGTAAAGCAGTTGGGGGTGGTGGCGTGCAGACATGCAGACCCAGGAAGGAAGCTGTCTTGTGATGGAAGGAGCCTCTGTCCCACCCCCTCACCTGCAGCTGCTTAATCGTCTCCCCGCCTTTGCCGATGACCAGGCCAGCCTTCCCTGCGGGGATCATGATCTCCTGCACCGTGCCGTTCTGGCCCCCATTGGCATTGTCATGGAACTGTCCTGGGGGGCCCCCACGACCCCGAGAGACGATGTCATCCAGCATCATCTTTGCCTTCCTGGGAAGGGGCAGAACGGGGCGCTGTCACTCGGGGGAGTACTGGCCCGGCAGCCCGACCTGGGTCCCAGGGAAGGTGACTCCAACACGCGCTCTGGTGAGACTACCAGAAAGGGGTCTTATCCCTGGGGCTATTCAAGCTCATGTCCCCCAGTCTCATGAGTCAGAGAAGTCACTGCCAATACAGTTCCCTGGAAAGGGCAGAGGTGGAGGAACATGGTGTGGGAGTCACTGCCACCTTCAAAGGGGTACCGAAAGCTTCTGCCTGCTCCTCCCACTGCAATGACAGGCCCAGTTGGGGACTTACTGGACAGATTCTGGGGCTCCTGTCAAGGACACACTGCGCTCGGGCAGACCGCCACTGTCTGGAAAGGAGAGAAGAAAGGGTTAATGCCTCCCTGGGTGTGCGGTGGCCACCAGGAGGATCTTCCAGAGATAAAGAGACTTCCAGAACAATCAATGACTACTTCTGCCACCATCCAGCACCCTGACATCAGTTTATCTCCCCAAACACCTGAGAGACTACTCTATGCAAGTCTAAAATCCAGAAGCTTAAAGTCCAGTAAGGGAGACAGAACTTTCAGGGAAAAGGATGAAGTGGAAGGAGAGTTAGATTCCAGAAGCTCTAAAATCTGCTCCTTCCATCACCACCGACAATCACAGGGGTACCTTCCAGTCAACGAGCTTCCCATATCAGGGCAAGCACTCAGGGACCCGGGCAGAGTAGGCACTTGCCAAAGAGCACCCAGAACTGGATCTGCACCCAGATCCGACCTCAAAACTGTTATTTTTAAACAAGCTTCTCTGCCTCACACATCCCCATGTATTTCCCACCAGTTTAGTTCAGGCTGCAACTTAACCTAATGGTTCAGAGCTTGGTCTGGAGTGAGGCTCCAAGTCCTCAAAGCTAGGTCTTGCACCTCAGCCCCCGACCCCCATCCTAAAAAGGAAGAAAACAAGAACTGCGGCTATACCTCGAGGCACTGTGCTAGTTGAGATACTACACTGGGCCCGTGCGTACAGCGGGCTCAGGGCTCAGTCAACACCGGCCCATTCCACTTCCACCAACCACGCGCTCAAGGGATTAATAAAGAAGAGGGCCAAGAGCTGCGCCCCGCCCGGGATTTGCTCTCATACCTGGAGAGATCTGCACTTTGCAGCCTGAATCCTGCTGTATTTTGTTAATCTGTTCGCCTCCTCTGCCAATGACTAGGTAAAGAAAAAAAGAGAAACAGAGCGTGATGAGGGGGGCCTGGTGCTGAGAAGACTGCGTGAAGGGGGTTCCTAGCCCTGCTGAGAGCCCCACCACCCTCCCTGCCAAGAGAGGATGGGTGAGAGAGAGCACGAAACGGGCTCTATCAGACCAAAGGTCTTTGGGCTGGCAGGGGTTCCCGGGAGACTGCCCCAAGGTGGGGATAGCGGGTATCCCTGACCACGGCGACCCACACTCACTTAGTCCCACCATGCCGTCAGGGACCCTGTACTCTTCTGTCATTGAAGTCCTGCAAAGAGACAATGAAAGTCAGTTTCAAGGAGGAAAGAAGTGGAGAGGGGATGGAAGAGCCAGAGGGCCTCCTGGAGAAATACCCCTCAAAGCCACCACAGGCCCTGCCCTAGGGGGCCCTTGATGCTTCTAGCCTCTGACCCTGCTTCCTATGACATGAGGACCAAGACCCCACAGGCCAAAGTAGAGTCTCACAACAGCACGGGAGCTCCCTCACCCTGCAGCCAATCAATGAACCTTTCAAGGCCTCAGTCTCCCTATCAGGGCCACGAGAGGCTTGGTCTGCAGCAGCGTGATGCCTTGGACCAGTGCTGCCCCACTGGCTTAAGGCGAGAGCAAGAACCTGGACACTCACAGCAATCTGACCATGTCACCTGACATCTGTTGATTTTAATTAAAACAAAACTGGTTTTGTATCTTTCTCATTTCATTTTCCTAGTAAGTTGTTTTTACTGCATTTAACAACACTTTAGCCAATTTTGGGGGATGGGGGGAAGAAACAATCTGGTCCTTCACAAAAGATCCTATGTCAGATTCACCAAAGTCATTTTGGGGCAAAAAGGTAGGCAAGACCCACTGTCCCGCTTTCTGGGCCCCACCAACTCTCAGGGCACAAGCATCTGCATAAGACGGATGAGAAAGCTGAGGCCCGTCCACGGCCTCCTCTAGGAGGGGTGCCTGTGCTTCTGAGCATCCCCACTCCAACAGAGGAAGCAAGAGGGTGCAGAGACCACCCGTTCTCGTTACAGCCAGCAGCCACAACCTGTCCTCCCTACAGACAGGAGAGTACAAAGAACAGATGAAACTCCTTTGCCTTTCAGGCCTCTTCCTGGTCGACCAGCAATGGAGAAAAAGCCCTAAGCGACGTGGCCCTCAGACAGAGCTCTCCCTCAAGTCCATAAGAAAGGCCAGAGACAGCGAAGAAACAACATGTTCTCCAAATCACAACTTACCTGGGGGGAGGATGGATGGGGCCCAGCTGAGAACTGATGGCTGCAGAGAGAAAATCCAAAGGAGAGATTGGCCTGGCTCTTCTTTGGGACCCCGAACACTGCCGGCCCCAGGCGCTCCTGCCTGCACGAGGGGCACCTAGCACCCCTCATGGTGCTTCTGAGCCTTCCTGAGCGCGACGGAGCCTGCCTCATGACAGCACACGCGCTGAGATTTCTGCCTTAGTTTCCAAGCGCTGGGATCTCTAAAGCTCATGGACCCCACATGACAAACACCAAGAACCTCCATAAAGGAGAGGTGCTGTCTGCTCAGTACTGCCAACTCCTGACAGCTACACCCTCCTAAGACCCTGAAGTCGCCCTCAGCCTGTGTCACCCAATGCACTTACAGTCTCCCTGGGAAGCCAGTTTTTTGCTCTCTGGTTGGTCTGTGAAAAGAAAGAGGACGTCAGATGCAGCACCCACCCACCCACAGCTGCCTCAAATCAGATGCTGGTGCCTCCTGTCCCGGCAAACAACCCTCTTGCTCCCCACCCCCCACACCAGGACCAAGGCCAGAGAGTAGCAGAGATCGACCTCAGAGGGGACCAGACTTCATCAAACCCACCACTAGTACTCAGGAATAAAAACCCCTTTGTAACAGGGGGAAAATGATGGTGGCCCTGAGTCCTTCCAGCTAGGACCAAACCTGACTTGGGGAAGTCAGGCTAATGACCAGGCTGAGCATTTTAAATGCGCTGGGTAACACTGCATGCCCTACGGCAGCTAAACTGTACTCATGTGGAGCCTCAGTACAGCTGCCAGCATCTCACTGGAGTAACAATCTTGAGAACTTACAACTTGGACCTGGTCACGATCAACCTGCCCTCCTCTCAGCCACCTGATACCTCAGGGCGACAGGCCGAACAAAAAGAATGAACAAAGCTGGGACTGCTGAGGTTTTGAAAGACCAAATGGCAGCACCCCCCCCAACTCTGAACCACATTCAAACAAAGGCACTTTACTCTCGGCCCCTTGGCCCTTTCAGCAGGTCGTTACCTCCATCTTCCAACTGCCTCTTTTGGCCCCCAAAACCAAAATCAGGAGTGCTGTTATTCACCGTTGTAGCAGCATCGCCCCCAATTTTGGCTGCAATCTAGAAATAAAGGGGTAAGCAAATGAGAATTACCACCCAAAGCTACCCTCCACAGTGTTCAAATCAACCTCTCACTTCTCTGGTTCATAAAAACCCAACAGGTCTTTCTCTCTGGCCTGGGAGTTGCTTCCCCCTGATTTAGGGAAGAGCCTGTTGGTTAAGACATTCTAAAAGAAGTTTTCACCTAAGGCCTCAGAGTTCAGGAGTTGTTCAGAAATTCCAAAACTCCTTTTCTTGATGGGATTTGTGCCTAAATTGTTTGTGGCCAGACTGTCATCCACACTGATTTGTCCTAGGGGTGAAAGGAAGAAGTTCAGGTGCCAGGGAGGGTCTTCAGGTCATCTCCACCAGAAAGAACTTTCAGACACTTGCTGGTCCAAGTGCCCCATTCTTCTGGGATGTTGTGGAGCACAACTTGCCTGTACCTCCCTCACCTTGAAAATCTTTGCATTTGTTGAACAAATCTTAGGAAAGTTTTTGCTTCAAGGCACCTGAAACCTTCATCTGACCAAAACAAAAGGTCTTTTCAAACATGTTACATTTCAGACACAGGAAGAGTAACTTCAAATAAACCTCACTCCAACAAGTTTAAGACCCAGAGTCTGATAGTGAGATTATCACAAGTTTTCCGAGGAAACACAAACCGTGAGCTGAGATCTTCCTTCTTAAACTTTTTCTTTGAACAGTCTGAGGCAAAGTTCTCGGGATGCCCAGATGGGGTCTTATCCGTCCCCAACAGACAACATCAACTCTCCCAACTGTAACTGCTTCTCAATCAAGACAGTCTGGGGGGGGCGGCAACCCCATCAAGTGCACATCAGAGTCCTACCCTTACTCCAGAGGTGAAAGCCACAGAGCACACTTGGCAGGGAACAGGGCGTTCACCTAACAGGGACCTCCCACCCGGCCCTGGAGGCATCGGGACAACCCTAAGAAAGCACTCAATGGTCTGAGATGGGTGGGCTTCCCCAAAGGTCAGCAAAGTTCTGGCTTTCTATCAGCCTCCTCCCTTCAGGCCGCGGAGAGGCCGCGAATGGAGCTGGGGAGGTCAGTCAGACCAGCATGTGACACCTCTATGGAGTCATCCCGCCTCAAAACCCAGTGGTGGAACCCTTTCCCTCTTTCCTAGAAAGAGACAGACCACACTTTCAAGCCATCAGTAGCATCAAAAAGAGCCAGCCCCTATGCCCACCCTCCCCATTTCACCTAAGTGCCTGGCCACTCTCTAGCCGCCGAAGGGTCCCCTTTCCACTTTCCAGCCTCAAGAGAAAGGACTTTACTTTCTCCCACTATCCCTCCTTCCTGGGCAGCAAGCAGGCGGAATGGGACTCGGATGAGGGCAAAGAGGGCTCTCTGCCCTGCTGGGGAGGTGGGGGCACAGCAAGACCTTCTCCCCGGGAAGGCGGACCCCCTACTTCCAAGTATGGAGCGCGTTCTAATGGCTGGGATTCCCAAAGTGAGTCCCGGCAGTCCAGAGCCCCTGCACATCCAGGGGCTGCTCCAGGTGACCCCCCCGGACAACCCCCCCTGCAGGGGGTCACCCCAGGGGGGCCCCACTTGAGGCTTCTGGGGAGGCCCAAGCCCCCGCCTACGGCCTCACGTGACCCGCGGCGGCCCCGGCCCCCCCACCGCGACCCCGCGCGCGCGCACGTGACCCCGCCCCCTCCCCCGCCCTCGCGCGCGCCCCTCAGGCCCGCGGCCTCCTCACCTGGCGGGCCCGCTGCACGGCGTCAGCGAAGGCGTCCTTGCGGATTCCCGGGCCGCCCCCGCCGGGCGGTTGCGAAGGGCCCCCGGCCGACCCCCCGCCCGGGCCGCCGCCGCCAGGGCCGCCGCCGCCCCGGTCCCCCGCGCCCGGCGGGCCCGGCGGAGGGCCTCCCCCGGCGCCCCCGGCTCCTCCGGACCCCCCGCCCCCGCCGGCGGGTGGCGGCGGTCCGGGCGGGGGTCCTCCGGTGCTGTAGTCTGACATGGCGCGGCGAGGCCGGGCCTGGCGCGGAGGCTGAAGCTGAGGAGGAGGAGGCAGCAGCGGCGGCTCAACGCGGGAACAAGGCCTCGCTCCACACGGCCGCGGAGCACTCTGGGAACCCAGCGGCTGGGAAGACGACGAGGGGGGGAGGGTCGCCCCCTCCCGACGCCGGCTTGACGGACGGCGCCGTCGGGCCAATGGGAGGCGGCCGCCGCTCCCTGGACACCAATCGTGGGCCCTGAAGGCGAGCGGCCAATCGGAGTGCTGTGAGAGGCAGTGGGCGGGAGGCGCCGCGAGATCGACAGCTCTCGGAGGCAATGGGCTGCGGGCTGCTAGCGCTGGGCGGGTAAATCGAGGCGATCCGGGAAGCCCAGGGCCCAATGAAGCAGGACTTCCAGAAACGCGGGGCGGCTTCAGAACCGGATTGACGGCTCGAAGCGTCAAGTGTACAGGAAGGAGGTACTGGCGACAGGCCTCTTTGAACGGGCTGGGCAGGAGCCGGGTGACATAGTCGGGTACGCCAGCCAATAAGTGCACGCGGAAGGCGGTTCTTGTAGAGATCGGCAGTCAATTTAATCCAATCTCTGACGAACTCTGTGTGAGGCGCTTACGTTTGGCCTGGATTGGTTTCCTTACTAACCGGAATCCTTTTCTAGACCTGTCTTCTAAGCCAATGGCTGAGCGGCAGGGGCGGGTGTAAGGTGACTGACACCGCTTCGGACAAATGGCAATGGAGAAAATAGAGGCGCCCGGTTTTGGTGGGAGCCAGTGGAAGCGCAGCTGCATTGGGGCGGATACGGTCACCAGACAGCGAGAGGGGATTAGCGGGAGCTGTGGTGAATGGCAGCCGACGTGGGCATTGGCGACCGGCTGCCGGAATTCAGGCCTGATGTCTGGGTTAGCGCCCCAGGATCCTGGCTGGGTAGGCCAGGCACGTGGCCTGCTTGAGGCTTTGGAGACGGGTGCTTCCGGGGGCGGGGTGGCTTTAGAGCAAGAGGAAACTCAGGGATTCGCTGTACCCCCTCTCCTCTGTCACCAGGGGATCTAGAACCCCCACTTCTCTTCCAGGACTCATGGAACCAGCTCCCCTCCTGAACTCAAGGGTCTGGGGCCTTTGCTTTCCTCCCAGGACTGAGGGATCCCAGCCTCTAATTCTACATCCCACACCCGCTTCACGTAAGGTCCTTGGATACAACCCCCAATCTCTGATCCTAGGCCCTCAGCTTCCCCCCTGGACTGAGGCATCATGCAGGCTTCCAATTCACATTCAGGACTGAGGTGCCGGCCCAAGGTACCCATCCCCAGCTCCAGGACCCAGGGGTCCCAGATACCCAGCTCGGATTCGAGATTCAAGGATCCCATATACCTAGCTCCTCTCAGACTCAGATATCTGAATCACCCAGCTCCCTCTTAGACCCAGCATATTCCAGGTTCCCAGCTTACCCTGTAGATTTGTTTAGGGGCGAGTCCATTTGGAGGAGTCACATTTGGGGAGTTCCCAGGATAGTGAGGGAAGTGCTCATGAGTTTTGGGATGTCTAAGTGTCAGATTTGGCGAATTTAGGAACCATTTTGACTTTTGGAGGCATTTGAGGACTGGGTCTGATACTGGCCCCCAGCCCCATTCTAGACACAGGATTCCACGTCCCGAACTCACCTCCTGGAACTAAGGATTCAAGGTCCCTAACTTAATCTCCTGGACCCAGGGAGCCAGATAACCAGCTCCTCTCTTGGACCCAGGAATCTAGGTCCCCTTTGCCCTCCTGAACCCAGGTAGACACATCTAGTAGGAAACCATCTCTTTATTCCTGGGTTGTCTCCACATTCACCCTTTTGCCCTGAAACCAGGATAAGTCACAACAGCCAAACTGGAGTCCAAACTAGTCCCAGGCTGCACCCTGGGGAGGAGACTCCAGGAATCTTCTAATCCAGGCCCCCAGCCTGCTTTTCCTGACAAAAGCTGCCCTGGGTCCTGAGCGTGGAGGGCTCCTTGGGGTCAGGGGACACTGGATCCTCCCAGTGTCCATTTCTGCCCAGGGTGTGTCACCTAGCTCACTGCTTATACGCCCAGGGTCTTCTTCATGGCTTCGTACACCACGTAGCTGATGCCACCTGCCGGCAACACCTTCAGTAGCGTGGGGGTCATGCCTCGGTACAGCCCCGGCCAGCCCTGCTGGGCCAGGATCCGCCGGAAGACTCCACGCATGGTGGGGTTCGAGCCCTCCACAGTGTCTGCAAGGATGGGAAAACTCAGAGCCTGGGTCAGAGATGACTTGGCCTCCTGAAGGGGGAGGGGCTGGAATGCTGAGGGGTGGGAAGTGAAGCCAGAAGCAGGGGGTCTGGGTGTTAGCTGGAAAGCAGTTTGGAAGATTTTTAGAGGAAATTGGTCAGTTTGGGAGAGTGAGGGGCAGGAATTTTCAGGATTTGTTTTGGGGAACATCTTAGAAAACATTCAAATTTCTAAGATCTGCTAGACTTGGAGAGTGTGCTGAGTAATTTGGAGACATTTTCAAGCTCAAGGTGGTGGGCTGAGGACCTGCTTGGATGTGTGAGGATTTGTTTAGGGGCTGAGAGTCCATTGGGGGGAGTTGCATTTAGGGAGTTGCCAGGATAGTGGGGGAAGTGGTTATGAATTTGGGGGTGTCTAAGTGTCAGATATGACCAATTTAGGAACTATTTTGACTTTCAGAGCCAATTGAAGGCTGGGTCTGATTTGAAGAAGTTGGGAGTCATTTGAGGAATGTCTTGAGGTCAGTATGGGGGGCCTGGATCACATTCAGGGAGGTCTGTGGGAGTCATTTGGGAGATGGCCGTTCCTTTTAGCCATATGTAGGGTTAATTTAAAGACTGGGATCTGGTGTGGGGGGAGTGTAAGTCCTAGTGGGTTCAGGGCTCAGCACATGTGGCCAGGATCAGATGTGGCAAGTTTGGGAGTCAGTTTTGGGAGATGCGAAAGTTCAGAGAGTGGAGGCGGGGCAGGGAGGGGCCCACGAGGTGGCCCCCAGAGCCAGGCTGACCTTGGGCCTGCATCCTGGTGCGCACTAAAGTCAGCGGGTAGCTGGCCATCTGGCCACAGGTTGTGGACAGTGTCACGGATGACAGACTGACTAGGCCGCTAGGGTCCTCCATGTCCCTGCCCGACTTCAGCCAGAAGCACCTGAGCATCTGCAAGGGAAAAAGGCTGGGAGGAAGCTGTCTCCAGGCTGGGGTTCAGGCTACCTGCCACCCCCTCTGCAGGACCCACACCTCGTAGACGGCCAGGTCGGTGCAGGCGTAGGGGATGATGCCCAGCATGTTGGGCAGGTAACCTCGGTAAAGGGCACGGGTGCCCTCCTGCTCCAGGGTCTGCCTGGCACAGTCCAGCAGCCCCTTGTACTGGCCGGTCCGGCGCAGGGTCAGCCGTGTCTTCAGCACCTGGGGAGATGAGGAGTGAGGCGGATTATTTGACTTCATCCTTTCAGTGACCCCCCCCCAACCATGGCCACTGTCCCCACCTACATAGGAGGGACCTGCCCAAGAATTTGCACAGCTGAGTTCAAACCCTGATCCGTCAGATCCCTTGGCCTGTGTGTGCGCTTAGCCCAAGAGGATGAGGGAAGTGTCAGGAGCCAAGTGTGGTCTGTGACAGCTACCAGATCTGCCAATTTCCCGAAAGAAGCCATTTTTATGAAACACTCTAATATCAAAATATTGGCAGTTCAGCAAGGTTGGGGTATAGCTCAATGATAGAACACATGCTTAGCATGCACAGGGTCCTGGGTTCAATCCCTAGTACCTCCATTAAAAAAAAAAACCTTAAAAAATACTGGCAGCTCTACAATCTTGTAAAAGACACACCGAGTGTGGTAGGCAAAATTCTAAGATGGTCCCCAAGTTTCCCATCCCCCTGCTGTGCATGCTCTGTATAAGGCCTTCCCTTCCCTTCTACCCTTGAGCTATGAGATGGGCTGTCACTACTCTGGATCAGGTTACATGATATGACAAAGGTGAAAATATTTTGCAGGTAAATTGTCCTGGGTGGGCCTCACCAAATCAGGTGAGCCCTTTCAAAGAGAGTTGATTGACAGAGACAGAAGGCATTGGAAAGATTGGAAGCATCAGAAACACTCTGGAGTTGGTCTTAAACAAGCAAAGTGTTGTGGGGAGGACCCTGTGACAGAGAGCAGAGCGTGGTCCCCAGGAGCTAAGGACCTCAGTCCTACGACTGTAAGGGACTGAATCACACCAACAGCCAGGGAGTTTGGCAGAGGACCCCCAAGCCTCAGGTGGGTTCGTTAGTAGCCCAGCCGACACCTTGATTTCTACCTGATCAAATGATGAGCAGAGAATCCAGCTAGCCAGTGCCCAAACATGACCCACAGAAGCCATGAGCCATGATAATAAATCTGTATCATTTTAAGCCACTGATAATGAACTCATCTACAAAACAGAAACAGACTCACAGACAGTAAACAGTCTTATGATTACCTGGAGACGGGGGGTGGGAAGGGATAAATTTGGAAGTTTGAGGTTTGCAAATGATAATTACTATATATAAAAATTGATTTAAAAATAAATTTCTTTTTTGAAAAAGCCACTGTGTGGTCTTCTGTTATGTGGCAATTGAAAACCAAAACACTTCAGAAGAAACTCAATTAGACAAGGGCAAGAATTATATAAAGAAAACTTTAAAGGACCATTAAGGGACAAAAAAGGAGACTTTCTTATGTATGAATTGAACACCATCCCAGGAAAAAAACAAATACCAGTAGAGGATCTTGTATTCCGAACGAGGCAGGTTGCTTCTAAAGTTTAAATGGAAAAAACCAATGAGAATAGCCCAGAAATGTGATAAGGAAGAGCAGGGAAGGAAAATAGACATAATATCAAGACTCAGAAATTAAAGACTGAAAGCAAAACTACATAGACGGTATAATGATCAGTGGTGGCCAGGGACCGGGGGAAGGAGGGAGAGGTGACTAGATGGAATACAGCAACTTTTTAAGGCAGTGAAACAATTCTGTGTGATGCTATTGCGGTGGCTACATGTCACATGTTTGTCAAAATCCACAGCATGTACAACACAAAATGTGAACCCTAATATCAACTCTGGGCTTTAGTTCATAACCATGTATCCATATTGGCTCATCATTGGTAACAAATGTACTGCCCAAATGCTTAATAATGGTGGAAACTTTGTACATGTGCAGAGAGGTACAGGGGAACACGCTGTACTTTCTGCTCAAGTTTTCTGTAAGCCTAAAACTGCTCTACAAAATCAAGTCTATTCATTAAAATAAATAAAAGATAGTATTGCATAAAGACACCAAGACAACGAAAAGAAAGGTCAGAAGGAAACCACATGTATACAGGAATTTAGCAAATTACAATGGTGGCACCTCGGGTCATGGAGGGTGGGGGGAAGGAGAAGACCCAGTCAGTAAACAGGGTTGAGGTGCCTGGCTAGCCACCTAGAATGAGTTTGATACACATCTTACATGAAGGAGAGAAGGAGAGGAGGAGAAGGCGGAGGAGGAGGGGGAGGGAAGGAGGCAGCAGCAGCAGGTGCCAACTCATCTTCATTTGTTTCATCTTCTATGGGGCAGAGATTCTCTTACCTCCATGGGGTTGATGAGCGTCTGGGAAGTGGCCACAGCCAGGGAGCCAGCAAGGAGACGTTCCTGAAAGGGTGGGGACCCATGCACTCCACAGAAGTAGTTCTTACACTGCGACAGGAGAGAGGAACATGAGAGAATAGTTAACCTTCTGCCTTCCTGACACTCATCCCGGGGAAGAGGTCTCGGACTTGGAGGGTGAAAGTGCGTCATGGATAAGGATCTGGGCTTTTTTTTGAGTCAGGGGCAGAGGGTACAGGAGGGGTGAGGGCTTGAGGGTGGGGCTGAGGAAAGCAGACCATCCCCCTACCTGTTCGAAAACGGAGAACTTGATGGCGTACTCCGGGGCGATCTTGAGTACGTTCATACCGTTGCCGCGCCACAGGGAGCGGAACCCCCCCTCCTGGACCATGCTCCGGAGACCTCCCAGCAGGTTCATGAAATTCGTCTTGGAGGAGTAGACCTGGTGATAGGGAGGCCCCCCGCCTGTGAGGAGCACTCTACCCCGTCTCCATCTTCATCCCAGCTTGGAGCTCAACCCCTCTCCTGTCCCCAGCTGCCCCACTCCTACGCTACCCCCTCCCGTCCCCATTCCTTCTTCAACGCCTTCCCTAGCTGGTCCCAGAATTCTCCGGCACAACCCAGACCCAAACCCAACGCCAGCCCACATTCCAATCTCATCCCTCATCTTTACCTCCTCTCCAGTCCTCTTTTGTCTTCAAAGCCACCCAAAGACCGCATCCCCAACACCATCCCTGTTCCTGGTACCATCCTTTTAATGTCTTCAACTCCAACCCCCACCACATCTCCATTCAGACCCTTCTAACTCCATCCCGTGTCCCAATCCCACTCTTGGACCTGTTTCTGGTTGCACCCTCACCCCCATCCTGAACTCCATCAGCTCCACCTCCGACCATCCCCACCCCCACGGCCCCAGGGCTGGGCTCCCCACGTACCTGCATGTACACCTTGGCCCGGTCCAGAGGGGCCGTGCCGGTGCGAGACACTGCCCCAGCCGTGGCTCCCGAGAGGAGAAATTTCCACAGAGCTCCCTCGTTATCCACTTCCAGGACATCCACGGGGACCATGAGCTGCTCTCCCGTGTCCAGCACCTGCAGGACAGACCCAGCTCCCGCCCGCACTCAGCCAGGCTGAAGCTCCTTCCCAGACACGTCTTTAGAACCCTGTCCTGGTCAAAGGCCGAACCTGGTCCCCACTGCTCCATGGTGGAATTCCAGGTCTGCTTGGAGGGGAGCGGGCCATGCAGAGCGGGCGGGCCTTCTGTCCCTGCAGTCCCGACTAGAGGTGCTGGGAGGCCTGTGGTTCCCAAACTCACCTGCTGTGATGGGAGATGCTCCAGTTCACTTTCACGCACGTGCCCAAACACGTACCCATACACGTGCGTACAGCCTGGGTTCCGGGAGGGGGGTGGGGGTGGGTGTGGGGTGTTGGCTTTGGTGAGTAAGGCCTTGACCCTCTTAAACAGGGTCTGGACCGTTGAGCAAGGTTTCTGAGCTTCCTCAGGTTGGGCTCCCATGGTAGCTGACACCCAGATTCAAATCCCTGGTGAGAGGTTTGCCCATCTAGCAACCTTGTGGGAGGGGCGCCTTGTAAACTTGGGTCCCAGGGGATGATGAGGTCACAGAGGCCCTTGTGACCTCACTGCATATGCTGGACTGAGCGAGGGTCTCTCCTCACAAAAAGGTCCACATTGTAATCCCTCTCAACCTGTGAATGTGTTATGTTACATGGCAAAGGGCAAGGGGTGGATATATTTGCATAGAATTAAGGTTCCTAACCAGCTGATGGGGAGATGGAAAGATTGTTCTCGATTAACCACAGGGGCTCAGCATCATCTCACGAGTCCTTAAACAGGGAAGAGGGAGGCAGAACAGTCAGCATTCGAAGGACTGGGTGTGAGAAAGACTTCACTAGCCGTTACTGGCTTTGAAGACGGAGGAGGCGGGTGCTGTGAGCCACAGAATGAAAGTGGCCTTTAGAAGCTGGAACCCTGGGGCTTCCAGAAGGAGCCAGCCCTGCCGACACCTTAATTTTAGCCCAGCAAGATCCACATCAGGCTTCTGACCTCCCAGAATAATATGCGTTGTTTTAAACCACCAAGTTTGTGGTTCTTTGTTACAACAGCCATAGGAAATTAACACGCTGCGTTTCATTGTCATGGCAACAAGAGATGGAAGCTGGGGAGAACGAGAAGGCTCTGGGAGCTCTGGGAGAGAGAGACACACAGTGAGTCTCCAGAGTAAGATGGGCATAGGTTGAGAGTCAATGGACCTGGGTTGGAATCCCATCTCGGGCACGTCTTGCTGTGTGACCTTAGAGTAGCTGCTTTGTTTCTCTGAGCTTCAGTTTCCCCATCCGGAAGTTGGAGGCAATGATTAACTCTACCATGGAGTGTTGTCAGTAGGATCCAATGAGAGTTTTCATCGAGGGCACCTCCATCCTCCAAGTTGTTTGATCAAAAGCCTTGATGTCATCCGTGGATCCTCCCTTTCTCCCTTGCCCACAGTCTGCCATCAAATTCTGGGGGCTTAACCTTCAAAGAGTACCCAGAGGCTGGCTGCTGCTTACCATGTGCATGGCCACCACTTTGGTCCAGCCCCGCTGTCATTTACCTGGGCCGGTGCGGTGGCCTCCACCATGCTTCCACAGCTCCTGCCTCCCCACAGCAACCCTCAGAGAGCGTTTGTAAGCACCTGAGTCAGGTCCCACCCCTCCTCTGCCTACAGCCCTTGGGGGCTCCCACCTCCCATGGGTAAAAGCTCAAGTCCTCCCCATGGCCCACAAGGCCCTGTAGCCCCTGCCCCTGTCCCCTCCCAGTCCTCACCTCCTCCCTCTCTCCCCCTCGCTCACACGGGCCTCCTTGTTCTTCCAACACGTCAGGCATGCTGCTGCCCCAGTACCTTTGCACTGATCACTCTGCCTGGGATGCTGTTTCCCTAGACACCCCCATGGCTCACTCCCTCAGCATCTTAAATTTTTTTCAAATATCACCTTCTCTCTGACCTCTCTACTTAAAATTTAAACTATAGTTTTCTCATCCCCCCTCCCTCCTTTATTTTTCTCTGGGACACCTTTGCTTATCTACACTGCTACATATTCACTCACTTGAGTTTCTTCTTCATTTCTCCCCACTGGAATGTAGGGCCTAGGAGAACAGAGATCTTTGTTTCATTCAATTCTGTATCCAATGTCCAGAATGGGGTCTGGGATAAAGTAAGTGTTCAATAAATATATGCTCAATAAAGAAATGGAATAATACATTAGGGGCTTAGCACAGAGTGAGGGTACACAGCACCTACTTAATAAATGTAAGTTCTTTCCCTTCCAAGATTTCAGTGGAGTAACAATAAGAGGTCAGATTCATGGGTACCAGAGGCAGAGGGTGGGGAGAGTGTGAACCAGATGAAGGTGGTCAAAAGGTACAAACTTCCAGTTATAAGATAAATAATACTAAAAAAAAAGATAAGTACTAAGGAGGTAATATGCACATGATAAATAGAATTAACAGAGCTGTATGTTATATATGAAAGTTAAGAGAGTAAATTCTAAGGGTTCTCATCACAAGAAAATTTTTTCTCTTTAACTTTGTATCCAAATGAAATAATGGATGTTTGCTAAACTTACTGTGATCATTTCTTTATGCTGTGTTAATCAAATCAGTATGCTGTGCACCTTAAATTTATACAGTGCTTTATGTCAACTATATCTCAACAAAACTGGAAGAAAACAAATGTGGACAAGGAAATGGATGTTGAATGTCCCAGTTAAATTAAAAAGTGGTAACACCAGATGCTGACATGGCCACAGTAAAACTGGTAGTGCTAATTCCTTGTTGATAGCTGTGTATAATGCACACAATTTTTGTGGCAGCATGACCTGCAGCTAGTCATATGCTTTGACCCAGAAATCCCACTTCTGGGAATTGATCCTAAAAATACAATTTTTAAAAAGTGAAAATACAAAACAGCTAGCAAGGCTTGATCCTTTATCTGAGTGTGTGAAAAACCTTATCTATATATGTGTATGTGTATTGGTTAGCTATTGCTGCATAACAAGTCACCACCTCCCAACCATAGCAGCTTAAAACATGAACAAGATGGTAGCTGCAGTATCTTTATAACCTAATCTTGGAAGTAATATACCATCACTTCTGCCATATTCTCTTGGTCATACAGACCCACCTTGGTACAATGAAAGAGATTACACAGGAATGTGAAAAGCAAGAGGCAAAGATCATTGGGGGACATCTTGGAGGATGACTATCATAGTCAACAAAGAAAAAAGTTTCGTCTTGTGAAGACAGGCAGAAATTGGCATCCAAATGATACCAGAAGATAGGAAGAGGCACTGAAAGATTCTCCCCTAGACTCTTCATTGGGAAAATGGCCTTGCTCACACCTTGATATTGGAGTTCTACCCTCCAGAATTGTTAGAGAATAAAATTCTGGGTTCTTTTTTAAAATTTATGATAGCCCAAAAGTGGAAACAACCCCAGTGTCCATCAGTGGATGAATGGATAAACACAGTGTGGTCCAACCTTACAGTAGAATATTACTTAGCCTTAAAAAGGAAGGAGATTTTGACATATACCACGGACACAGATAAACCTTGAGGCCATGATGCTCAGTGAGATAAACCAGACTCAGAAGAACAAATGCTGTGTGAGTCCACTTATACAAGGTTCCTAGAGGAGTCAAATCCATGGAGACAGAAAGTAGGATGGTGGGTACCAGGGACTGGGGGAGGGGGATGGGGAGTCAGTGTTTAATGGAAAAAGTTTTGGAGCTGGATGGTGGGGGATGGTCGTAAGACAATGTGAATGTACTTAATGTCACAGAACTGTATACTTAAAAATTCGTTACAATGGTAACTTTTACATAATGTGTATTTTACCACAATATGAAAATACGACAATCTAAAATGATGGTGTTGCTTTAAGCCCCAGTGGTGGTAACTTGTTACGGCATCCCAGGGATAGGAACACACTTGTATAATTAGGAAAAAGACAGGAAACATTAGGAGGGCTCCTGAACGTGGACTGTTCCCTGCACCCACTTCGCAGATGTGGAAACTGAGGCTCAAAGAGGGAGTCATTTCCTGGTGTCCCAGAGCCATGTGTGATGGCAGCTGGCCCATCCCTTGGGTGGTGTCCCTCCCCTGTGGGTAGTTTGAGATGGTCCCATATCCACCCACCCACTTTCAGTAAAAACCACAATGAAAGAGCTTAGAAAATGTATTCCTTTGTTCTTTTCTTTGAAATAACACACAAGCAGGGAGGTGGGGCATAGTGGAGGTGGGGGAGGTGGAAGCATTGGGGGGTCCTCCCACCCCCCAACATCCCAGTTCCTCTTTCACAGTCCTTTAATGGGGCTCCCCAGGGGCTTGGAAGGAATGGAGAGAGGGGTCCCCCAATTATCTTAAGCTCAGATCCTAACCATAAAGTGCAGAGTGTCCCGGGTTGGGGTACTGGGGGCTCGGGTTATTTGGGATGGATGGGCTGTCTGCTCCTCTCTTGTAGAAAAATAGACCTGGAGTCAGTTTGGGGGATTTGAGGGTTTGGGGTTTGTTTGTTTTGCATCATTGGAGGCTTGGGTTTAGGGAAGCTGCTCCTGGCTTCCAACTCTGAAGCCTGGGGAGGGGCGGGCAGGGCCAGGGTGTGTCGGGGGGAATCCCCTTAATGTGTCCCCAGCCTTAGATTGCCTCCTCGCCAGCCCCTAAGAAAGAGCCACTGGGTCCCCCAGAGGGGCCCAGGCTCTGGGGGTTATGATCAGCCTGTCCAGTGGGAAGGGGCAAGAAGCCCCCACAGAGCGCTGGGGGAGCAGCTTCCCCGCAGGGGGGTGGGGGTCCGACGTCCGTGTAGGGCCTGGGAGGGGCGCCTCCTTCCCCTGCTATCGGCCTCAGTCATGTCAGGACAGTGGGCGAGTCCTGGGGGGTCTTCTGGAGCTGAAAGGCCAGGACTCGGGCTTCCGGGAGGCTCCGTAGACTATGGGGTTTGTGCAATGGGGCAGAGTCTCTGGGTCCTGGTGTGTGTCTGGGACTGGGGGAGGGAGACCCAGGATGCTGCAATGGGTCTATTGGGAGCTAGACTGGGGGTCTGGGCTTTGGGGATCCAGTGCCTGGAAATGTTGGGGTCTGCATCTTATAGGTGAGGGTTTGGGATCCAGTGCCTGCGGTGAAGGGATTGGGGATCCCATGGCTGCAGCTGCCAGGACCTGCTCACTCTGCCACTGGGCTCTCGCCCCTGTGGTTTCAGGAGCAAGGATCTGGCAGGTCAGGGCTTGGGACTCTGGGATCCAGGGGTTGAGGGCATAATGGTTGAAATATAGGACCTGGTAATTGAAGCAGAGGGATCTGGGACCCAGTGTCGAGGTAAAGGATTTCAGGAATCCAGGGAGGGGGGAGGGATCTGGGATCCAGTGGCTGGGGTCCCGGGATCTCAGCATTGCACTGTCAGGATCCTGTGGCTGAGGTTTCTTGAGATCCAGAATCCAGTGGCTGAGCTTGGAGATCCATGGCTTGGAGCAGGGGGATCTAGGATCCGTCAGTGGGCTTGAGGATCTAGGATCCGGCATGGCCTGAGGACACTGGATCTGGTGCCTGAGGCAGCTGGGGTCAGGGTGTTTAGCCATGGGATATGTGCTGCTGTAGCTGGAGTGTCAGGAGCCAGTAGCTGGGGTGTGGGGGGTCCAGCGGTTAAGACAGGGAGGTCCAGGACTCAGTATGTGGGGGGCTGGCAGGGAACGTGGGATCCAGTAGCTGCGACTTGGGGCAGAAGGACCCAGTGGATGGAGTGTGGGGATCCTGTAGTTTGAATACGGGGTCAGGGAACCTGGGATCTGCTGGCTGGGCCATCCGTCTCCAGTGGCTGAGGTGTGGGAGACATCAAGATTGAGGTGAGGGATCAGGGGTTGGGGAGGCTCTGGGTCCCTCACCTGGACGTGACCCCCAGGGCCTGCTTCATATTTTCGTAGACCACATAGGAGATGCTCACAGCCGGGATAACCTTCATGAAGTTGGGGGCAATGCCCCGGTAGAGGCCCCGCACGCCCTCCTGGGACAGGATGTGACGGAGCAGACCCAGCATGGAGAGCTGGGGGGCTCCCTCGATGGAGGCTGAGGGGGTGGGGAGGCCAGGTAAGGCCAAAGGTCCCCCTCTCACTTCCCCCTCCTGCCCCCCCAGGTGACCATTGCAGCAGGAGGGAGGAGGATTAGACTAACAGTGGGACCTACCACTCAGAGTCAGGACTTCTACTGGCCTTGGAATTGGCTGCTCACCTTTCACCCCAATCTGGAGGACCCAAGTTTAGGGATGATTAGAAATAGAGCAGGTATGTGTGGAGGGGAGCGGGGTGGGAGAGGGCACAGAAATTTCCTCTTCCTGGAACTCAATTCCTTCCCTCTTCTCCTAGCTAACTTTTACTCATCCTTCCAACCTCCATTCCAAACCAGCTCTTCAGGAGACCCCTCCTTGGCACCCCTTATCTAAGTCCAGCTTTTCCTTCCTCTCTTTGTTCAACTCTAAACCCATACTTAATTGTGGAGTGATTTGTTCAGCATCTTCCTCTCCAGCCTGTGAGCTCTTTGAGGGTGGGGGACTGATAACCCCCAGCAAGAGAGTCACAAAACATAAATCCTAAAATCTCCAAGGAAATTTTCAAAAAAGATTCAGGTATGGTAGAGGGGGGGAAAAGAACCTTCAAAGAGCAATACAGAGAGAAACAATAAAACAATAACCAGCCTGGCCCTGTTCCTCCTAAGCCTGTTCCTTGCCTTCCCTTCACCATAACCCAGCCTTGCAAATTAGAGCTCAACTTATCAGCCCAGAAAGCGGCCTCCCGGCTGAGATCGATAGCACACTCTTTCAGCACTGGCTGTGTCTGTTCTCCTACTTAGGGGAAAGGGTTCCCATTTCAATGTCACAAACAGGTAAACTGAGGCCCGGAGAAAAGTAAGGACTTTAGTCAAGGGCATCCAAAGGCAGGAGGAGCCCCGCCCGGGGCTCTGCCTTCTCAGGAGGCGGAACTGGGGATGGGGAGGTGGACCCTAGTCGTGGGACCTTCCCTGCCTCCTCCTCCCACCCAGGCCTCACCTTGGGCCTGCATGCGGGTCCGGACCAGGGCCAGGGGGTAACTGGCTATCTGGCCACACGTGCTGGAGATGGTGCCGCAGGCCAGGAGCACGAGGATGCCAGGGTCGGCCGAGTCGTGGCTGTACTGCTGCAGCCACTGGTTCTTCAAGGTCTGGTGGGGGTGGAGAAGGGAGGAGGGTGGGTTGGAGGTGGGTGACACCAGGACCCAGGCTTCAGAGGCCCTGATGGCTGGCTTCCGTATCCCGTGATGACCGGTGTCAGCCAAGCCCTTTACCTGCATCCTTGCGCTGAGTCCGCACCTCTAGCCTCCCTGGTATGTGGGAGCGTGGCCTCCCTCCTGTTCCTGCCCTAATCCCTGGAACCTCAGAATCTGGTACCTTACATGATGAAAAGGACTTGGCAGATGGGATTAAGTTTAAGAATCTTGAGAAGGGAGGTGATGTTAGAGTGTCGGGAGGGTCCAATGTCATCGAAAGCTTCCTTGTAAGGGTCAGAGAAGATGTGACTGTGATGACAGAGACAGAGATCGGAGAGAGAGAGGGAGATGCCATGCTGCTGGTCTTGAAGATGGAGAAGGGGCCATTAGCCAAGAAACGTGGGCATCACTATAAACTAGAGAAGGTAAGGGAACAGACAGATTCTCCCCTAGAGCCTCCAGAAGGAATGCAGAGTAAGACTCATTCTGGACTTGTGACCTCATAACTGTGACATAATGTTTGTGCTGTTTTAAACCACAGCGTGTGGTCATTTGTTATAGCGGCCGCTGGGCACTCATACAGTCTCTAAGGCAGCCACCCCACACTTCTCCCTTACCATTTCAGCTCAAACCTGTTGACTTCCAACTGCCAGCACCCATGGCTCTGCCTGAGGATTTTCTCTGGTCCCAGGCAAGGGTGCTCTGAGCACACTGGAACAGGTGGGAAGTGCTGGGGAGTTAGCACCCCCCAGAAGCAACCTTTAAACAATGACTAACTAGGTGTGTCAATACCCGGGCTCCCTTGCCTCTCCGATGGGGTCATATTCTATGCTTTACCCCCAGGATTAAGCACCTGTCCACTGTACTATCTTGCTTGATAATGCACTGTTTGGGTTCAACTGCATTACCCACCCACCCCCAAAATATATATGTTGGACTCCTAACCCCCAGGACCTCAGAACACCACCTTATCTGGAAAGGGTCTTTGCAGACATGAGTTAGGATGAGGTCATCCTGGAGGAGGGTGGGCCCTTAACCCAGTATGACCAGTGTCCTTATAAGAAGAGACTAGAAACAAGGACACGTAAGGGAAAAGTCACATGGCAACAGAGGCAGGTAGGAGTGATGCGCCTACCAGCCAAGGACACCAGTGATTGCTAGCAAACACCAGAAGCCAGGAGAAGGCAAAGAAGGATTCTCCTCTACAGGTTTCAGAGGGAGCACGGCCCTGCTGACATCTTGATTTTGAACTTCTGGCTTCCAGATATGACAACAGATTTCTATCGTTTTAAGGCACCCAGTCCGTGGTGCTTTGTTACGGCAGCCCTAGAGAATTGATGCATCCTACTTGTCGGTGCCTTACCTTCCCTGCCTTATGACCACCCCCAAAACCCACCTGCCCTGCCACCCCTGCTTCTGGAAGACCTTGAACTAAGACAAGTGCTATTAGTATCCCCCTTTTATTGACGAGAAACTAGTCCAAGGGAAGCGACTTGCCCAAAGCCACAAAATTAAGGTGAAAATCAACATTCAAAGCCACACCCAGCTTCAGAGCTGTGCCCTTGGCCAGTCCCTCCGGAAGTCTTCTGCCAGGCCTCTGTAAATCCAGGATCTTCTTTTTGGCCTTGGGACTGTAGGTTTCATTTCCTATATCAATTCTAATGCATTGGTAATGGCTGCCTGGAACTGGGTTGAGAGTGTCTCAGTGCTGTGATGGATTGGTGATGTCTGGCCTGGGCACGGAATGGGCAAACAAGAAGCAAGTGTTGCCCATTACTGCCTTCACAATTTTAAGAGCCTTCTTTGCGGGCTGGAGTAGCATATGCCAAATAGATGCTTAATGAGATTTTAAGAGTAGTTCTATTAAAAAGAGATTCTGAGGGCTAAATAAGAACAGATAACATTGGGCTAAAAAAAAAAGTAAATCACTTTTTTTTCTGCAGGACTTCTCAGAGCCTTTAAGGGACTAAGATAGATCTTAAAATTCCAAGAGGGTATAGAGCTCCTCAAACTTCTTAGACCCCTGAACTCCCTTTTGGGTGAAGAATGAATGAAATAAGTTTGCATCTTATTTCTGCTCCTGGCTCTCAATGGCTTCCTGTTATACTTCAAATAAACCCAAACTAATGATCATTGAGTCCCTGCTGACTCTTCAGTTCCCTCCAGCCACTCAAGACTTCCACTTCTCCAACAGGCCAGATGTGGCCCGCTTTTGGACCTCGGCATTGGCTGCGCCCTCTGCCTGGTTCATACTCCCTCCCCCTGTATGTTCAGCTCATCACTCCACCACACCTCTCAGAGGCATTCCTAGACACTTCCCTCCTGCCCACTGCTACTTTTGAACACACATCCTGTTTTATTATCTTCTGAGAACTTTCCAGGATCTGAAACTACTCATTTGCTGGTTGACTGACTTCCTTGTTCCTTGGAGTGCTGTTCCAGGAGGGCAAGAATCGTGTTGTGCTCTTTGAATGCAGTGGCCAGCACAGCGCCCAGCGCATACAGGAGCTTAGGGCATAGTTTTCTAAGTGAACGAGGGAACAAATGAATGAATCAATGAACAAATGAATGAATGAAGCCTTGTCTCATTTGTCTCCGTAGATACTGGGTGCTGGGAGAGCAGGTATGGAGGATCTGAGGTCAGGACCAGCTATGTAATTTGTGGGGCCGGGTGCGGAATAAACACATGTGAGGTTCCCTGTTCAAAGAGTATTAAGAATTTCAAGATGGTGACAGCAGAACATTAAACCAACTACACGTGAGTGCAAGATGGTATAGGTCGCCCGCCCAGGAAGCTGGGTTGGATACAAAGATTCAGTGGGAGGGGGGGCCTGTGGACTTCTGGGGCTGTGCTAATTGGAAGAAGCTGGTGTTTCTACCAGGAGGAGGTAAAAGTGATGGATGAGGCACCCTGGAGATAAAGAGGAAAAACTCCCTACTCCTGCTTCTCCTGGCAAAGTCTCCAAGGTGCTGGTCATGGGGTGTGGTTTTTACGGTCACGGCAGATACTACGGGCCTTGGAGAAGACATCAGCCTGGAGATAGAGGCGGGTCTGACCCACGCTTTGGGGGAGATGGGCATCTTTGAAGCTCAGCTTTGCTTGCTGCCATGATTCTGTGAGCTAGAGTGGTCCCCGACTTTCCCAGGTCCTGAGACACGGCAAGGTCAAACTACAATCAGAAGGTTCTCACGGTGGTAAGTGGATGAGTGGGGGAGTCCTATGCCTGAAAGGGTTTCCCAGGATCCCAAGACCCCTGGTGTGTCTCCACCGCTATCTATGGAGGTCAACTCTGAGTCAGCCCCATAGGAAGTGGGTGTCCCATGGGCAGACCCCAGCGGGGAGGAGGAATGGGGGCGGGACAGGCTGCCACACACCTCGTAGACGGCCAGGTCAATGCCCGCGTAGGGGATGATGCCCAGCACGTTGGGCAGGTAGCCACGGTAGAAGGCCCGGGGCCCTTCTTGTTCCAGGATCTGCCACGCACAGTCCAGCAGCCCCTTGTACTGGCCCGTCCGGCGAAGGGTCAGCCGCGTCTTCAGCACCTGGGGAGAACCCAGTTATCCCTGGAAAAGCTGCCTTCTGAATCACCACATCTAGGAACAAAGACACCTAGAGCTAGCTACCCCTGGATGGAGGTACCCCGAGAATAACTGAATTAAAGAAGCCACTTGCTCTAGAATTTTCTGTTTCCCCAAACTCTATACCCACAGATGGCTACACCTGTCAGAGTTGCATGCGACATCCACCACTAACTGTCTCCCAGTATCTTGTTACCTTGTCCCTTTGCAACAGAACTGGTAATTTTCGGCAAGCACAAGGCCACTAGAAATAGACTACATTTCTCAGTTTCCCTAGGTGTGTGGTCATGTGAGAAGTCCAAGCCGATGAAACAGAAGGCGAAGAAGTGTGCAAGACTTTGAGAAAGCATCCTTAAAGGCAGGGAGGTGTTCCTTCTTTTGCTGTTCTTCCTTCTTGACTGGAAGGTGGATGCCATGCCTGGAGCATAAGCAACCATTTTGGTCCATGAGGTGGATGCTACATGCTGAGGTGGTCTAACAAGGTAGAGGAAAGGAACCTGGGTCTCTATCAACTCTAACAGTCAGAAGCCACCATACCACCCCTGAACGGCTCACCTCCAGACTTCATTATGTGATTTGAGTTTTCCATCACTCAGAATCCTAACCGATGCCTGGCACAAGCTGAAACTTGAAATGGTTTCTCTGAAAGCAGTTTCACCTAGAAATGATTCCTCTGGGGACAAGCATCTTGGAAACCAGTATCCTTAGAAGAGGCACATCCGTAAATGGCTGGTGTTCACAACTGCTAACTAAACAGTTATAACTGACACCACTGTCCCCAAAAGTCACATCTTAAATGTGGTACCCAGACCGGCTGCACATGAAACAGCATTGCTCTAATGAGCTACAGTATGAATCAGGAAGAGGGAAGTTATAACCCCAAAGCTTATCACATCTTGGAAGGAAGCAGTTACTGCAGACCCCCAGCCTGCCATGGGGCCTCAGCCAGGGCCCCTCCTTCTCACCTCCATGGGGTAAATGATGGTTTGGGCTGTGGCACCAGCCAGGGAGCCAGCCACAAAGCGCTCCTGCACGTGCAGCGTCTCCTGCTGCCCCCGGATGGCCCGCTTGATCTGAGAGGGAGACACAGAGGTGGGCAGGACCTCAGTGATTGGGCCCTCCACGTACTTGGACTGCGTCTCTACTGTCCTCCTGCGCTGGGCATCCAGCAGGGGAGTGAAGCCCCCTCCTGCAGACCTGCAGACACCCCTACACCCCCAAGCCAGTCCTGCCCATCCTCACGGCCAGCCCTCGCCTCCCCACCACGCCTGCCTTACCTGCTCATAGGCCATGAACTTGATAGCTGACTCAGGTGCAATCTTGAGCACGTTAATGCCATTGCCACGCCATAGGGAGCGCACGCCCCCCTCTCGGATCATGCTCCGTAGGCCCCCCAGGATGTTCAGTCGGTTGGTCTTGGAGGCATGGACCTGATCAGGGAGATGAGGTAGCTTTGGGGTTCCCTCCAGGAGGCCCAGGCCTAGGGGAGGGGGTGGGTCTCTCCAGGGCCCCTCACCTGCATGAAGACCTTGAGGCGGTCCAGAGGGGCTGTGCCCGTCCGGGACACGGCACCCGCCACTGCGCCCGCCACCAGCTGCTTCCACCACATGCCAGTCAGCTTCTCCTGCTCCGAGAACTCATCAGGGACTGTCAGGCACTCGCCAATGTCCAGGACCTGGGGATGCAGAGGCCAGGGGCGTCATGCCCCAGTAGGGGGGGGGAGATGTGACTCTGCCCTAAATGGGGGCATCTCCCCTGTGAATCCCAGGCCACCCAGAGAGCCTACAATGAATATCACTTGGCGATCCCAAGAGATCTCTCTTGGATCCCTACCAGATGCAGCCCCCAGTCTCCACAAATGATTACAGCATCCTTCCTAGAGTACCTCCACCAAATTTCATCAAAGGATCCTATTCAAGCATCTGCCCCATAAAGATCCCTCCAGAGCCGATCAGATCCCTCTGAAGGATCCCCTTCAAAGGTCTCCCACATATGGATTCCAGATCCCTCCTGGCCCACACAAGATCTTACCGGGGACTTCACATATAAGGAGCCCAGCAGATGCCTCCTGGGGTCTCACCAGATCCCCAGGGATGTCCCCTTAGAGATCATCCCCTCTCTAGAGTCCACCTACAGACTTCCCAGCCAAGCCTCTTATGCGTCCCTCAAGGGTAGGAGTCTCTGGATCTCCAAGAGGATCTCACCAGATCCCATGGATGGGTCCCCTCCAGATGCCATCAGATCCTGCCAGAAGCACTGCTCAGGGATTCCCACCCAGGAAATGACAATCCAGAGCCCCTCCTCACCCTTACTTCCAGTGGATCCCATTGGACCCTTTGAAGAGAGTGGCTTCCTCACTAGTCTTTTCAGCAGCAGAATCCTTTATCAAGGGGGACAGAAACCAGCAGAAGGGCTGAGAGTGGGAGGCCAGATACCCCATCTGGTGAGCTCTTTCTTCCCTGCGCCCCCGGAGGCCCAGCAGCAATCTGAAGGGCTGCCGTCAGCCAGGAGAGACCTCCCCAAGCAGGTCCCCCAAGCCCCAGATGGGGGACGCAGGGAGCAGAACCTCATCCCCTGGCTGCTCCCAGTGGCTCCTCCTTCTTGAGAGTCCTGACCCAGCCTTCCCACCCCCATGCCCGGGGGAGATGAGGGCCAGGCCTCTGGGGGCAGGGGAAGAGGGTCTGGCCACCAGGCTGAGATGGCCGCCCCCATCTCACCGTGGAATGCTTCCAGAAATAGAGCACATCTTCCACGTTCTCCAGCGAATGCAACAGGAAGTGGTCGCGCCATTCCTGCCAGTCAATGGTCATGGTGCCGTCACGGTCCATGCTGGGGCAGTGGAGGGGGATGGGAGGGGACAGAATCAGTGCCTGGGGCCGGGGGTGAGTTAGAATGAGGTTCTGGTTGGTTTGGGGGTGGGTAGACTGAGCTCCTTGGCACATGGAACACTCCATTTTACAGAAGGGGAAACTGAGGCTCAGAAAGCGGAAGCAACTGGCCCAAGATCTCAGCTCCACCTGCCCTGGGATTGGGTCTGGAGCTCTGAGGTTCTAAGTGGCTGAGGAGTCCTGGGGAGCTGAATTACCTGGGATTCTAGACCCCTAGCTACTCACCTGTGCAGGATTTTCTCTGCTTGCTCCAGCGAGATGGAAATGCCCAGAGCTCGGAAACTCTGCTGGATCTCAGAGACATCAATGTGACCTGGGGAGGGGGCCCGAGGTGGGGAAGGGAGTGTGTGAGGGCTCTTGAGATCAAGCAGCAGAACAGCTTGGAATGGGAGTGGTCTAACAAGACCGGGGGTCTGGGAACCCAAGGTGAGGTTTGTGGCATGGTTGGCAGTGGGTGGGTGGGGGTCCCTGACCCACTGCGATCATAGAGGTTGAACTGGGCAATATTGGGGGGATCATTTGTTTGATGAATGAACAAAGGATTGAACTCAGGGGTACTTAAGGGGGTCTCTATGCCACAGGGGGTTGAGAGGCAATATTGGGCACCCAGAAGAAGCGATGGGGGTATCTCTGTCTTACAGGGAATCTAAGAGCAATATGGGGCGATCTCTGTCTCACAGAAAAATAAGAGTAATAAATAACAGAGGTCCCACTGGAGAAGGAAAAGGAGGTGGGATAGGCCAGCTGGGCCCTGAACCACCTAGCTGGGGGTGAGGAGAGCTCCCGAAATAGCCTATGCGTCATCAGGGAGAAGCTGCCCTCCCCCCTCCTCCTAGCGCTGCCAGTCCTAACCCCATTGGTGTCTCCAGGGCCCCCCACAGCCCCATCCCTGGGCCTTACCATCCTGATTCCGGTCCAGACTGTGGAACAGAAGCAGCAGGCGCTGTTCCCGCTCCTGCAGGTAGAGGATAAACTCCTCCAGGTCAAGGCCACCATCTGGGTCAGCATCACCCTCGAGAGAGATGCCCTGGCAGGGGGGGAAGGGTCAGAGGGAGCTCCAGAGAGCTGCTCCGCCAATCTGGAGGGCACACATATGACACGCTTATGACCCAGGAACCCAGGCCTCCCTGTCCCCCGCCCTCGCACCTAGAGGACTGGGGTGGGAAAGTCACCCCCTTCCTTGATCAGTTCGCTCCTCAAGATGCCCAAGGCCACGGGAGGTCTATGAGGTGGACACTGGTCGTCCAGTTTTCCTGGCGAGCAAAGTGAGGCTCTCCAAGGTCAAGAAACTTGTTCAAGATTACAGAGCTGGGAAGCGGGTGGGTGGACTTGGGTTCTTGTCTCTGAAAACCTATCCTTCCAGCTTGTCTCTTACAAGAACCCGTCCACATGGCAGTTTGAGGAGCTCTCGCTGGAGACAGCTCTGGGAATGTGGGGCAATGACACATCCACAATGAGCAGCCTCGAGGCCTCTGTTTTCCCATCTGTAAAGTGGGAGGTCGACTGCAGGTCTCAGGGTGCTTTGGAGAGGCATCTGAGGCTCCAGGTGTGGGGGGACACTTGCATGGGTTCAGGGCCAAGGTCCTGCTTTGATAGGTGCATCCCCAGCTGAGGGTGGCCTCAGGCAGGATTAAGTTCACGGCTGGGACAGCCTGGGGCATTGAGCCAGGCCTGGGAAAGGACAGGGAAGGGAATGTAAACACAGAGGGTGGGGCAGCTGGCTGGGAGGGCAGGGGGTGCCCAGAGCAGGAAGAAGGGTGAGGAAGGTGTGTCTCCTGGAGGTGGGTGCAGGCCCTGTCTCGGGTTGTGCAGAGTTCAGAGGAGGGTGTGTCCTGGGCAGCAGGCAGGAAAGCACACGAGGCTCTAATCCCTGGCGGACACCCCCTACCTCAGGGAGGTGAGTGGGTTTGGCAGCCGAACTGCATGCCTGGGGCCTCGGTGGCTCTGCCTTGAGCGAGCCCGTTAGGCCCAGGTTCGGGCGGGCAGGGCAAGGGGGAAGGGGACAGGGATGCCCGAGGTGGGCACAGGTCCTGGAGTCCAGCCACAGGCAGTCCCGGGCGTCTCCCGACGCTCCATTCAGGCGCTCGGGCAACCCGGGCGCGAGCTGGGCCCCCGCTCTGTGCTCCAGGAGGAGGTCCCTGCGGGGGTACCTGTTGGGCGCCGCGGTCCGGGTCGCCAGCGCCTAGCCGGGCCAGTCCCTGGCGCAACTCGTGGACGTCCACGCGACCATCCTTGTTACTGTCCAGCTCCTCGAAGAGGCGACCCCAGCGCTGACGCCGCTCCGCATCGCCCGGGCCCCCCCGCATGGCGCCCGCCCGGGGGGGAGGGGAGGCCCTGCAGCCGCGCCTCAGCGGGGGCTTGACGGCTCCCCCTCCCCCCCTTGGGGCCCCGCAGGGCCAGCTCCGCGGCCACTGCCACCGCAGCCTCCGCGCTGCCTGCCTGCCTCCGGCACTTGTAGGAGGCGGTGACTGCTAGCCGTCGCCGCCCGCTCCAGAACTTGCGTCTCCTCCCCCAACCCGCACTGGGGGAAGGGGGCCGGGGGCGGAGCTGGCGGGGGGGTTGCAGCCAGGGATCCTCTGGTATTAGCACAACCTAGGGAGCACCAGGGTTCATTCTGAGAAGAGGGGGCTAGAGAGATCAATGATCTCAGGTCTGGTTTCAGAGCTCCACTTCTACGTGCCTCGGTTTATCCTTTGGCCAAGGGGGGGATGCAGGGAGATGTTAGGAACCGGATTCCGTAATCCCTTTCTATTTGACATCCCTTTTCTACTAATGTTCTTCAGGAACTAAAGTTCTCACATTTCCTAGACGTACTCAATAACCAACTCTGCGCCATCTAGTCCTCCATCTGCCACCCCGCTCATTTCACATTCCTTACCTGGCCACAGGAACAGAAGATCAAGACGCCGTGCTCTCCCTCAATGCTTTCATCCTGCCCGCGCGCCTTCTTTCTCGGTCTCACTCAGACTGGGAAACGGAAGATCAACGCGCGGCGCGGTTGCAAAGTCGGTTTCCTATTGGCCAAAGTTGCAGGAGCTGCGCCCGTCGGTCCCGCCTCGCCCACCCACCTAGGCGGGGCCTCCCGGTTGACCCCGCGCTGCTTTAGGCGCCGTGGCCCCCGGCTCGCCTGCAGTCTTAAAGGGGCCTAGGCCGGATGCAGACGCTAAACTAACTGCTTTCTCCGGCATAGTAGGGGTGTCAGTGTCCTGGGGGCGGCTGGGGATGAGGACCGAGTAACCGAGCTCTGGAGGCGGGGCCTCAGCCTGTCGCGCTAGCTGCACCTGCCGAACCTCCCTCCCACTAGTTTCGGGCGCAGTTTCGCGATTCACCATTAGGGGGAAGGGCGCCCAGATCTTTTGACAGCGAATAATAGTGACAATAGCTAACAATGATCAGTACAGTGCGTTGCACAAGGCATGCCTTTTACTCATCTCTCAAGTGGTCCTCACCAAAACCTTGTAAGGTAGGTGGGACTCGCTTTCCCATTTCCCAGATGAGGAAACAGGAGGTTAAGCCGCTCCCCTCTTCCCCCAACCCCGTCCACATGCCCAGTAAGGGGCAAAGCAAACATTTAACCAGACCTGGGATTCTTACTCATCATCGCTCTATACCCTAGAAGGGGTTATTTTTTCCTTAACCATCATTCTTCACTCTAGAGTACCCAGGAGGGGGTCGTCTTGTCATCGTCCTTTATCCAAAGAAACAGCCGTTGAAGGTTCATACGGTTCCACTCAGCTTCTGTCCAGACAGGTGTGCTCAAACAGGTGTGTCTCAGACAGACGAGCCTCTTACAGAGGGTCCCCTCCCAGATGTTTTCATTCACAGGTGGTCCTTGCAGGTGCCCTACAATATGAGAGATACAGATATTTTCCCACGGAGAAGCCCCAAACAAGTGTTTTTTCACAAATACATCCCTGATAGGTGGACCTCAATACACACGCGCCCCCATGTGCTTCGATGTGAGTGCCTCATGCAGGTGTTCTGAGGTTTTCCTCTCATTTGAGCTCAGTTTTATGCAGATGTTCCTCATACAAGGTTGTTTCCTTCACCTCACAGATATATTTCTCAACAGGTGTTTCCTCACCCAGGAATGCGTTATACAGCCTTCCGCACCACAGGTGTGTTCCATTTAAGTATTCACCCATTTGGGTCTGTCTCCTTATAACTGGGTCCCCCCAAGTGTACTTCACTGCAAGAGTGTCGGTCTCATACAAGTGTGTCCAGTGCCTTTCCATACAGGAATTCCTCATGCAAGTGTTGTTCATTTCATAGGTGAGCCTTGCAGATGCGATTCAAAAACAGATGTACCCTCCACCAAACCGCCTCAGCCAGGCGTGTGTTATATTGCAGGTGTGTTCTATACAGCTGTTCCACACAGGTATGTTTCTATTTCAGCTATACTCCAAACAGATGTGATTCAAAGCCGATGTCTCCCATAGGTGTTCTCACACATCCGTGCAGATGCCTTTTATACACGTTTGCTCGCATGCAGGTGTGCCCTACACAAGTGTTTTTCATTTGAGGCTCCCCATCCCGGTCTGCCTCAGACAGGAGTGCCTCCTAAACCGGTGTCTCCATGCCCCGTGTGTCCCCACACCTGTCCGATCCAACAGGCATGCTCTCAATACAGATGGGAGGCACGTTTTACACCTGCGCGCTTCCGCCCGTTTTTAATCCTCTGCATTACAGGATTGGGTTCTCGTTACAGGTGCGTTCGCGGCGCGGCCCCGCCTCCCGTTGGCCCCGCCTTCTCATCTAGGCTCAGGTGCACAAGCCGGAAGTGTGCTCCCCTCCCAGGTGAGTGACTAAACTTTCCGGGTCACGTGAGCGGGCGGAGCTGGAAGAGTCCCACCGAGCTACTGACCGAGGCACCGAAAGTTCGGGCGAAGGACCGGGACCGGGACTCAGCGAGATCGGAGACGCCTGGGCCAGGTAGGGAGGGAGGTCACACGGCTGGGCCTGCTGCCCCCTCCCCCTCCCCCTTCCCCGACCCTTTCCCCCTCCCAGGAACGCGCCGCCCCAAGTTAATCTTTAATCTCTGACCTCTGGCGGCGGGGGCGGGGCGGGACTCCCGGGTGCCCGGCGCAGGTCGCCCCTCCCCTGGGCCTGCTCCCGGGTCCAGCCCCCTCCCCCACGTCCCGGCCTTTCTCCTTCTCCTGCCCCCAGGTGCCGGGTCGAAGGTATCCCCGGCTGGAGATGCGGTAGGAGCGGCGCGCTCGAGAAGCCCTGTCCCCAGTGCCACCAGCTCGTCGCCCGGCTCATGGCGAGTCCTGGCCTGGGGCTGCTCCTGGCGCTCGGCCTGCCGCTGCTGCTGGCCCGCTGGGGCCGGGTCTGGGGGCAAAGTAGGTACCGGCCGGGGCGCTGGGGGTCGGAGCTTAGAAGCACTGGGTGCCTGGGACACAGGTCAAGAACCCAGGAGTGGGCATGGGCTGCCCGAGGGCAGGAGTCTACAGGATCTGGGCTGGGGAGTTAGAATTTCTGAGCTCTTCTTTGGATGATCCAAGTCTAGGAGAATTCCTGAGTTGGGTGGCATTGTGAGCTGCAGAGAGAGGAGGCCTGCAGTGCCTGAATCTCAGTATGGTTGAGGAGTTTTGGGGAGCTGGGAGCCAGGAGGAGGCCTGCCTGGGGCTCCAAGCCTAGGCTGACCAGGCTGGCCATAGGTGTGGACTCAGCCTTTCAGCCTTGTATTCCAGTTTCGAGAGCCTGGGGGGAGGTGTGACTCAGATACTCTAGGGAAATACTGGATCCGCCCAGATCCTTAAGGGCAGAGGGAGGGCCAGAGAGGTGAGGCTGGGGGTGGGAGGAGGGTTGAGCTTCCGGATACCGTCCATGCATCCATTATAACAGCCCCCAACCCTGCAACAACTCTGTGCCAACTGCTAACTCCCTGGCCAGAGTAGCAAAACCTTGGCCAGCCCCTGCGTGGAGGGCACCGACAGAATGGAAGACTTGGAAGGGTGGAGTGCTAATGCGGGGGGTTTGCCCAAGGAAGAAGCAGATATGTCGAAATGAGAAAGGTAGATGGGGATTCATTTATCTTCTCTCCCCTCTGCCCGCCCCCACTGTTCCCACAGCACCGGACCCCCATGTAAGTGGGAACAGTACCATTTCGCCCTCTGGCCCCAGTTCCGGCGCCAATGGGGCCCTGGTGAGTTGGGGTATATGTGGGAGGAGGGTAGCAGGGATGTTGTTTGGGAGTCCCACATGTAGGAGGAGTGGGATGGGCCAGACTCTCAGAGGTGGCAGGTAGGGTTGGGGGGGCAGGCGTAGGAGAGACCAGGATAGCAACTCACAAATGGGGAGACCAAGAACCCCAGGAAGGGGGTGGCAGGAAAACCATGCATGGCAAGTGTAGGGGATCAGGAGCCCCATATGTGCCTCAGGCTGGGGGAAGGGGGAGCTAGGAGCCCGGAAGTGGCAGGTGGGGGAGCCTGGGAGCCCCAGATATGCTGGACGGGGATCCTGGTTGGAGGAACCGAATTACTGAAAGTGGCAGGTGTGCGAGAAGGGGATTAGGATCCCCAGGTGCTTCTCAGGTGGGGATGGACAGGTTCCCCAGGTCTGAGTGGGTCACACCAGTCCCCTTTCCTGCAGTCCCAGGAGGCCACCACTGCCATCATCGTGGTCTTCTCCCTCCTGGCTGCCCTACTCCTGGCCGTGGGCCTGGTACTGCTGGTACGGAAGCTTCGGGAGAAACGGCAGACGGAGGGCACCTACCGGCCCAGCAGTGAGGAGCAGGTGGGTGCCCGAGCTCCACCACCCCCCAACCTCAAGCTGCCGCCTGAGGAGCGGCTCATCTGAATGCTGGGGCTGGCTGCAGCCACCACCACTGCCCAGGACTGCCCGGCGCTCGCTCACACTCGGCCACCGCCACCGAGACACCAGCCTCTGATGATTCAGGAGGACTTGGGGGCGGCTGCGGGGCACCTGCTGGGCGGGCCCCACGAAGCATGCCGCCTCTGCTTGATTCCGCCTGCAGTTGGGGTGCCGGGGCTGGGGACCCACCTCCCCGCTTGCTGCATCATCTTGGCTAGGCCATCTGTCCCCCTGCCATCAAGGCCCGACCACCCCCCTCTCCTTTCCTTTCAGTTCTCCCATGCAGCTGAGGCCCGGGCTCCCCAGGACTCCAAGGAGACAGTGCGGGGCTGCCTGCCCATCTAGGTTCCCTTCCTCTATCCAGCACCCTTCCTGGCTGTGTGAACTTGAGGGGAAGCAGAGCCCTCTCTGGGAAGCCAAACCCACCCAGTGCTTAGGACTAGGAGGGAAGAAGATGCTTCAGAGACTTTGCCCTTGAGGACAAGGGAGGGCAAGGCTGCTCACTTGTGCGGTGTTATAAACCTTTTCGTGAGCTGGTGGGGGCAGGGACTAGCCTAGGTGGAGGAGACACATGCAGGGCTTGTAGGCTGTTGAGAGATGAATTGTAAAGTCTCTTAGGGGCTGGGAGGGCTTCCTGGAAGGGAGGGGCTTTTAGCTGCACCTAGGAGCTAGCTGGAGGCTGCCTTGTGGAGGGAAGGCTGTGGATGGCGGTAGGTTTCCGAACAGAGGGTTCCCAGATAAACCCACCAGGAAAAACCAGCTTTTTGGTTCTGCAGCTTTATTGAGGGACTGGAGTCTCCTCCATACCCCTGATCCTTAACCTTCAAAACACTTTTTAAGCTCAGCGACTGTGGGCCGGTTCCTGGCCTGGGACTCCTGACAGTTGTGAGCAGGTGCAGTGGGGGACATGGGGGCTCCGGGCTCTTCATGGGGCTGGAGGGGAGCAGACTGTGCTAGCAGGCCCTTGGAAGGCTGGGCTCTGGGGTTCTCTGTGGCACCAGGATCTGAGAAAGAATCAAGGGGTTGGGATGTCCAGGTAATTTCCAGATTTGGGTTCATGGGGACCAGAAGCTGGGGGCTTTCTGGAGGGCTGGGCAGGGTGGGTACTGCGGAGAGCTGGGAGCAAGGGGTCTCCTGAGCTGTGGGGTCTTTAGTTGCCCAGTGGGGAGGGGAGAGATGTAGGATTAGAGAGTGGGGCTCCATGAGAGAGTATTGGGGGTCCCCTTGGCTGCCTGGGTCTGCAGAAGTTGTTGAAGACTGGGATGGAGAAATGACATCTTGGCTGGCCTCTGAGGGCAGCTGGGAAGTGGGGTGATTTGAGGCGCTTGTGGCATCCGAAGGCTGGGGGCGTTGCAGAGATGGCAGGCTGACAGGCAGGGACAGGGGCTGGGGGTCTGGCAGTTTCTCATCGTCTGCTTGCCATCTTGGTCTTCCTGATATGTCGGGCTGTGTGGAGACGGGGAGAGGGGCAAGTTGCTAGCCTTTAGAGGAAGGAGGGGCTGGAAGTCGGATATCCCCCCTAGTAAGGACTAGGGGGCGCTCACCAGGCTGAAACAGCTGTCCAGGTCCCCTCTGTGGCAGCAGTCTAAACTCTGGCTGGGCCGCAGGCTGCTGGTCCTCGTGGCTCTCGTGCTCAGACTGTCCAGAATCTCGCTCAGCAAATCCAGTTCTTCTCCGGACCCCAGGAAGCTGCCATCCAGAGCCTCCTCTGCCCACGGATCCTGGGCATCCTTAGGGCTCAGAGTGGGTGTCCTGGGTGAAGATGGGCAGCCTCAGATATCTGCCCCAGACTGGCCGCTCTGAAGGGTCTGGAGGTTGGGGCCATCCTCCTGATCAGTCCTGGATCTCATTTCCAGCATCGCACCCTCTTCTTGCCTTTGAGCCTTACCCCTCCCTCAGGGACTCAGGAGGCTTCTCTTCTAGCTGGAGTCTCCTGCTGGGGCGAAGGGGCCGGTTCTGCAAAGGACAGATTGAGTGGGATGGGGCCTCAGGAATGTGTGTGCAGGAGAGTAAGTATGAAGTGGGCACCAATTTGTGGGGTAGGCGAAATGTCTGAATGGAGACTGGGGATGGGAAGAGGACTTGGTGATAGATCCAGGTGTGCACATTGGGGGTGGGGGCCTTCTCACCTGTCCAAAGTGCTGGGTGATAGGCAGGCGCTGCTGCAGGCGGTCTGAGCGGCTGGTGAGGGAAGGGGCCCTCAGGGAGCCCCCCCTCTGCAGACCAGAGTCCCCATCCTAGGAAGAGGGTGGGTGAGCCAGGACCCCCTTCCCCCACGGCCCCCTGGCATTGGCCACTGGCTTTACCTTGTACATCAGAAGGCTCTGCACACCCTTCAAGCCACTCTTCGCCTAAGGAGGAGCCAAAAGAGAATTAGACTTGAGTGATTTGACCCTGGACGTTTGAGAACTCAGCCCTCCATCCCCGAGGAGAGCTTCGTCTTGTTATCTGCTCATGTGTCTCAAAATATATTCAGATCCCCCATGTACCACCTAAGAAGTCAGTACAAGCTTGCCCCGTTGCCTAATACAAGAGGAATATTTCTGGAGGAAATAACCCCCAAAGGAAATGGGGAGTGGCAAAAACAGAATGTCGTAAAAATGTGTCAGTGTTCAAAAGTCAAGCAAAGAATAAAATTGAATGGACAATTTGGAGCTACACGAGTTGGTCCTGGGAAACTTTGGGGCTTGGGAGGAAATATATACAACACAAGGGCAGAAGCTGGGGTTACGTCTGAGAAGGACAAAAGATGTTTGCCAAAGAATCTTGGTGGTCAATTTTAAATAGAAAAGAAATGATCTGACAGAAATGAATGAACATGGTAAATGGAAAATAAAATTAGGAGACATTGTAACTGGTTTAACTGCTGGTTCAGTTCTGATAAAGTTTGCGTTTTACTGTTCGTTTGTTTGTTTGTTTGTTTGAGGGGGTAGTAATTAGGTTTACTTATTCATTTGTTCTTGGAGGAGGTAGTGGGGATTGAACCCAGGACCTCCTGATGCTAAGCATCCAGTCTATCACTTGAGCTATACCCTCTTCCTCCAAGTTTGCACTTTAAACTTGGAATTAAAATGTCTTCTGCTTCTGTCACCCCAGGAAAGTGTCCTGTCCAGCCCAGCCTCACCGAGCGGTACATGTTTCTGACGGCTGGTTGGGTCTTGGCCTTGACGGAATGCAGGAGGGCACCACCACCTTTCTGGGGAGAGAAAGTCAGGGGAGAGAAATTCAGGGAGAGAGGCTTGGGTATGGTGGGGGCGGGGGAGCTGTTATCCCATACCCCACCTGCACACCCAGGCTGTGTGGTGCTGGACAAGCCCCTCTCCCTCTCTGAGCCTTGATTTATTCACCTCTGTCTATAAATGGCATAGTGGGGACTGTTGCGGGATTACATTAATCCAGTAATAAACACTAAAGTGTTCACTGTTACTACCTTGAGGTTGTCTGCCCAGAGCTGGTAGGAGCGAAGGGCGCCTGGAGTTAGAAGAGAGTGTGGTCATGGCAGGCAGGCTCAGGCTGGGCCGCTGGTGGGGTGGGGGCTCCTGGACAAGGTGCAGAGCTCACCTGACGTGGCCCCGCTGCTGGTGATCTCCTGCTCAAAGAGGTCTGAGAAGCCTTCTCCCTTGTTAAGCTTCTCCAGTCGGCCTTCGATGAACTGCAGGTGGGGAAAATGGTCAGAAAGTCTGAATTTGAGGACCAAGGATCCGCTCACCCTCCAGACAGAAGCTATCCTTGCCCTCCCCGGGGACCCAATCCTGGGACCCAGGAGTCTGGAGCCCAGCTCAGGAAGCCAGAGGTCCATTCTCTCCCTGTCCCGCCCTGCCCCCCAAGTCAGCATCTGTCTTCAGGGACCAGACCCCGGCCCTTACAGGAGCGGGAAGGTAGGACTGTGCCCCTCCAGATAGGCCCACCTCCTCTCAGTGACCCGGAAGAGGTCGACTCCACCTTCAGGGACCCTAGAAGCCAGCCCTCACCGAAGGACCCCAGAGTTCATCCCACTTTCCCCCAAGAACCCAAGAGTCCGGCTCCACTTTCCCCCAACGTCCCTAGGACCCAAGAGTCCAGCCTGCTTCTCTTCCCCACAAAAGGAGTCTGACAGGGATCTGCACTCTCGACCCACGAGGCTCCAGCTTAAGGGATGCAATAATTTGATTCCATCCCAATCATCTAAGGGACCTAGAAGTAGATCTTGTTCTTAGGAACTGAGGTCAGGGGCTCCCTTCTTTAGGAAACCAAGAATTCAGTCCTGCCTTTGCTACCGTGAGGCCCTGGAGCTGGGGAGATCCGGCAGAGCCAATTCTAGCCCCGCCCATTGGGCCCAGGCACCCTCCCATTGGACCCAGGAGTCCGCCCCTCTAGCTCCAGCTCCGCCCACAGGGAACCTGGCGTTGGCGCCCGTAGCCCCTCCCCTCCTGCCCCAGCCCCGCCCTCAGGGCTCGGGCGCACCTGTTTGAAGAGCTGCAGGTGCACAGCTCGGCGGTGGAAGGCCTGCAGGGGCGCCCCGGGTTTTTGCGCCAGGAAGGCTTCTTCATTGAAGGTCACAGGTTGGCCCTGGAAGAAGGACCGGGTTCTAAGCTCCCCGCGGCTCCCCTGGATCCCGTATTCTGTCTTCCTTATTCTACCATACACCTATGTAGCAAACGTTGATAGAGAGCCTCTGTGCGCCTGGTCTCGTGCAGGGCCTCATGGGCTGCAGGGAGGACTTGGGTGGGAGCCCTGGGAAGGCTGTGGGCAGAGGCGGACTGAGCCTGACTCAGATACTCCCAGGTGACCTCTGGCTGCTGCGGGGAGGACAGACTATGGAGCGTAAGGGCGGGAGCCCGCGAGAGGGGACTCATGGTGGTGGAGGGGCTCTCTGGTCCAGGCGAGCATCAGTGGGGACCAGGACAGGGTGGAGACAGAGGAAGGGGAGAAATAGGCAGCTTCTGGATGTGTTCTAAGGGCAGAGCCGACAGGAACATCAGACTGTCCAACGATAGACTCTCCCGACCACATTTTTATAGAATAGCAGTGAAAACCTCGGGGGTAGGGCGTGGTCAGGGTTGAAAGTTACTGGATCAAAGTTCTGACTTCAACACTCACCCGCTGTGGGGCTGGCCTCAGCTTTGGTTTCCTCATGTATAAAATGGAACTGTAAGAGTCTCTGTCTCATAAGGTTGTTGCGAGCATTAAATGAGATAATAATAGCAACGGTGGAATCTAGCATTTACCCAGTGCTCGCGACGTGCCAGGCACTACCATGCTCATTCATGGACTCACACCACCCTTTTGGGTGGGTACTATTAGGATCCCATTTTATAGATAAGCAAACGGAGGCACAGAGTCAGCACCCCATAAACGCTAGGTGTCATTATTATTCTGAATCCTTCAGGGGCCCACGGGGCTTCTCCCTCCATGTCCCCACTGCTCACCGGGCTGCAGACGAGCGCATCACGGTATCCCCCGAAGAGCAGGGCCTGGGCTTTGAGGAAGAGACGTGACACCCCTTCCCCGGGGGCCAGCGCGACTTTCCTTAGCCGCAGCCTCAGCAGGGACACCTGGAGGACAAGAAGGGCAGCGCTGAGCAGGTGGGTGTGGACTCTCGCCTCCCAGACGCGGCAGGAGGGTGGAAGGGGGTGACGCTGACCACTTCTGGGGGCAGCTCCTGCACGTCGTCGAAGGGTGTCTCCAGGGTATTGGAGTCCACGTTCATCATCACGACGTCTTCCAGGGCTTTCTCCCGCACTCTCTGCATTGGGGAGTCGGAGGGGGATGGCTGCTCGGAGCCCGGGATCCTTGGCCGGGGAGGGTAACTGGGGAGGCAGAGGGAGGGGGAACCCCACCCGCCCCTGCAGTCCAGGTCTGCTCCCGCTCACCTCGGCGAGACTGGCGTGCACTCCGATGAGGTAGGGCATGGGCGCGCTGCGGAGACCGAGGGGGCTGGTCATGCAGGCGCCGCCCCCAGGCCCCTAGGACCCCAGGCCTCTTCCCCAAGCCCTGTCTCTCCCCAGCTCCCGGCCCTCACCAGCAGTAGTCCAGCAGATGCGGCGGCAGCGTGGGGATCAGCACGTGCTCCCAGTGCATGGGATGCAGGAGGGCGCAGGACGCGTGGACGCACGATGTCAGCTGGGGTCGGGTGGGGGGCCGTGGAGTCAGGACCTGGATCCCAGCTTCAAGGACCCTCTCTGGGACGGTGGCTCTCCTGGCTTCATTCCCCACGTCCCCAGTCTCCTATCTCCATCCGCCCCCATTTACCACCCGCTAGTGGATAGGTAAAAAACTCAAACCCCTTTCAGGTGAAGACCAAGAATTCCGCAAATTGTGGTGCTTAGGACTGGTGGAGCCAGGACTCAGCTTGTACCAGTCCCTCTCTCTAGGGGGCGAAGCTAATAATTCAACCCTCGGGACTGTCTCTCCTTAGAGTTAGGGCAGTGATTCAGCCCACTGACCCCACCCTGAAAGTCGAAGTAGGACTGAGCCCGCCCTGGTCCCGCCTCTAGGGGTGGAGCAACTACTCAGCTCCATTGACCCCACCCCAAAGAGGCGGAGCTAGAATTGAGTTGCCTCCTGGGCCGCATCCCTAGGCGTGGAGCCAGCATTCAGCCTCCTCCCCTACGCCCGTCCTTCCCCCTAGGAGCGGAGCTAGAATTTAGCCCTCCAGAGCTGGCCCTCAAAATGGGCGGAGTCAGTCTTGTTCCGGCCCATAGTGGATGGAGTCTGGACTCAGCACTCCCCAAGAAGAGAGGGTACCTCGCAACCCCCTCTGATTCTGCCTTCAAAGTGGAGCCAGGGTTCAATTCAACCCTGACCTTCAAAGGGGCAGAGCCAGGGCTTTGCCCTCGGATCTGGCCTGGTAGGGTTAGAGCTTGGAATCCACTCCGTTTGTCCCGCCCCCAGGGGCGAAGCCAGGCCTCGGCCCCACCCCGGCCCGGCGGCCCCGCCTCACGGTGCTCAGCTTGCTGGAGATGAGCAAGATCCTTCGCTCGGCCAGCAGCGCGGCGAACAGCCCCACGATGTTCTCGTCGGTCACCGCCACCACCAGCTCCGTTAGGTTCCTCTGAAGAGCAGAGGGGAAAGCTGGACGCGAGGGACCGCAGGATCTGACGGCCCCCGCTGGGTTTCGGGACCACTTCCCGCCTCCAGACTCCCTCCCAGGCCTCTACTCACGTTCTCAGGAATGGATGGCAGGCGGCCAGAGTCGGGGGCCACAAAGCAGGAAAGCTGGTGGGGGATTGGCAGGGGGGATGGATCAGTCAGGGGGTTGGCCTCATCTGGGTACCCAACCTTCCAGAGCCCCCAGCTCTGCTTACCGGCAGGCTCTTCCCTGGGGCGGGGGGCAGGACGCCCTGTGCGTTGGAGATTGTCCCTCCGCTGCCCTGGGGGAGAGGGGTAGTGTGTGGTCCTCGGGGCTGGGGTGAAGCCTTTCCATCCACCTGAGGTCCGATGCCCAGGAGAGAGGGGCTACTCACCAGCTCCAGCCCCAGTGAGTCCTGGGTCCCAGGAAGCGGCTGCTGCAGCAGATTTAGAAGAAGTTCCTCGACCTCTGAGACCTGGGTAGGGAAGGGGTGTCTGAGCCAGAAAGTGGGTTGGGGACTCTGAGGGCCTTGACTCAGGCTGGGTGGCCTGGGAGGGGCCAAGGAGCCCAGGTGAGGCCTGGGAGTTCTGAGCCAGGCTGGGGGCTTGGCGGGGAGGGGGCTGGGGCCCCGTGGGAACGGTGGAGGGGCCGGTCTCACTTGGTCCTGGGCCAGGAGGTCCCCCACTGTGTTCAGCAGCTTGTAGAACACCTCGAACCAAGGCAGGTGGCTGCGGAGAGGGGGCACGGGTTCCCTGAAGTGTCCTTAGGCAGAGGCCCTTCCTGCTCTCAGACCCCAGGCCCTCGTGTCCCCCACCTGAGGATGCAGAGACAGCTGTGGGCACCAGCCCGTAGGCGGCAGAAGCCAAATCTCCGGGTGCCGGTCAGGTCCGTGAGGGCGAAAGTGAAATGCTGCACAGCGGTGCTGGGGGGCTCCCTGGGGGTAGGAAGGAGCCTCAGAGAGACCTGGGCATCCCACCCCCCTGACCCTCCCCCATGTCCCCAACAATGCTCCTAGTGCTGTCTGCACCAGTCTGGGGCCCTGCCCGGACAGGCTCCTGGTTGTCACGGACCCTGGATCCCTGAGCCCCTGGGTCCCATAGTCCCTGGGGAAATGAGTTCCTGTGTGTATAAGTCACTAGGTGCCAGGGTCCCCAGGTGTCTGAGTGTCTGAGTCCCTGGGTATCTGGGTCACTGGGTCCCTGAGTCTCAGGGTCCCTGGGTATATGGTCACTGATGTCTGAGTCTCTGGGCATTTGAACCCTGGGCACCCACGAAAGGTCTGAATTCCTGGGTCCTTGGGTGTCTGTTCCCTTCCATACCTTTCCACATCAAAAGGGAAGCAGAATTTAGGCACCATCTGCAGAGCCTCCTGGGGATGGAGAGAAGCACTCACTGCTTGACCACTCAGGTTGGCTCCCACCCCTGAGCTACCGCTGGTCCAAGACATAGGATCCCTTCCCCAGAGGGACAGGCCCTGGCCAGGGGGAAGCAAGGAGCCAGCCGGCATACCTGGTCTCTGAAGTCGTGGGGGAACTGTCGCAGGATAGGGGGATCTGCACAGAGAGCAGATTTCTAAATTCTGGGCCCCAGGCCCACCCTCCTTCTCCCCCCTTCCCGCCAGCCCGCCATGCCCCTGACTCACCCTCCTGCAGGGAGGCAGGGTAGGCTGCTTCGAAGAACCAATCAAACACGGCAGGGGGACCCCCTCTGTGTGGACAGGAAAGGGTTTAGTGGGTCCAGGGACTTGCTTCTGTGTCTGTGTGGGGTCTTCACGTCTGTGTGTGTGTGTATGTGTGTGTGTGTGTCTGTGTGTGTTTGCAATTCTATTCCATGTCTGCCTGAAAGGATGAGACTGTCCAGGCTACGAATCAGGTAAGACTGTGAGTATGTGCAGTCATGCCAGTGTGCAGGTGAATAACATCCCCATTTTCTTGTGTGGCCATGCAGGTCGCTGGGTATCTGTGCAAACACCCTGTGGTCTTGAGAGAAAGAGATACTGCCTGTGTGTCTCTGTGTGCGAGACTTCGTGGGCCCTGGGGACTGACCCAGGTTTCTCATCAGAGGAAAGAGGGCGGCATGCCCTGGTACTTCTGTGAACCCTGCAGTCTCTGCCTCCCTCCCCCGTCCCCCGCCTCCATCCACCACGTAGAGGATGCTGGGACTGGGCTCAGGGAGAGAGACAGTGAGATCCAGAGGGTGACAGAGGAAGAAGATGGGGACTGACTACAGACACACTGTCCCTGACATGGGGACCCTCATCCCTTCATCCTCACGCTGACGCAAGACCCCCACAATCAATCACTCACACATATGGACACACAGAGTCCCCCCTCCACCCTGGGGACCCCCGGAAGCCAGGTTCCCCATCACTCAGATACACCAAGAGGCACAGGATCAGGGTTACAAACTTAGTCATACAGACCCTGGGGAGAGGCAGAGAGAGAGAGAGAGAGAGAGAGAGCTTGGAGGGGCCAAGAGTAGCCTGAGTGTGCCTGAGAGCGGAGTCCGTGCTGTAGGCCAGCTGAGAGTCCTCCCTGCATCCAGCCACCTGCCCCTGTGGCTCACAGTCCCTCCCGGGCCTGCCCCAGCCTCGGTCCCGTTGGCCCCAACCCAGGCCTGCCTGGGAATCTTGGTCCAGAGGATGGGAGAAGGGGCAGCTCTTACTCGACTGTGGATCCCATGGTCCCTTCAGGGCTGGCCCGGCGGGGGGCCCTTTCCCCAGGGGTCCTGGGGGCCTGTGCTTTCTTGGGGCTGGGCCCTGAGCCGGCTCAGCTTCCTGTGTGGCTGAGAGAGGAAGTTTAACGGGTGACGTCCCCGGAGGAAGGCCCCTGCCCCCACCCAGTGTGAGACCCAGGCGTCCTGCCTCTGAGCCTTCCGCAGGATGGGTGGGCAATAGATGATGCAGGCTCGGAGGCCAGACCCCCAGCCCCATCCTGCCAGGCTGGGCCACGTCTGGTCCCCATCATCACATGCAAGCCTTTCCCTCTCTGTGGCAGCCAAGGATTCAGTTTGCCTAAAATGCTTCCTCTTCCCTCAACTCTTTTCCCTTTGGTCCATCGGCGCTGGCCATTCCCCATAGGACACCAGTGGGAGCCAGGCTGGAGAGTGGACACAGGTGGAGAGAGGACCAGGAAGGTGGGCAGACAACAGTCAGAACACAGGCCAGACAAACAGACAACACACACGGCCAGGAAGTGACCAACACAGACAAACAGGTCAGAGCAGTCACAGACAGCAGGCGGACACCGAGTCACACAGGCAGAACGTAGCCATGGACTCAAACCAACAGCACACACGGAACACTCCTTGTCCATCCAGATGACAGATGCAGAGCGCTAACACACAGGCACAGCCAGCAAACAGTAGGTAGAGCAGTAAGAAAGGGACAGAGGGGCCCAGCCACAAGTCACATTCACGCCAGCCATAGTCACACGCATGGGGATACATAGCCAGAAACACCTAAACAGAGCTGCAGACTCCAAAATACACAGACATCCAGGCGGACAGATGTTACTCTGACAAACAAAGAAACACAGACACACTTGCGAGCACAAAGGCAGGACACAATGCAGGTAATTGTGGTCATGCGCATGCACACAAAATCCCCCAGACACACTCAGAGAGTCGAGATGCAGCAGAGTCTGCAGGACTCCTCGGCCTCCTGCAAGGGAGGGAGCACGTCTGTGCGGGCTAGGTGTGCATTTGCGAGGCCTGGCATGGTGTGGTGTGTCTACGTGCATGTGGAATTTGTGTCCAGTCCATCAGACTGAGTGAGGATGTGGATGACTGGGCACTTTCATTCTGTACACGTCCATGTGACCTCGGGTGCAAGGTATTTCCATGCTCATGGTGGGGGGGGGGTGGTGAGCAGGTGCACGAGCATGTGGACACACACACGCATCTCCAAAACCTCCAGCCAAGACAGGTGAATGAGGCTGACCG